>NC_058112.1:32292500-32617500 GCF_914725855.1 Thunnus albacares
TCTACTAAGACATGTTGTAATTATAAATACTATTTTATGTAATGAACATCTCTGGTGAATAAATACTTTAAAAGTAGCGTATGAAATCTTTGAAAACACAGGCCTACTTGTGCAGCAGCATCTTCACATGCTGATAGTTGTTATTTTTTATTGTATTACATTTATTTACCTTGCTGGTAAGTTTAGTACTTAATCTATTTGATATTAACGGGAAAAATGGCTCAACTTTCATTTATTTCTGTGATTGCAGGTCAGTCTGTATAAGTAGCAGCATGAAAATCTTTTTTTTGTCCAGCTGCCAGCAAATTCCAGATGTTTCCAGTTGCCAAATATCTCAGTGTTGTGATCACTGTCATTTCTGCCGTGTGTTGGATGGAGATGTGAGAGCATCTCTAATGAGATCAACAAACATCCCTGCTTGATCTAATCTGCAGCGTTTCATTAACTCACCGTCATTCAGCGTTTGGAGAATATTTCTCCTCTGCTTAAGAAACTCTTCAGCCTTTTAAAAGTCCTCCTTCCAGCTCCCAAAAGTTGTTCTCCTTAGGAGCTCTCTTAAAGATGCTTTGTGAATAACTTTTATCTTTACCAGGATCTAGTCTTAACTGTAAGGATTTTATTCTAAGGATTTTCCTAGAATTTCATCACAAGGAGCAACGCTTTATACTTAGAAACGTTATGAATACGACTCCTGATCTGGTAAAAGCTGTGAGAGACCAACCGTCCTGCTGACGTGGATGAAGGTTCTCGGACAGTAGAGGGAGTGTTTGCTCTGTTTTTCTGCTCTGAGCTGCAGCAGCCTGAGAACTGCAGATTATCAGCTGCAGCTCAGACTCAGTTTAGACATCTGTAAAGAAATCTTTCAGATCAAATAGATTATTGATAGATTAGATATGTATTTTTTTGTTCTTGCATGTTTGTTTGTTTGTTTTCAGTGGTGGAAGAAGTATTCAGATCCTTAGGTAAAAGTACCAATACAGTAATGTAAAAAAATACTCAGTTACAAGTAAAAGTCCTGCATAAAAACCCTACTACAGTAAAAGTACATCAGTATTATGAGCTTGATGTAGTTAAAGTATTGCAGTAAAAGTACATAAGTATTATGAGCTTGATGTAGTTAAAGTATTGCAGTAAAAGTACATAAGTATTATGAGCTTGATGTAGTTAAAGTATTGCAGTAAAAGTACATAAGTATTATGAGCTTGATGTAGTTAAAGTATTGCAGTAAAAGTAGTGGTTTGGTCCCTCTGACTGATATATTATTATATATGACATCATTAGATTATTAATAGTGAAGCATCAGTGTTAGAGCAGCATGTTACTGTTGTAGCTGCTGGAGGTGGAGCTAGTTTACACTACTTTATATACAGTTAGCTAGTTTAGTCCAGTGGTTCCCAACCTAGGGGTCGGGCCCCTCCAAAGGGTCAGCAGATAAATCTGAGGGGTGGTGAGATGATTAATGGGAGAGGAAAGAAGAAAAAACAAAGTTCTGATACAAAAATCTGTTTTCAGTTTTTGGACTTTTTCTCTAATCTTTGATTTTTGCTGAAATATTGAATCATTTGAACATTTATTGAAATGAAAGCATGTGAGAAGTTTAGAGGGAAAAATCACTATTTGGTGGAGCTGTTAACAACTCATAGACATGTGAAATGTGACCCCGACTACACACTGCTTTTTGTAAGACGTCAAAAGCCAAAAAGGTTGGAAACCACTGGTTTCATCTTTAACAATGTGTTGTATTTTAAAAGCTTGTTATATTATCCATTGTGTCAAATCTTCATCTGAAAAGTAACTAAAGCTGTCAAATAAATGTAGTGGAGTAGAAAGTACAATATTTCACTCTGAAATGCAGTTTTAATCTTGATATATGAAGGATAAAATACGTCTTTGCCAAAAATAGAGTGAAAACTTCATGAACAGACTGGATTGGAAGTATGTTGTTACTTAAATACTTTTTTCTTTCTCACTTTTCTCCAGAAACTTTACTTGAATTAAAAAAATATCTGTCACACAAATCCCTTGGTTTTCTATTACGACGGGTATTTTGATGTAAATCTACATCCATCTAAAAAAAGTCTCTGTTTTAAAATAACAAACATAAGATTGTGCAGTCTTGGTGTAGGTGTGAGTTTAGTCTTTCAAAGCTGTTTCTGTCCCCTCTGTGTTACATCCACCTCTCTGTATTTCCTTTTATTTTCACATGCAGTCATCCTGGTTTCCTACAGCGGTCAGTCCTGCATGGAGAAAATCGCTCAAGTCATTTTCCATCTCCTCACTCTGCTGAATCAGATATATGTCGCCTTGCAGTCCTTCCCTCGGTCATGTAGTCTCATGACTGTAACCCAAGCACATCCTAATAACTGACCCAGGCTGTAAAGTCATTTAGTGTTATTATGTCCAGACTGTCAGAGGTCATCGTAAAAGTTCAAGGAGTGCCGTTACATTTAGTGCCTGCTCGAAATCTCATTAACTTTCCCCGTTTGCTCCCGAGTTCCTTATGGTTTCACTCTCAGCAGAACTGGAGCCAACAGATGAGGTCTGAATGATTGTTATTCTCCAGAATCACACACAGTCTCTACATATGTTTGTTGTCATCTCTGGATGAAGAAGGTTGATTTATGTTATTGTTATTTATCCGTTTGAATGTGTCCTTCCAGCAGCTCCTCTGCACAGAGAACTGGTTTTGTTAACCTGGCAGGCACTTGAACGCAGCACGGCCTGCCGTCCATCTGGTTCCTGAGTGTGTTGTGCATCAGTCAGAGAGCAGACACGAGCAGATTTATCTGATTTCAAACGGCCGGAGACTTGCAGCTGTAAATACAAGTCAGACATTTCTAAAACTGGAAAATATAAAAAGACCAACAATCATGGCCCGAAAGTCCATTTTATCATCCAATGATTCAATTATTCCTTTAAATCTGGCAAACAAAAAAATGCACCAAAAATTGAAAACTGATGTTTGTTTTCCAATTTTCAGCTCAAAACGGAAAATCTAATAAACAAGGAAACCAAAATGAAATAATACGTCTAATTTTTCTTTATTTTTCTTTATTTATTTTCTGTTTCCCACAGTGTCTTCCTGCTGCGTGTCCATGTGTGTCGCCGCAATTTGCTACATCCAGCGAGCGCCAAAAGCGGAGGCTACCGAAAGTCCCTCGGTCCTGGTCCCGGTAGGCCACTCACTGGAATTTCCAGTTCCAGTTCTGGCCTCACATGTCTCTAATTCATGATATGTTTATGATTGGAGTGACATATGCCAAGATCTCAGAAAAGATGAGAGAAATGGGTGTCCAGCAGGGAAACTCTGAGATCATCATATCCGGAGGCTACTTGCCAAACATAACACGGAGAGAAAAAGGACCCACTTCTGATTCAGGCCTTGTCTCTCGTGCAGTAAATGAAATATGTAAGATTAACAAATGACGGTTGAGTTACAATAATCAATAGTTTTAAAAAAACTTATGATTGTTAAATGATGACAGGCCACCTGTCCTCAGTTGAGTTCTGAGAGCAGCTCATCCCCTTAACATGAACAATGACATCAGGTATGTTATAAAGTACTCCTGAGGGTATATACCATCATATACCATGACTCGTGATTGCTGTAGACGTATATAGCAGGAAAATTGTTGTAAATGCAACTATGCCTGCAAAAAAAACCAATCTATCCATCTATGAAGAGGCGTACAGTTTGGTGTTGTATGCTCTGTTTGAAAGAAAATATTTCAATTAATTGTAATAATACCAATAATTAAGCGTTCCATACTTGTTTATATTGACCTGCATTAACATTTTATGGAATGTGGGATTAACTTCATGTAGATCAAAGAGTTTTTCACCTGAGTCTGTACATGCCATACGTCCAAACAGTCAACAAGGGTAACGTTAACCATCTGTAAGCCATCAGCCTGCATGACACCAATGGTGAAATATTGCACTTAAGTGCAAGGTTTAAGTACCTGTACTTTACTTGAGTACATTTTCTGCTACTTTATACTTCTACTCTACTGCATTATGAGTAACAGCAATCTAATAATGTCATATATAACAATATATAAGTCACATGAGCCAGTTTTCAAAAATGTAAATCCCGGTACATTTAGCAGATGATACTTATTCCAGGATTTTGAATGCAGGACTTTTACTTATGATGAAGTATTTCATCACTGTGGTGCTTTTACTGCATTACTCTAGAGACACTCTATGTTAACAGACCTCTACCCAACTCTGTTTTTTAAAAAAATAGAATCTCACAGTAGAAAGGATGTGGCCAGAAACCAACAACCGAGTGAATTAACCCACTAAAGGAGGCCCTGGTTGTAGTAGTGTAGCTACAAGATCAGGAAGCAATAGATATTGAGGACAGCCTGATCTGCCAGATGTGCCGGATTGGTATAAACAGATTAGTGCAATTATGGAATGCTCACAGGATCCCTGCTGTTTTACTGTTGAACACCACAACAAAACATGTGCTGTGTGTCGTTAAAGGAGAAAGGAAGGAATACCAAAGCACCCGGCAGGGACTGGAACACCGAGAAAGATCCCAACAGATCTTCTATCAGATGCCACGGTAGCAGCTGACAGGTGACGGGGACGAGTGAACCTTTTCTGTCTCAGATAGAGCAGAGCAGAGCAGCACTTTGCACAGTTTTACCCCGACCTTTCAGCTGTCAATCACAACTATGCTCCATTCAAAGAGGCCTTGATCTACCTCACTGATATAACAAAGAGATGTTCCTAATCTCATACGAGTTGGATCATGGATTGATTGATAGCCTCAGCTGTGTGGCAATGCAACTTATTAGCTCTTAAATTCTGTTTAAGTAGACTTAACTACTGTAAGAGTGGAGGGTATAATTATACTCTTGAGCTAAATGTCTATCTTTAGAAAGAAAACATTGATAATCCTAAAATAAGATCTTATTACTCTTTGCAGTGTGAGATTTTATTTCAATAACAAGAAAATGTTCTGCATCCTGATCCAGATTTGCATTAAATTACACATAATCAGTACAGATGCCACTAAGCTTTTTGAAGGTTGATCCCGTCACCTACAAAGCAGGTCTGGTCTCCAACCACTAATGACGCCCTTAATCCAACAAAATACCTGCTGAGCCTCTCCAGACCACAAAGAGCAGCGTGAAATTTGTGGTCTGACTGTGTGTGAGGTTATAAAGATGTCTCGATGTGTAATGTTCATATTTATGGAACAAAGAGCTGTGAGTAAACAAGCTGTAACAGTCTGGATTCCTCGTTACATATTTTATTTGTCTCTCCTTTGTTGGTTTTGGGACATAATCTCCTGCCAGAATAAAGACTCAGATTACCTTTGTGTTATCTAGATTGTTTTAGGTCTCTGAATGATGTAAGCATGTTGACCCCTGACAAGGAACAGTAAGTAGAGGAGCTGACAAAGCGTTCTGCTGTCCAAAGCAAATGTTAAAGTCTATAAATACATTAAAGTGGGATGTAAGGGGTGAACAAATATTTGGAGGAGTTTTTGAATTGGAATGTGTCCTTTGACCTTTAGGAGGGGAGGTGTGGGGGGGGCTGGCAAGTGAATTGTGGGAATTTATCAATGCTTTCAGTGTGTGTGTGTGTGTGTGTGTGTGGTCTGTCATAGGCTACTTTTGGGGACAAATTTCATAATTAAGTCCAGTTAAATGTGTCCACAATTGGGGAGAAAGCAGATTTTTGGGTCAGTAGTTAAGGTTAGGGTTAGGGTAAGTCTACAGGAAATGAATGTAAGTCTATGTAATGTCCCCAAAAGTGGCCATGACCTTATGTGTATGTGTGTTGGTTCATAATAAAGTTCATAATAGAAAGAGTCATAATTGGATCTGCCAACGAGCCAGCACCTCACTAGTATACAGTAGGTGTGTGTTTAACCCATAGACTGTATATAAGATAGAAGCAGCAAGGTGTGACATCACTTATTAGAGGGCCTGAATTTAGCGATTTAGACCATAATGACTTATTAAAAAAATGACTTAGTATTTCTAGAGAGAAGTTGATGCTTTTTAAATCGGGGTCAGTTGGAGCATCTAATGGCCGTCGGTACTTCAGCTTCAAAATGTGGAAGTTGCCGTTTGGTTTTTTCTTAGTTTTTTATCGACTATCCTACAAAACATAACAGAGATTTGCTTTGAGATTCTGCTGCTCCGTCCTCCTGAAATCATTTACAACAGACTTTGAAGCTTTGAGTTGTTTTACAGCCTCCTGCAAACTACAAGACTTCTTGTTTTTAAGGGATAAAGCTGTGATCTTCTATGTTTGTCTTCTTGTCAGCAAATTTCACGTCTGGATCCAAACCAACAACGAACTGATCTACTAACAAGTACTGTGTGTGTATCCAAAACCTGATATATCTTATTCCTCCGTTGTTGTCCAAAAACTATTAAAACACATCACTGAGCCAAACCGCTGCACTGGGTGACATGTTCCTTCATTATGAAGAGTTTGGTCATGTTAGTTTGTTTAGAAATGGCTCCAAAGACTAAACAGCGACCACTTTTTCATCCCTCAGAGAGCATTTCCTGTACGGCAGACACCACTTGCTAGCTTGTTGTACAACATATCAAACCCTGCAGACTTGGTACTACATTATATATATTATATACTCTCAAAGAACTTCAGTACAGTTCTGTTATTGATTGCAGATCTAAATAAATTTCAATTTCTAAACTGCTCGTCTCGCATCCCAAACTCGTCTCCAAGGTGCTGCAACTTCAAGTGCAAAAATTAAACCATGTCGCCAGAAAATGAAGTTGACATTGAGGTGATTCTGCAAAATTAAGACCAAAACTAAAGCCTTTTGGTGCTGAACAGGTAGTGTACAGTGGGTTTTTAGAGCGACACTTCTCACATTACACACTGTCATTTCATACATTGTCATTATAAAAAAATATTGACTATAGCCACTTTGGGTTTAGAATGTTCAGGGTTGTGTCAATGGTGTTTACTGAACTCTGTGGTCATTACTGAGGCTGTTTTTGTAAACATATTTGCTGGTATCTCCTCTGTTTGTCTTCCTGGTTTACCTCACCCAACAGGAATGCATCGTTCCTGCTCTCCGCTGCTTTAATGAGGCTGCATTCCTCCATCTGTATGTGGAGTCACCACCGCATTACTCCATCAGTACACTCAACATGTCTCCTACGTGCTGTAAAGCTCCTGGTGGGGGCTGTAAAAGAACTACGCTACAGTTAAAGACTAAAAGCTCATAAAAACCTGGAAGAGGCTCAGAGCTCTTTGTGAGTTCTCTTAATCATGATTACCAAATCTGAAAAAAGCAGTCGATTCTTTTCCTGATATAGAAAAATCCTGCAGGTTTCATGATGACAACTAAAGAGAACAGAACATGAGAAAGACGTTTGATGAACTGAAGAACAAAGAACATCTACAGTTTGAAAGTGAATGTGAAATAAATATAAATAAAATATATTTATCAATACACGAAAGAATCTCCATGAACAAGTAAGATAAGTTGGTTAATCAGATAAGATTTAATTAACAGATACTTTACTTGTGTTGTGTCAGATTTCACACTTCAAACAAAATCAACTACATTGATATTTTTATCCAGTTGGCCAAAAAATCTTCATTGTTTGATGTGTGATGGAGTCATTCTAGTGGGAAATTGAGTGATGGACATTAAATCGGCTTTATTTATTCATTTATTGCACTTAAGGATTATTTAATGTTCACTTAAGTCAACTGTCGAACAAACTGGTCTGAAAGAACAATTTTGGTTCAACAAGTCCTCCAAACTCTGTCTTTTAAGACTGTACTCCAAACTTCCAAATCTGTTACAAACCACTGTTGGAAAAATAAAACATTTTTTGGTTGAGGTATGGTCAAGTTCAGGCACAAAAACAACTTGGTTAAGTTTAGGGAAGGATAATGGTTTGGGTTAAATAAAACCTGCAGTGTGGAACATATAAATGAACACCCACTACATTCAAGTCAAACAAGTTCACACAACGCTGAGTAAGCCTTTTACCACCAGGTGAATGTCTCTGTATTTCACACATGGATATATTATAAGAGCTGGATACCAGACTAAAAATGGCGCCCATTCAGTCCTAAAGGAATGACTCGACTGGCGCATACACCAAAAAAAGTTTCTAGCTTCCAGGTTTGCTTCCACGTTGTGCGGCCCACTGAATATGCGCAGTAGTGTTTCCCCTGCTGGCCCCGCCCACGAGCTCCAGCTCAGCCCATAGACTTTACATTGTGACGATGTCGGAGATTTTTAAATCTTAAATCTTTTCTCAGCTTGAGGAACGTTTTACAAACGTAAAACCTCCATGGATCAAAAGTTCATAATAGAAAGAGTCATAATTGACGTTGTTTGCAGTTCAAGGGGTCCTGTCAACAGTTTTACAGGTGTCTCTTTTACAGTGGTGGTCTATGGGGGAAAATCCTTTTTGGGCCGCAGGGGGATTTTTCGCTGCAATACTGCGAGTGGCCACAGGGAAAAATTGGCTGCAAGGCAGAGCGGCGGCGCCCTATCCAGCTCTTATTATACATCCATGATTTCACAGTATACAGAGTTTTTAAATCTCGTGTTGATGGCAACATTCCTGTGCTGGCCATTTGAATGTGCACCAGAGACTTTCACCAGCGGAACCAGCTAACTCTGGGTTAGCCCTATGCTAACTTGAATGGGGATAAAATAATTTAATTGTGCAGCTCTTCTAGACTTTCCAAATGTTATCAGACCAAATGGAACAAACTCTGATAGTGAAAAGAGTCAATTTGCTGGGGTTGTGTGACGTTCAAAACAATTTATCCACCATTTTACAGTCACAACAGCAGTGATGGAGTAGGCTACGCCGGAGCCCATGACAGTGTTTTTGTAATTACTCTCACTGCAAGAAGGGGGAGACAAAAGTTCCACACTGCAAGTTTAAGTTTAATTGGATTATATTAGATTGCACAGGTGTTCCTAATAAAGTGCTTGGAGAGAAACGTTTCTGGATTGTCGGATGCAAAGACAGCCTGATATTCTGAAAAAGTTTACAATGACAGTCATTAATAAAAAGACAAAACATGATGTTTCAACAATTATTTCTGAGACAAATTTAATTATATGTCAGGTGTGTGATACCCTAAATCAGCATTGCACACTTGTCTTCAATAGACCTGCTGACATAGGCTTTGATTAATCAGGGCTCTGGAGACACTGGATCTTAACCAAGCAGCAGCTACAACGTCTTGAGATTGAAGCACCCTTAAAGCTGCTCCAACTGACTCCCATTCAAAAAGCCCCAACTTCTCTCTAGAAATACTAAGTCAATCATTGTTTTCAACCAGTCATTATGGTTTTAATCTCTAAGTTCAGGCCCTCTAATAAGTGGTGGTTATTCTGGCAATTATTGCTCTGTTAATAAATTTGGAGACTTACAGTAGCTTTGATGTCTGCCGTGTGGGCGTTGATTGACAACTGTGATTGACAGTTGGCTTGACAGTTAGCTCCAGGACTCACACTGAGTTGGACTATTGTCACAGTATTAACAGTTTAATGTTACTTGATTATGATACCTGCCCTAGCACAATTTAGCTAAAGTAGCTAATGTTAGCCCAAGTGTGCAGTGCTCAGTGTTCCCAGTAAGCTAGCTGGCATCAACCATAAGCTACAACTCTGGGCTTCAAACCGGTTCCTATGTAAACCAATGGGTGACGTCACACCTTGCTACCTCCATATTTATATAGAGGCTATGGTCCTAGTGCACATCTTAGTTTTGAAAAATCTACTCCCTGAAAACAAGACAATAGTAAAAGGTTTAAAGCCCAAACTTCATCATAACCTGTTGTCAGTACATTATCTCATGTATGGAGCTGCGGGGGCAGCTGGGAGTACGAAGAGGCCATAAACTGAGCACATTAATTCGACTTCGACTTCGCGTCTGCCACTGAGTTGATTATAATGTTCAGAGACTCCAAGAAGGGGAGGTTTCCTCTGCAGATATTTTCAAGGTTAGTAAATCATTTTAATTGTTCCTTTGTGGGATCTTAGCATAAATCCAGTAGATCTGCTGAGTACAGAGTGTGTCCAGTTCTTTCCAAACTTCCTGCAGATAATTAAATTAGCACACTGTCAAACACAAACCTCATGTTTTTAAAATGTGCAACATGAATTTTCACCACATAGGATGCTTGCCAATGTTTCAGTATTTCAAAGTTTCAGATAACTACAGAACACAGTTTAAAAGATTGCACATATAAATTTTGGAAATATATGATACGATATGATATACGTTATTGTCCCTGTGAGGAAATTTGTCTTGGACTCTAATGCTGCACACATGACACATGTCGTCATATTTTCACCTACATTGTCTAAAATGTCATTAAAAAACATTAACTGTCTGAGAATTAGATTAAATGTAAACCAAGGGAAACAATCAGGTGACAAACCAGAAAAATGTTTTTATCTGTTGGTTCTATGAATCAGTCAGATGACTTTACAGTTTAGTAGCTAAAACACTTTGATTCACGTTAACAGCTCAGTGTAACAGCTTAAGTTTGGTTCAGGTTAGCTAACAGTTCAGTTTAGCAACAAATATTTTGTTGTTAGCTGAAAGTTCATTTGAAAACAATTTAGTTTAGGTTTCTAGTTAAAAGGGTTTGTTTAATGTTAGCTAACGGTTCAGTTAAGCTAGGACTTAAACTCAGCTTTCTTACACTCTGCTTATCTTAAATATTTGACACTCAGAGCTGTTTTAAATTGATTATTAACTCTGAGATTTCAGTGTAAGATTTATAAACAAAAACTATGTTGAAAAATATTTTTTTAAGGATCTTTTTCCCACAACAAAAATGAGAGAAAACTAATTCAGAAGTTAGCTTTAGAAACGAAAACTATGATGAAATGTGTCACCATTTTTACCAACAAATAAAAACTAAATTACAACATCCAAGATAAATAAATGGACAAATTAAATAATGGCTGTGTTTTCAATGTAACGTCTTATTCAACAACCTGCATGTATCTGCAGATTCTCTTTTTTCAGAAGTTGACTTTAGTAACCTTATGTCTCTGCCGGTAATGTTAGCTAACGTTACCAATATTAGGAAGGACTGAAAGATTTATGGACTAAATTAATTCATCTACAACAATCCTACAGAAAAAATTTTAACCATGAAAACAGGCTAGGCCAGCTCGCTAGAAAAAGGTAAGCTAACGTTAACGTAGATTTATCAAGACCAGCTGTGGATGTAACACTACATTACATACGTTGGATATTTTTCGTGTCGGCTGGCTGTCAGTCAGAATAAAGCAGCTGTGAACAATCTAAAATGTATTCTAGATGCTGACTAAAGGAATATCACTGCATTGTCATTATCCAAAGTTTTAGCTGCTCGTCTCAAGCACTTTAGCGAACAAGTATCAATTTTCAGCACCTGATTTTGATCCAGTTTTGCTGTCAGTTTTTTTGATAAAAATTTACTTTAAGGGCTCTTAAGGGCTCACTTTGGTTGATTCTCTTGTGATTTCACCTGCAACTACCTGCAGACAATGAACATCAGTTAAAAAACAAAACAAAACAAGACATAAAAAGGTAGTAATAAATAAAATATTTAAAAATTATTCTGAACAAAAATACAACAAATACAACTGAAATAAAATAAAATGTTGTACAAATCTACTTAGAAATACCAATTTGTGGGTCACCTTAATTAGAGGTGGCATGTAATTAGTCTTATTAACCTTACCTGCCATAGGCCCATATAAGCAAGTTGAAGGGTGGTAAACCCATGTAACTTCCACAGCTGCATTGAATTAGGTGAGAGTCTTACTTGGTATTTGCATAGGATTTTATTGTACAAACCCACATACTAATTTAAGAATATATTGTAATATCCCAAAATTATGTGGTTGAATAGAGTTATGGAATATATTATTGCGAGACAAAGGCAGCATCAGAACAGAGAGAGGCTCCACCTGCACATTACTGCACATTCCCAGACAGTCCTGTAGTAACCTTTTGCGGGATTTTGGGTCTGGATCTGGAAAAGGACTGCCCAGACTGACTGTTCAGACTCCCTGTTGCTGTGAAAATAACAACTGGCCTGGCCTTCTTCGCCACAGGGTTATTTCAGCATCCCTTGAGCGCTATCACTGGCATATCTCAGGCTGCTGTCAGTTCAGCCATAAATTCAGTTACCTCTTGCCTTGTTCAAAAGGTGTAAAACATAAAAGGGGCCATTCTATCAATCTGTCAAAGTTGTCTGTCATGCACAATGCAAAGTAGCCCATGTGTTTGCCAATTTTCCAGGTTCTACACATGACCCTTTATTTTGGTGAATTTCTTGTCCAAGCATCTGCATTTCAGATGCTTAGACAAGTCAGGTGGCACATCACAACACAATCCACAGAAAGTCAGCATGTTCTTCGTGGCATGTCGTGTTTTGCACATTATGGATGGATGGATTTGCACATAGATGCCAAAATGACTTTTCAGGGGAAACATTACACAGAGTGCAGAGAGAGGCTGAGCTGGCTGCACCACCGATGCATGAACAGACCATAGCGCATAACGCACAAGAGAGGATCAGCTGGCGAACGACTTGTTCCATGGGAGAGAACTTCAGTCAACAGGAAGGCAATACAGACAATATTAAAGAGACCCAACAAAAATTATTATAAGCAGAAAAATACAATATGAAACAAACACAAAATATAAAGAAAAATGTTGAAAGGTGGTGAGGTGGACTGCCACTCTACTGCAGTGACAAGGCTTTCCAGACTGTAGCTAATTGAGACGCACAGTGTATTTGCCTGAGAGTCCATCCGTAACCGGTGGTTTCTAGCGTTGTGTGCATTGTCTTTTGATGAAGAGGCTCAGACCCGGATATGTTTGGAGGTGACCATTTATTCTGACAACAGAAGTAAATAACAAAATCCTCCAGTCAATTGTGACAGCTAACTTGAGCTCCTACTAAAATTAAATGACATAGAAATGTGTTAGCATACTGCACAGAAAGTTTAAGCTAATAAATAAACTTGACTCTGTCACACATCCAGCAAAGGCAGTTGTAAATAGAGTCCACTGCATGGCTCAGTGTGTGCAACTCTTGCAGCACTGTGGTGAAACCAGTTCACTGGATCCTAAGAAAGGGTTGGTCTTACGTTCTCACATGTCACCGGTTCTGCTGTTGGCTGCCTCCCCACTTCGGCCTTTGTGCAGCTCTGCTTGTTAAAGCACGTGTCTCAGTCTCCTCGCCAGTTTCTCCTCTATAAAAAAACACATTGTATGGATGGTTGTGTATTGTTTCATTTACATTTGTAATATACAGTCTTTGCTGAATAAAATTTCACATTGGCCCATTGTTTTGGAAATATGATTTGGCTTTTTAAAATTCCATCTGTGACACTCACCAGAAACACTGACCTGAAGACCGCTAAAGCCCTCCATTCATTCTGCAGGCAGCGTTGAGGCTGATGGGGTCAGGTGCTGGCTTTGTAAGGGACTCCCACTGGTTGCCCTCCTCTCTCACTAATTTGAGGCAAACTTTTGCTTCCTGCCTGACATCACTAAACCGCTTTTTACACTGTGCAGCGGTTCCCAGGACCATTAACACATGCAGTTACCTCCTCTCAAGCTTTCCTGACTTCATCAGGTCGAGGATGCTTAGTGGCGGTACTAAATACTAACTGTGGAAAACCATAAAAAATTAGCTTTGGGATGGATTAAGATAATGGTTGGGGTCTCCTACACTGTAAAATTACTTTTTAAGTCATTTAAAATTTTGGAATGTGTGCCTAAAGAGCAGGCAGTGTAGAGGCGGACTTGGTTAGTTTTAAAACATGGTTTCTTACTGTTCCTCAGCTAAAGGAATTTAAAATATCTGTGCTAAAGCTAAGCTAGCTTTGAAAAAATGACTTTACTTTGTGAGGAAACTTAGATACAATCTAACTGTTTTGAGAAATCCTTTTTAAGTCTCAACTGTGCAACAGCAGCTTCTTCCTTCGTTCAGGATCAGACTCCACTTCATGGACGCTATAAACTGTCTTACATCTCCAGCTGCAGACGTTACTGCAGGTAAACATGCTGCTGCATTATTCATCGGGTAGTTTTCCAGTTGGCTGGGGGTGAAGGTGGGGGCCACACCTCCAGCCAATCAGAGTAGGTGCTCATCAATAATGCAGATTTTATGCAAATAGCTTCAGAAACAGGCTGCTGGAGGACAGAGAGGAATCTGAGCTGTAAGGAAAGATGGATTTAGAGAAATCTAGACAACTTTTGGTGAATAAAATGTCACAAATATGTTTAAAATAGACTCAGTATTTATAGAAATGAGTCAAAAGGACCATAATACCAGATTTTTTAATGTGGAATAAAAATGTTTTTCATGCTTAAACTTTGCAACTTTGCTAGAAAATTAAATTAGATAAAAATTCATTTCATACGTCAAAACACTATGATAGCTTTATTCTTTATAATTAAACAAAATTTCACTCTGTTATCTACTATATCTACAAAGTACAGGGGACTTCCAGGTCATTTGGATAAACTGGGTTTACAGTTAAAAAAGGAAAAACTACAGTTTGTCCTGAGAAAGGTTTCATTATGAACCGGGTGTCAGCAGATCTGTGTTGGCATGGAAACACATCTTTATTTACCACCACAGACAGAAAAAACAAAGTGATCATGTTCTCGGAGAAAGAGCGCTCAAGGCCACCGACAACATGGAGTACAAGTTGAAGTCATTAGATTCAGAACCGTGCAGCATTACACTCAGAAAAAAACCTGTTTACAGTACACAGCCGGGATCGTCTGCTCCGTCATCTCCAGCCTCACATCTTTTCCTCGGATCGTCTTTCCCTTCGTCAGCTTCTCTCCAGCTTGTTTCCATGTATTAATGATATGTAGAAACTGAAACTCAGACCCACCACAGATATTCACAGCTGCACAATGAGGCACTGTGGCTGCTTTAGTGCTGCTGCTCATTAAAACAAGAGCCAGAGCCAGAGCTGGAGGTTTAATTCCCACTGAAGAAGGCGTAGAGTGTGTTATATTAAATTGAGGATAACATGCAGTGAGATGATCATTATGACAGAATGTTACCCAGAGATCAAATAACCTCCCAATTATTGTCTGGATTTGTCTTCTCATCTGATCACCAGTAATGGAAAACAAGATTGACAGTACAGCTGCTTTACCAAAGTCAGTATTATATGTTATTTTGATTAATCGTGAATTCGTTGAGTTTTCATTTTACTTAATAATTACGAGATGCACTTGCCAATACAGCAGACAGTAGCCAAGTTTCCATCCAAATGTAGCATGAATTTAACCGAATTTCCAGAAAACTTGCAAAAGAAAATGCTAAATGTTATTTAATATATCAGTCACAGCCCGATTTCCTGCAAAACAAGTAAATTTAGCTGGTAATACTTCTATAATTTTACTTAAGTAGGATTTTAAATGCAGAACTTTTACTTGTAAAACCACTGGGAGGTGCTAACTCTTCAGTCGGTGCCATTAAACCATAGCAGAAGAAGAGGACGTCATTAAAAGAGCAGCAGTCAAAGCTCAAACGATGGAAAAGCATGTGGAAACTATGTCATGATATTTCATATTTTTTCTAATTTTTGGCATTTCCGCCTTTCTACGCACAAATTAAAAATGCACATGAAAGCCAGTGGATGGAAGATGCAGACGGTATGATCTGCCAGCTCTGCTGCCAAGTTCAGTTTTATATCAGAGCAGTCAAGGTTACAGTTTCATCCACAACATAATAGCCATGTGGGAAATCGGATCAAGGAACTGCTCAAACTGCAAGACAGTCAGCCAGATGATCTGACCTTCCAGAAAACCATGTGATGGTCCTGCAGCCAGATCGTTTATCAATCAGGTTGTTAATCAAGACTTTGTGACCTCAAACTGCACCAATCTGGTAGAAATTCATACAAAATCAGTAGTGTTTGCTGGCTATGTGTAACATGTGTGTTTTGAAAGCTACTCTAGATACATTTATTAAGTCAAAAGAGTCCTGCGCTTTCTCAGCTCAGCTCTTTGAAGATCCGACGAACGTGACATCTTTCTAATATCACTTCCAAAAGCTCCTGCTGACCGGTTAATTTCTCTTCTCGGATAACTTTTGACTGAATTCCAGCGTGTAAATCCATCCGTCAGAGAGTCGCTCGGCGTAGTTGTGCTCTCGGTGTCAGGCGAGGAGACGCTGCCGAAGCCCCAGAGAGGAGCCGCTCTGAGTGGGAGGTGATGAGAGCAGCTCTGGCATCGGATAGAGGAGAGGCAGAAACGTTTTCTGGGTCGCAGGTCAGCACTTCCTGAGCTGGCAGGATCTACTCTAATGGATCAACAGCACTCCTCCGCCCTGAGTGAGCAGGGAGGAAGGAGATCTGCAGGAATGAGCTGCTTTTGTTCCGGGGGACCTGGAGCTTTAATCCTGCTTTAGCCAAATTGGCAAAACAGTCTTTTCTTACCTGGAAAACTGTTGTAATTCAGACCCCACAGGAGAAGCTGAGCCTCCAGGATTTACCGTACTGGATTATACTTGAAGAAAAGTAGGATTTTTGACAATCCTGCCTTTATTATTATAGTTTTGACCCTCACTCCTGCCAGCAATTATAAGCTAAATCTCTGAACTACATTTCATACAGAGAGACGTTAATGTTGACATCAGGAAAACACAAAATTGACTAGAGCTGCAATGATTAATCCATTAGTTTCCAACTATTAAATTAATCGATTAATTGTTTTGAGTCATTTTTCATTAAAACAGTGTCTAAATTCTCTGATTCCAACTTCTCAAATGTGGATATTTCATAGTTTCTTTAGTCCTCTATGACAGTAAACTGAACATCTTCATGTTGTAGACAAAACAAGACATGTTAGGACATCATCTCGGGTTTTGGGAAACAGTAATCGACATTTTTCACCATTTTCTGACATTTTATAGACCAAACAACTAATCGCTTGATCGAGAAAATTATCGTTAGTTGCAGCCATAAAATAAAGGTCTCAGTATGCTTCAAACAAAGCGCATGTTGGATTGTGTAACAGTGTCTGAAACCGGACAGACGATCAACAGTCACATCTGGTCGGGTGTGTGGAGGTGTGAAAGGACTGACTGAAAGTGTGCGCTGTATTACTGTTTTACTTTGGAAGCTGGTCCTGGATGTTTTTTTTGTAAAAGTGTAGAGAAATACTAACAGCTCTGTCCTGCTCTGTGTTAAGTTTAGTGACGTTAACATAGTAAGGGTTAGCAAAGAGCGTACAGAGATCAGGGATGCAGCCAGGTGAAGGCAATGATGGCCATTCAGAACAGATATTAACAGTTTTACCATTAGGTTGCACAAACTAGTTTGTTTGAGACAGACTTAAAAGTCTTAAAGGGGCCACGTTCTGCTTTTTGTAGTTGTCTGTTATTCATGTCAGATGTTAAATATGGTCAAAGTTCCAAAACATGAGGTGAACGTATGTAGAAATGTTGCCTGCAAGTCAAAACTCAGGGCTTCAACCTGCTCTGAACGCTTTGTTTCCGATGGTTTTCAACATCGGCTTGGCACAACTTCCCACGAACGGCTGTCCATTCTGTAGCCTTGGTTGCTAAGGTGGTTGCTAAGGTGGTTGCTAAGGTTTTTCCATGTGTTGTTCACATTGTCCACTGTCATATTTAAGATCTGACTTTAGCTTGAACATATGCAGATGAAATTGAGAAGTTGAAATTTTGAGTAACGGACGAGAAAAAGATGTGAAATCTCTAGTTTGTTTCATGATTTGTTGACGTAGCCTCCTGAGCATCTGCAAGTCAGTTGTGACGCAACTTCCTGAAGCTGACCAATCAGAGCAGAGTGGGCTCATCAGGAGGCGGGGCCTTAAAGAGACAAGAGCTAAAATGGCCTGTTTCAGACAGAGGCTGAACTGAGGGGCTGCATAAAGGGCCAGTATAAGATAAATAAGGAGTTTTTTTAACTGTGAATCATGCAAAGATATTCCAGTAGAGCCCCAGAATATATACAGAGCTGGAAATGCAGAATATGTCCCCTTTAACAGTTTTTCCTTTAGATAACTCTTGTCAAGAATACAAAACAACTCATGTTGGTCACTAAAATATTTGAAAAGTGCTGATTATTGTCCTCTCTCCTGACAAAATATTTCTGTAATCAGGATTTCACTGTGTTGTAACATCTAGAAAGGCTTTCTGGGCCAACAAGCTGTGAGTTTAACTCTGTAAATACAGCTGTGAAAACTGTTTCTGATACTGAGATTTCAAGCAGCAGAGGTCTGGTGGTGGCTGAAGTGTGGTTTCCATCGATACCTGGCATCACCAGATAACCTCCAGCAGCAGAAAACCAAACACAGCGGCATCAGGTTGTTTGCTTAGAGCTGAAAGTGAAGCCGCAGGCGGAGAGTGTTGTTGTCCCGCTGATGGATGGAAGTGTTTGTTCTCCAGGAGGCAAGCTGGAGGAGATAAAACAGAGCTATGTGTCTCTGTGGACAGCTTTCCACTGATGTCTGTGATATATGAGGGTGGTTGAGTCCAGAGCAGCAAATAATCATTATTTTCATTATTAACAAATCTATAAAAACGTTTGAGTAGCTGATTTAAAATGTTCAGCTTCACTTTCCTTTCAGTAGTAAAGTAAGACAGAACTGTATTAGGGCCACTGTCTGGGTAACAAATCTGAGATTTTCAGAATAAAGTCGTCATTTTAAGAAAAAGTCACCATCATGAGAATAAAGTTATTATGAGAAAAAGATCATTTTACACAGAACTTTACACATATAAGCTAATCTACCCAATCATAACATACAGTATGACATTTTGCTTTTTTTATTGAAATATGGAGATTTTTTTTTTTAAATTGCAACTTTATTTGTATAATATTATGAGTTTTTCTCTCTTTTCTCCATTTTAACCTGGTGATGAGTTTTCACAGCACATACAGTAAATATGAGAACGTCCATAGAAACCAATATCAGCGCTGGATTAAAAAACATCAGTTTTGGCGATTAGTTGCGATTCTAATTTGAATGATCCATAATTGATTATTGAAATCCAGAGGTCCATCTTATCATATGCACTAGGGATGCACAATATTGGATTTTTTGCCGATATTTCCAACTCATTGTGGCCAATTGCCGATGCCGATATATGCGCATATTTTTTCCAGCTGGCTGCACCGGGACCGTCAGGGTGAAACAGTCCGTGGGGGGAAGCACAGTCAGGCGGCGGAGGAGAAGGCGACAAATCGGCCTCTCATAATCTGCAGAAAATGTGCATTTCGGGCAGATGCCAATATTTCAATTCAGAGCTGATATCGGCCGATACCGATGACGTGCCGATAATATCGTGCATCCCTAATTTGCACCTTTACCCAGTAAACATGTGTACATGTGCCATAAATGTTATATGTGTTTACTTGTTGTAGATGGTTCAGTTAGAGCTGCATGATGTGTAAAATGTTCACTTTGTGGAAATGGAGTTATTACAACGTGCACAAAAATCTTATTTTAAGTTAAAACAGTAGCGTAGATAACAGCTGCTATATTAAATCTTCGTGTGACGTGAATATTTTCAGTCTGTGGACCTGCTGCACTTTACAGGACTGTTGTGACTCAGGATGCTCAGCTGACTCCGGATATCTCCTGGTGAATCTGTGAATACATTTATGAGAGAAACAGGCTGAAAAAAGACTCAGCACATTGATCTGAACTCTTGCTGTTATTATCTCTGACTACGAGACATGAGGCTGTCGAGGTCGAAAGAGCAGTTTGTGATTCTACTTTATTCAGTCGTTCTGCAGATATTAGACATACATAATGATGAAGCCCTTGCTAGTGATGCAGGTCTTGTTCAATCGTTTCAATCGTCATGTTTTAGTCTTTTTGAATTTGCTCAAGAAAAAAAAAAGTCCTTGGTCCATAGTTTCATCAGCAGGAAATGTGTTCACAGTTCAGTCCTGCATTGCACAAGCAAACAAACATGTTGCTCCCTTGTTGAATGTAGAAGTAACTTATCAGGAGATCAGTGGCGATATCCGGTCCAAACCACTTCTACAGCAGCTGTTGATCAGGAAGATACTGCTACTGTTGCAGTCCCTGGAGGGGTTGCCAGCAATGGTTTAGACTCATATAAAGATGTAAATAAAGTTGTTCATGGTCATTAACCCTGTAATGCCCACTGTTGCAATATCACAACAATCACTTTTAGCTATCCTAAAAAAAATCTGTAAATGTTTTTTTTTAAAAGACCACATTTACATAGCCAACAGGTCCTATTGTTTATCCTCGCAATGCTATTGGATAGTAAATGTGTTTATAGGTTCGGCCATCTTGCCATGAACTCACACTACCTGCAAACTCTCCTTCAAGCTCATCTTCTTGTTTTATTGGACCGGATTTGTCAAGAAAGAAGTAAGTAACATGCCTTAAATATTTTTTTTGTGATAATTACAATGTCTAGAACATGTAGATACTTAATTATTGTGGAATACATTCATCAAACTTGATTGAACTCTGTTGCTATGACAGCTTCCACTCTCCTGGTTTCAGCCTTCAACCATAGTCTAAAGACGGAGGTATCGAGGTGTGACGTCATCTGTTGGTTTGCATCGGAGCCGGTTTGAGAGTTGCCAGAGTTGCATCTTATGGTCGGCACCATCTTTCCGTTTGGAGCCAAGACCTTCCAAATAAGGAGTGCGGGGTGTTGACTTTCATGCTCTGGAAACACGCCCCGCTACCTCGGAGCTAAGCTAACGCTAGCTTACTGTGGACACCGAGTGGCGCACACTTGGGCTAACGTTAGCTACTTTAGATAAATTGTGCTAACAGGGCAGGTATCATAATCAAGTAACATTAAACTTAGTGCAATATTGTGACAATAGTCCAACTCCTGGAAGCCTGGAGTCGAGGAGAGCAGCAGATGAGCCAACTGTCAATCAGCACCCACGCGGCAGACATCAAAGTTACTATAAGTCTTTAAATCTTATTAACAGAGCAATAATTTCCAAAACCAGCACACTTATTAGCGGATCTGAATTTAAATATTGAGACCATAATGACTGGTTGAAACAAATGATTGATTCAGTCTTTCTAGAGAGAAGTTTTTGAATGGGAGTCAGTTGGAGCAGCTAGCGGACGTCGGTGGCGTTTTAAAGTGCTTCCGCTTTGGCCTCAACCTCAAGCCGTGGTAGTTGCTGCTTATTTAGACTGCTAGCCTTATATTTATAAAGCAAACATTTGCCCAATTAATGAGACTGTGATGGCATGTCTGACTGTTGATATTATGAGCTAAACTGATTGGTTTGGACAACCGGAGAGCTTACTGGGAGAAGAGGAGGCCGTAATAAACTGCAGAGTGGCATTCACTGCCTTGTCCAACACGACAACTGTGGATTTCCACTTCAACTTCAATCTAGAAACATGTTCTCTGTGCTCGCGTGTTTGTGTTGGACTGCAGTGTACGTGGGGTTTTGTGGTCAGAGACTTGTGCCGGCTGCAGATTAACTCTCCCTGTGGTGAAGAAACATGTTGGTCCAGTTTTAATCTTTCCAAGTTCTCTGCTGAGGAAAGACCGCTCGCTCGCATGAGGCTGAACGCGTTTCATTTAACAGCAGGATGTTTGTGGTTTGTGTAGATGTAAAAGCTGCTCATCTGAATGATTTACACACATGTGGACATCCAGTGATGCCTCTGATATTTGTTCTCCGTGTCCAGCTCTAACTAAAGCAGACTGATGAAACCACTGTAAAAACAGACATTTTCTTATTAAAATACAGATTTTCAGCACTGATGTGTGTCAAGTCCTGCATTCAAAAACCCTACTGAAGTAAAAGTATGATCAGTCATTAGTATTACCAGCATTTTATAGCTGTAGCTGTTTCAGGTGGAGCCAGTTTGAGCTGCTTTCTGAGGGTCAAAAGATAAATCTGAGGTCTTGAAATGATAGATTGGGAAGGAAAGAAGAAAAAACATAAATTTGGATCCATTTTTCAGAACTTTTCTTTAACCTTTTTTGTGAAATATTGGAGAGTTTTACCTCTTTGGGCCTCAAACAGTTATTTATTTGAAACCATGTGAAGGGAAACAACTCAGAGACGTCTGAAACATCACAAAAAGACACAAATACACACTGATTTTTTTGTAAAGAGTCACAAACCAAAACAGTTTGGGAACCACTGGTTTAATTTTGAACAATGCAGTGTCATTTATAAGCTTACAAATATGTTATTTTATGTCAAATCTTCATCTGAAAAGTAACTAAAGCTGCTGAATAAACGTAGTGGAGTAGAAAGTACAATATTTATAGTATGAAGTAGCATCTAATGACAATAGTCAAGTTAAGAACAAGTAGTAAAGTAGTAAAGTAGTAATGGCGGCACTTTAACAGGCTTCTCTCTCCATTCAACACATGTGATCACTGGATGTCAGCTTTTCAAAAGAAACAAATATTGCAGATGTTTGCTGATGTGTTTTTGTGAGCGTGTGAGCTGGTAAAAAGCTGTTCAGCCTTTTTAACGCGTCTCTGTTCTGTTTGTTCTGGAGCGTCTGAGTGTCGAGGTTGCGTTCAGGTCAGTCGGCGTTCGTAGGAAACGGCGGCTCCGTTTTATGAGCTCGAGTGTGAATTCACTTCCCAGAATGCCCTTTTGTCTGACATGCCTACCGATGCAAGACTTTCCAACACTCCAGGGGTGAATGGTGATGAGTGGGTTGCCGTAGCGACGGCGGTGTGTTGAATATGTGAGCGGGAGGGTTTTTTGGAGGAGGGGGTGGTGGGTGAAGACAAAGACGTAGAGTTTGTTTGTCGGAGTGTGAAGGGCAGAGTGACGGCTTCATGAGCTGCGGAGCCTTCAGCAAACACTTTGACAACCAATTCAGCTGAACTGTACATCACGTGTGTGAGCAGAGGTGGAAATAAACTTTTAAATGTAGAGATTTCATTCAAACAATTTTATCATTGAAGGATTGTGCATCAGAGAGAAAAAGTAAACCAAGACTTCTTGCTTTTTATGGCTTTGCCGTTCCATTAAATGGTAACACTTACTGAAAATGATCTGTGACATATTTGGTGTCTTTGGAAACTCCATCAGAGTTTAAGATGAGGTTCTGTGGGTTTGACCAACGTTCAGCTGCACAGTTTGAGTTTGTAGCGACTGGTTCAACTGCTGGTGGAGTTCTTCTTCTACCGCTCGTTGGTTCAGCTCACTGGTTAAGATGCACATAACGCCAGACAGTGGACATTTGTTGCATGTCGTTGGAAAACCGACCACGTTCTCCTTCAACCAGAGTGAACAAGGCAGCTTTGAAAACATCCTAGAAGTGTTTCGTTTGCTCCGTTGAACCTGCAGGAGTCACTGAAGACAACATGTATTTCTGCCTCTGAGGAAATGAATTCATAATGAAAACAAAAACAAACAGTATGTAGTAGATGTTTTATTATTATTATTATTATTATTATTATTATTTCATTCATTTATTAGATTTTTTCTTGATTGAAAATTGATGCATTGAATTTATTTATTTGTAATTGCATTGTGTTTTTTTTGTTTTTATTAAACTTGCTTTTGAAAAGTGCTACATAAATAAAAGTTATTATTATTATTATTATTATCATTATTATTAGAATCTTTCTCTCTCCACTTGTTTCCTGTTATCTCTCTACTGTCACTATCTTATTTTTTTTTATTTTTCTGTATACTTAGCGTTATATAAAAATCTTTGTCTGGTTTTGCTTTGTTGTCCTTGTTTTGGCTGTATGTCCTCATATATCTTGCTGAACATGTGTGAGCACATTGATAGATTGATTGATTCTGATTCTGATTCTGATTCTGATTCTGATAAAACAGCAAAATAAAAATTGCAGTGTGAGAATAGTCCTAAATCTAGAAAAAAAGCTAAAACACAAAGTTTGTTTCAGACTTGCTGTGACTTTGTTTCTGTTCAAAATGTGAAACAGGAACATTTTTCAAGTGAGAATTATGTTTTAGACCCACAGAGCAACAGATGATAGTTTGACATCTTCTGTAGAAAATATCTCAGCTGCATTCTTTCAGTCATCTGTCTCATGAACTCATGAACTCAATGATGTGTCTTTCTGCATCTGTTCACCCGTAAACAAAACTCTCTAGAGTCTGTCTGTCCATCGGTGAATAAACTGAACGTGTTTTATTTATACTAACAACTTTATTTATGTATCATGTAAAAACAAGCTGAGAAAAGCGGTTGAAAGTGTTGATGTGAGACTTTCACACAGTAGACCAGAAATCATTTAAAACTGTCAAATATGAATATTTTCAATGATTTACAAGCAAACATATACTTTCAATTACATGTAAATAGCCTGTATTATAGTTTTATTTCATGCATTTGTTTGTATGAATAGTCAAACAATATTTTTTATAACCTTGAAACCCTCTACAAGTGTTTCCATCCACCTTTTTATTCACATATTCAATTTGCACATTAAAACACTTAAAAATATTGTCAAACTTTAAAGACTTAGTGAATAAATCCACAGTGTGTCCACACAGTCATTTCATATTTCATATCAAGTGGATATCTGACACATTTACAGTCTTTTTAGCATCAAATTCCCTCTTTGTGTTTCCTCGGACAGTGTTTCCCTGTTGAGCTGCAGGTGGAAGTATAGTAACAAAAAGAGGAACTTTGACACTAAAAAGACTGTAACGTTGAAAGATATCTACTTGATTTGACTCATTTGGACGCTGAAGCTTCATATTAGCTTCAGATAAACTTTTAAATACATTTTTGTCTCCCATCACTTGACTAATGGTCAGTATGAACAGGAGGAATGATTACAGCAAGAAAAACAGGTTTCAATTTGTCATTTAATGCATTTTACTGTTAATGTTTCTTTATTTAAAGTAATATTTGAATGCAGGACATCGTGATGTTGTTCTGTACGGTAAGTGAAGGTGTTTTTCTTCACTTAACAAACAACCTCCCTCACTTTGTTTTCCTCCTGACAATCTGCTGCTTTGGCAAATCGGAGTGAGATTGAAATGTTGGGGAGGGGACGAGGATGGTGCAGTAGTGGATTTTTGAGAGGTGGGGGGTGGGGGGGGGTGGGGGGAGTTGAGGGAGGGGGTATCGTCTTTCATTCCCCTTCAGGGAAGACCACATGACCCGGCATAACGGAGAGAAGCAGCAGAAAAAAAGAAAGAAAAGGGGGGAGAGAGAGAGAGAGATGTTGGGCCCCGCTGCTCTGAGCTCTTCAATGAAAACCACATGTAGGACAGAAGGAGGAGGGGGGGGGGGGGGGGGTTGAGGTGTGTGTGTATGTATGTGAGAGTGTGTGTGTGTGTGTGAGGAGGAGGGGGGGAGTGTAATGACTAAAACCCTCCCCTCCTTGAGCGAGAGAGAGAGAGAGGAGGGAGTCACTGTGAGCTCCGCTGACATTCCCAACAAGCATTGCAGGGGAGGAAACTGTGTGTGTGTGTGTGATATACAACAAAAAAGAGAGTGAGTAAGAAGTGGGTGTGTGTGTGTTTATATGTGTGTGAAACCACCAGTATAACAGTAAAACAGACACACACACACACACATTCACTCACAGATACTCTGAGCTGCGTTACGGCTGCAGGACAGAAAGCTGCCTTCAGTGTTCGAGGTGGAAAAGAAGAAGAAGAAGAAGAAGAAGAGCCGGTGTGATCTGATTTGTTTCTAACAGAAGGAGACAAAAGAAGTAGTAGTAGAAGAAGAAAAGAGGCCAACATGTCCAACGCTCTGGTGAGGAGAAACTCCAGCAAACAGGGTTTACAAAACCTGATGAGGTACGTGTGTGTGGTGAATATTTTACTGTTTGTGTTTCTGTTGCTGCTCAGGTTTAATATTTAAACACATTTTCAAACTGATTCAGTTCAGTTCTGGCTCAGTAAACGTCTGACACGAGTTTTTTTTTTTTCCCCCCCTGAGATCTGGACAATGAAGGATTTCATGATCATGAGATGAGGATAAAGAGGAGTGTTTTCATAATTTATGTGTTTGTGCAGTAAACATGTCTGTGTTAATGGGAACAGTGGGATTACTGGGAGTGTTTTGGGTCAGACAGGGTTTTGGGGGGGATTTGAGGGTTTTGGATCGACTTACCTTCTCTCACAGTGATTAATGAAAACAAAGAAGAAATATTAAAATTAATGTGAAATCGTTTTTTCCCCTTAAGGCAAATTTAATTATTTGCAAAATTTTCAAAATAAAGGCAGAAAATGTAAGACTTTAAAAAAAACTCCAGACTCAGTGTGAGCGCAGAGCGCTCGGGCGCCCGCGAGGCTTCTCCGTCTCACCGAGAAGGGAAGTGGTGTCGGTGACCTGTGTCAGAGGTGAAAGGTCACCTGAGTCTGTCTTTTTGTTTTCTGGGTGCTCACGGGTGGCGGCTCACGTCCTGTCTTTTGGGGCAAAATGCTTTTTTTAAAATTTTTTTATCTGGTGTCAGGTTCCAGTTTGACCCCTCAGTGGTTTGTAACGGAGGAGATAAGAGCTCACTGTGCTGCTTACTGTAATGACGGGATTGTTTTGGCTTCTTGGAGACGGTCACTGTGTCAGATGATGTGATCATCATCAGAGCGCCGTTAAAGCTGCAAAGATTTCACAGAAATATAAGTCATTAGTTAGTCATTAGTTCCAGGAGGTCATTTGCTGTCGTTCTTGGTTTTGTGTGATAATTAATTCAAGATGTTTGGATTTCAAACTGTTGGTTTGATGACGTCAAAGCTCGAGCTTTAGGAAACTACATTTTATAAACCAGAAAATGAGTCAAATGAGAAGCTGAGAAGATAATCTGCAGATAAATTGATAATGAAAATAATCATAAATTGCAGCCTTAAACTAAGTACATTTACTCGAGTACTGTACTTAAGTACATTTGAGCTACATTTTAAAAATGTAACTTGAATGTATCCATTTCATTTCCACTCCACTATGGTTCAGAGGGAAATATTGTACTTTTTACTCCATTACATTAATTTCACAGCTTTAGTTACAAGTTACTTTCAGGTTTTTTGAGTAGAACAGATGATATGTAATTATGGGAAATGCAGTGCACTGTGAGAACCCGGATGAAGAGTGTGGAACTATGAACTCTTCCCGCCCTCAATGGTCGCCATCTTGGCTACGTAGCGGAAGGGGAGGGACCACTTTTCGTGAGTACGTTGTAACTACGGTGAACATCGCCACATTATACAAATGTAAGTTATACATGTGTTTTTTAGCACTAAGCAACACTATACTGTTGTCGGATATAAGCCATCAGTATGTTTTTTGGGTCAATTTAGCAGTCTGTAATGATTTGGAACGATAACGCGAACGCTAATGCTAGCTAATGCTAATTTGCAATCGTCATTTCTGGTAAGAGCACAATGGCCATGTTTGATTTTAGACAACACTACCCTGTAGAAATTCACGCACTACGCCAGTAAGTACATAGTGTACACAGGGTACTACATGAAAGTGTACTAACAGAAGTATGTGATTTGAGACTCAGCTCAGCTCTATATTTATATTCTGGGGCTCTACTGGAATGTCTTTGCATGATTACCAGTTATCTTCTACTGGTCCTTTATGCAGCCCCTCAGTTCAGCCTCTGTCTGAAACAGGCCGTTTTAGCTCCTGTCTCTTTAAGGCCCCGCCTCCCGTTGAACCCACTCTGCTCTGATTGGTCGGCCTCAGGAAACTTCCTCTGGCTCAAACAAACTATAGTAGCAGGATTTCACTACTTTCCCCCCCTTTCTACTCCAAATGTCAACTTCTACAATACATCCACACATGTTGGAACTGAATCAGATCTGAAATATGAGAGTGAACAACCTCAGCAACAAAGATTACTGAATGGACAGCCGTCTATGGACGTGTGCAACAAGCTGATGACGGGAAAGTTAAAAAAAACCTTGCAAATGAAACATCGGGGCAGCTGAAACCTACATATCTACATATGACTCTGACTATGTTTAACATCCATTTAACATCATAACAATATAAAAATTACAGAAAATCACAAAAAAACCAATTTTAGTCTGAATTTTATAATAAAGTTCCAGTCAGGGCGATTCATCGGATGCTTGACCAGACTTGTGTGGTCTAAAAACCAGAAAGTCTTCTCTCTCTCTTTCAGTGGAACCACTGACTTTCCATTCATTTTTGGTTTCCATTTGAAAGCCGATGCATGGTTTTGTCATCGGCTTGATTAAACTATTTGAGTTACTGCAGTTTCGGCTTCCTCTCGGCGAGTCTGGAGGCGTCATAATCAGTGAGCTCAGTGTAAACCTCTGAGTCACACAGTGAGAACCGAGGTGGAGCCGTGTGTTTATGAAGCAGATAACAGCTGGAGGAGGCGTCTCGCTCTGATTCAGTCCACTCAGCAGACGGCATCAGTCTGGAGGAGATGACAGCAGTGACATCACTCCAGAAACCCACCGCATGATTCGCATCTCCACTTAAACTCTTTCACATCCATCATCCGCTCCGTGACACGCCGGGATTTTTGTCCATGTTGGCTTCAAATTTTAAACCAAAAGTTCATTCTTTATATGATTATTTATATAAAAACTTATACTGTTTATTTGACTGTTTTCTGACTAATAATATAAAGTCCTGGTCAGATAATCATCTGATTAAAGATTGCTAAACATGACATCAATCTGTTTTTAGTATTTCTTCTTCTCTTTGTTAAAGCAGACGGAAAATGAGAGGATGGACACGTATTTACTGTCACTGAAAGCCACTTTCACACTAGTCTGATCCAGCGATGGTTTACCTAAAAACACTTCAGAACATGTTTTGGGTTCCGGTTTGGTTCTCTGATGGATTCATGCTGAACGTTGCCAACAAACCCTTCAAAGGAAATTACTTGTAATGGCACCCTGAACCACCCAACCCCCAATATAACTTCCAACCATTTCATATTATATTATATTAGCATATATTATATCAATATGGGGTTTAATGATATAGGCTCATTATCAGTCACTCAGAATAAAGATAGAAGAAAGATTTACAGACAAATAATTTTACTCAAAATTAACAATTAAAACAATTAAATACATTAATATGTTAACTGTATTTCTTTCATTTTCTTAACATATTTAAGCAAAACAAACAAACAAAATCCCAAAATGGTTTTGGGGTGTTTTAATGGGACGTGTGAGCTGCTGTTGATCTGGAGAGAGAGACTCTGACAGGACGTCTCTCGTCTCGTTTTCATGTTTACATCACACAAACATGAATTTATGGACGTGTCAAACCACAGAGAATACGCACAGACAGTGATGGATATCCTGCGCTGAGATGTATCTGCGTTTCTTTAAGCTGTTTTTTCTTGTGTGTGAAATCTTTCCATCGCGTTTTCTTTCTGACTGCTGAGCTCCTGCAAAGCTCCCGAGCCAGAAAAGCGTGTTGTGTTGCAACGATAACCGGGATTAGTGCAGTTTTTTTAAATGTGGAAACGTTATTAAAAACACACAATAGATGAAGAATGATACGAACGGCACCTGGCACCCACTTTGGGAACCTTTGTTGTGTCATTGGCTGCATTTCAAATCAGGGTGGGAGACGTAGAAAAAGCAGCACTTGCACCTCCTCATTACCACCACTGAGGTGCCCTTAACCCCGACTGCTCCAGTGACCAGCAGGTCAGACTGTGGTTGTACTGGGCAGCTTCCAGGTGTGATTGTGTGTAACTGAATGCGATCAGGGCGTTCCTGTAAAAGACAAGCTTCCTCTCAGTGAAACTTCCCTGAGTAAATAGAGACTACACAAAAAATAAAAAAAACCTGATCCTACTGTTTTCATCCAGGATGTGTTTCCATATTTATCTGACAGACTGCCTGCGTCCCATCATCCTCTCAGTATCACGGTTCAGACGGAGTGTACTCAACGTCACCAGAAAGAATCGCCGAGTTTGAGCTCAAAACAAGTTGTTATCAGATGGTGTGCCGATCACCACGGCGGGTCAAGGCGGGCAGACCGATCTGTTTTTAATCAGCTCTGCCTGGGAGACAAACACCCCACCCCTCCCTCCCGCCGGCCTGCGGTGGTGATGATGTCATTGAAGAGGCATACCTGCTTCAAAACAAACTCACTGCTGTGACCTCTGACCTCTGAATCCCCCCCCCCCCCCCACACACATGGGTGGGAGTCCTCAGTGTTTACGATACAGGGAGATAAGAGACTGAGGAATGTTTTTTGGGGGGGGTAAGCTGATGAGTGATGGACGAAGAGAAAAGTAAACACAGCAGGGTTTCCTGTTTCAGATAACAGGTTTTTATCTCTCTCACCTCACAGTGAGATGATGTGATGTGAAAACCGATGAGCTGTTTGACGTCCTAAACACACAGACAGCAGAAACTCATCTCCGTCTGTTACGGAGCCTGGTAGATTCGTCTTTGATGAATCCTTCTCTCAAATTAGAAAACTGTTTACTCAGTTAAGTCATTTATACTCTCAGGTTATTTCATTAATCTCCTACAGTTAACCGTGATGATCTCACTCGTCACTTAGATTTGATTCGATGATACACTTCAGCGTTTGCAGCCACCTGTTTTTATGTGCATTTTAACTTTGAGCATAAAAAGAACAAACAAAAAAAACCGTCTGAGTGGAAACATCAGACATAGGCTATATTCTGCTTTTTGTGGTTTTCTGTTATTTATATCATAAATTATGTTATGATGTTGGATGTTAAACATGGTCAAAGTTCCTTGACGTTAACATATGTAGAAATGCTGCCTGCAAGTCAAAAGTCAGGGCTTGAACCTGCTCAAGCTAGTTTTTTCTACCTTGCAGACGAGATGACGTCGGCTCGTCGCACACGCCCACAAACAGCCGTCCAGTCTGTAGCTTTGGTTGCTAAGGTAGAACAAATAAAGGCATCAATTACTAAATATGGAACTATATCAGATTATTCTGCCCGTCTGGTACGTTTACTGTCACTGGTAAATACTTTCCCAGCTGCTCTGGTCAGAGGAGAACTCTCAGGGCACTAACCTCTTCACATTTGATCTCTTCTTTTTCTGTTGCTTGTCATTTTTGGCCATCTTGAAGACAAAATAGAGCTCTGGATTCAATCAGATATGTTTATTTTCTTTGGTCTTAGCTATTGATATTTTAGCATTTTGGTTTGTTTAGGTTCACATTGTGTGATCACAAGGACATGTTTTCCTCCCCGATGCTGCATTTAAAACCTGAGCTTCTCATAACCGAATCCAAAACCCTGATATTTTGTTCGTCCTCTGGGATGAAGCTTTTTGTTGCAGATTCATGTTTGTCTGGTCATTTTGATGTGATGGAAACGACCCCCGGTTTCCTCCCTGTCCTCCAGTAAAAGCCTGAGAATAAACTGTGCTCTGCATGGGGGGGGGGGGGGGGGGGGTGGGGGGGGTTGGACACCCAGACAACCAGCCACAACATGATGATTGCTGTCTGCTGGAAGTCTCAGACGGGGTTTGTTGGACTTCTGGGTGCGGCAACTGGTGTCTGTCTGCATGCTGGTCACTTAAAGCCAATGCTGAGCTTGTTGCTGCAAAGTAAGAATAAGTCACTCTGTCCTCTGTCCAGGTTCCTCTGCTGTCATTAAAAAAACATCATCAATGACTGAAAAAACTCCACTGAGGTGTGCAAATGCAGATGCTTCCACACAGGTGCACTGCATGGTACGATTAAGCAATTAACATCCAGCTAACATTATGCTCTGTGGTGTGTATAAAAATACTGAGCAGGCCCAGTTTATTATGATTTTATATCAAGACGGCGAGAGGAAAAGATCTAAGTGACTTTGAAAGAGGGTTGATTGTTGGGGCGGATGGTGTTTCAATAGGAACAGTGATTAAAGTGACATCTGCATTTAGATCTGTGGGAACGACATCAGTAAATAGGGGCGGAAATTGTGTTCAACAGTGCACATTTGATGACCGTGATGCTCGTGCATTAGTGTGATATGTAAGGAAAGACAGAAGAGCAACTCTGCAGCAAGAACAGTCTGTCGAGAATTATAGAAAGAGGGACATTATAGTGGGCTTGCAGTGTATAAACCCTTCATTATAAAGATGAATGCACATTGCAGAGTTCAGTGGTGCAAAAACCATAGGTACTGGTCTACAGAGATGTGGGAAAAGTGAAATGGTCAGATGAGTCATCACCATCAAGAGACAGTCCAGGTCTGAATGTTTGACCCCTACAGTGAGGGGATCTGGTGGTTCTGTTATGCTTTGGGGGGCATTTTGCTGGCATGGTTTGGGTCCACTTGTCCCTTTAGAGGGAAGGGTCACTGCTTATCAATACAAAGTTGTTGTGAGTGATCACCTTTATCCTATGATGAATCATTTCTATCCTGATGCGAGTGGTCTCTTCCAGGATGACAATGCACCAATTCACAGGACACGAGGGGTCACTGAATGGTTTGATGAGTATGAAATGATGTGAATCATATGTTACGACCTTCACAGTCACCAGATCTCAACCCAGCTGAACATCTATGAGAGATTTAGGACTGACGTGTTAGACAGCGCTCTCCACCACCGTCATCACAACACCATATGAGGGCATATCTTCATGAAGAATGATGTTCATCCCTCCAGAAGAGTTCAGAGTCTGTAGAATCAATGCCAAGATACATTGAAGCTGTTCTGGTGGCTCGTGGTGGTCCAACATCTTACTAAGACACTTTATGTTGGTTTTTCCTTTAATTTGTCACCCGTCTGTATGTCCGCAGGGTCTGCATATACAACACAATATATTACATACTATCCCCAACACATCTACTCAAGTGTGTGTGTTTGTACACCTGAAGACCCTGGAAAACAGGAAACACGAGACTCTTGACAGGAAACAAAACTAGGTCAAAACCCAGTATATGGCTGGACTGTGTATTAACGTTTAATTTGAAATGATGGATATATTTGTTCCATTTTGTTAGGAGATACAGCTTCCATTGTGCTTCTGCTGCTACAATACACAACAAATACCTCATCCAGTTCTTGAAAATAATGATCAATCCGGTGGGAAAGTTGTCTGTTTCTGCTTCAGGGGAGTATTCCTCAGAAGTGCCTGAAACAAGTTTTAATCACCTTGACAACAGCTCAACAACAGCTCTGACACAATAAATATCTGTAACACCTGACACGTCAAGCTCTGCATCCTCTAAATCATTCATTTCAGTACGTGTAGGATCCCCGAATCAGTTCATGAAACAAGCTAAACTGACTCTTTATGTGGAGCGACTAGACAATAGAAAGAGGTTTCACATCCTGATTTTAGTGTTTGGTGATTTGGACTCTGGCACACACCTTGCCAGATCTGGACTAGTGATTCTGGCACATTGTGCATCACAAGTCCAGCAAACTGTTTGCTGTGTTTAGACATTTATTAATCAGAGACATTTTGGGTATGTGAGGAGCTTAAAGGATAAATCTGAGGATTATCAATATTTTTCTTATTGTCAACAAATCTCATGTTTGGATCAAACCAACAATGAACTGATCTACTAACAAGTATTGTGTGTGTATCAAAGCCTGATATATCTTATTCCTCCGTTGTTGTCCAAAAACTATTAAAAACACATCAGTGAGTCACACCGCTGCACTGGGTGACATTTTCCTTCGTCCCCAAAGAGTGATATTACAGTATTAATGTTTAGAAACTGTTTCAAAGACCAATAACAGCGATAAGATTGTAACTCTCAAGAGAGAAGAGCATGTGCATACACTAGCTTGTTGTGCTTCATGTCACAACCTCTTGACTTTGGGCTGAAAGTCTTTGAGAAATTTATAATGTAGTACAATTATAGACAGTTATACTATTCATTCTTCTAAAATCAGTGTTTTTAAGTGGAGAAAAATCAACGCTGGGGTGTCAAATTAACTCAGTCAAGTCAAAGTCAATCAAATAAAGTATCTGAGTTTCTACTGAGTAATTATTTATACCTGTTATTTGCCGAAAATAGTGCAAAATATGTGTTGACAAAACCACTGAGTCAGAGACGTCCACAAATAAAGTTGAGTCAAATGGCCAAATATATGTACTGACAACCACATTTGATTTGTAAGTGTTGTTATGCTTACATGCAGCCGGTTGGAGACGAGATACTGCCCACACAAACATGCACAAAGCTGTGAATGAAGGATGAAGACACTGTTGTACATAGGAAAGTAAGGAAAAATAAAAGTAAAGTAAATAAGACTTATTTTTTTGGTTTGGTTTTCTTGTCTATTCGAGTTCATGTTTTGAGCTGATAGAAGGAAAAACATCATTTTTTTGGTGCATACAGACAAACATTGAAACGAACAATGGAATGAATGGATGCTACACAGATCTATTTTTTAACAGTGTGACTTCTTCTTCACCCCGTGCATAGATTTTTTTTTTCATACATAGATTTTTCTTTCTTGACAAACAGAAAAACAGCAGCAGGTCTGTTCTGTGCAGGTTGAAGCCCCCCGGCTGCTTCCTCACAGTTCGTCTGGTGACTCCAGTGACTTTTTTTTTTTTTCTGGGAAGTGGTGTCTTTTTTGTTGTTGTGTCAGAGTGATTCAGAACCCTTCGCTGCCCCGACTTGTTTCAGCACAACAGTGACTTCATCTCTGAAACGTCTTCCCACCATCCTTGTCTGTCCCGCGGAGCCTGGCAGGCTTTCAGGCTGAAAGGGAACCGTGTTATTATTGTGTCATTCAACCAAGTCATCCAGCCGATGACAGCGTGTGTGCTTACAAAAGAGCAGTTGAGGGTTTAATACTTTTAACCTTTTTCCTCCTGACAGTGAATCCCTCTTTCACTCTCGTTCCGGTGAAACATCACCGGACAATAAAGTTGAAGCCTGGACAAGTGCAGGCAGATCGAGACCGACAGTGTGTGTCTGTGTGGTTTAGTGGCTCCGTTGGCAGGTGGTTCAGCTTTTATCTGGTGTGTCGTGTCTCTGGTTGTTGCTGTTGGTCGGTCTAATGTTAGTGATCACAGAGTTGACTTTTCTTTTTATAAAGTTCTCGTGCCACAAATGTGTTGGCAACCAGATGTGTCTCCAAAACACTGAGGAATTATTTGTTACTAAAAGAAATCCTGGTTCTCTGTCTTCCCTGGGATTCAGATGCCTGTTTGTCCAGTAAGCCAATAGCTTAGCACAAAGACTTGAAGCAGTGGGAAACTGCTAGCTTAGCTCCATCAATAGAGAATAAAAATCCACCTTCCAACATCTCCAAAGCTGCCTGGTTGACATGTTGTATCTTGTTTACTGAACAGGTGTAAAAATGAGAATATAAAAAACAGAAATAGCAGTTTTAACAGCAGCTAGCATTATTTCCAGACTTTTAGAACGAACTTTATCTCTTATTGACTGAAAACACTTGGTTATATGGGCTAGCACTTTTGTCTTGGCATTAAAAGAATATTTTCTTTTTGCTTTATAACCAAGACTTGGAGGAAAAGATCAGTTTCATCTCCAGTTCAGAGATAGATCAAGTAGGTGTTTAGCCTAGCTTAGCACAAACACTTGAAGCAGGAGGAAACTGCTAGCTTAGCTCCATCAAAACAGAAAAAAAAATCCACCTTCCAACAACTTCAAAGCTGCCTGGTTGACATGTTGTATCTTGTTTATTGAACAGGTGTAAAAATGGGAATGTAAAAACTAGAAATTGTGGTTTTAACAACAGTTACTGTTAAAGTGAGAAAAAAAAGATGTTTTTTAACCTCCAGGGCTCAAGGGTACTTTGTCAGCTGTTATCTGAGGAAACATTCAGGGTTGCAACGTGCTCGGTCTTGTCCTCCGGTGTCATTTTACAGACTAACAACAACTCAGGACAACAAAAAACCTGCTTGACTCCCGCTGAGGAACTGAAAGTGTTCTGCAGGTTGTAATTGTCAGGAGAAGCAACGTTGCACCGCTTCAGTCCAGACGAGGGGGAAGATTTCTGATCTGCTGACATGATCAAGAGAAAAAGATTTGGTTTTGAGAAAACACAGAACTGAAAAACAGAAAGGAAAAGGAAGAAGTGAAGCTGCCGGTAATCTCGGTACTTTCATATCACTCTGATGGTGATTTAGTCTGAATCAGATGTTTGACCCGTTTCCAGGCATGAAAGAATCCCGCAGCGCTGATTAGAGAAAGGAAACGTAATGAGAGGGCAGAGTTGAGCTCTGAGACAGTCTGCTGGGTCGAGGAGATTTCAACACCCAAACTGTCATCACATCCTCATAATTAAACGACGATATATCATATATGTGCTTTCCAAAACCATCGTACATCACCGTTAAAGAATAATGATGTTTTATGTGTGGTTAGGGTTAGATCATGGTTCGGGTTAGAATGATCACTCGAAACGTGGTGTGGGTTAAAGTTCCTGCTTCCTTAAAGTTAGCCAACCATCGTCGTCGTCATGGCAACAGTAAACACCACGACAATTATAGTTAGAGTTTTTTAAAAAACTGTCCTGACTCGCGGTTGGAAACAGGACACTCGTGGTTTGGAAACGGGAAGCAAGCAGCGTTCTCCTGCAGCTAAAGTCCTACTTTTTGCCATCTGTCCATCTATCATCCACCCAACATGCCATCGACGTCATCTGAACCGCGTCACGTCTCCGGCTCATAATTACTACGGCCGCTAGATGGCGTCTGTCACTCAAACGTAACTGTAGGTCGTTTTTGGCCGGCTGAATTGTTTTCGACCTCTACTGTTGTTTATCTTCTGAGGACGAGTTGAAACTGCTGACGGCACCGAACCAACCAATAAACCAGCAACATCCACCACCACAGATCACACAGGACTCAAAATAACTCTTTAGTGGTTGAAGAGCAGAACTCTGCCAATACTAATAGATTTTTTTTTTTTTTTTAAAAAAGCTGTGATATGTTCAAAAGTTTCCAAACTTTCCTCCAGTAGGTTTTTCTTGTTGGTCTTTTGAAACAGTGTGTGGATGATAATGAGATTAAAAGTAAAAATAAAATCTCCAATTAAAGATGACTGTTTCTGTGTAAGGAGCTCTTTAAGGTGACAACCCTACATCACCAACTCTACCATCATGTTTCCAAAATGCTGGATCCATCTCTGAAGCAAACAACAACAGAATATATATTTGTACATATATATCAACCCATATTCATTCTGCACATGGAAGAAAAGATCATTTAAATTGGACAATATGCCCTTAATGGAAGTATTTCATTATTATACAAAGTCAGACCTTATTGTTGACACATGTTTAAGCCACTGATCAATTTTCATCAAAGACATTAATTTGAGTTCTTAGTTTGAATGTAATTCTCTTCATAGTATATACTGTATATACAATATATTGTCACCACTAACAGGACTCTCAACAGGTATTTGTCTTGAAGCTCTTCTAGATCACCAAGGTAGATAATTTTAAAATGAAAACAATTTCCATCATAAAAACTGCCTCCAGAACATTGTGGACAATTCCAGAAAATGTGGAAGTGATTTGCCGCAGAACCTCCAGCAGACAGTCTGATGAGAGTAGTCAGCCTTTAAGCTGCAGTAAAGAACAATCGAATCACGATTTAATGGAGATTCATGACAGTAGAACTGATGTTATGGAGCAGAGGCTTTTACTTTCTGTTTTTTCCCAGATGATTGGTTTGTTGTTGCAGCAGCTGATAACTACACAGAATATATGACTGACTATATTTTCAACTTATAACCACCTCTACAGGATCTCCTGGAAGGTTTTACTAGCAAAAGTGATTAAAAAGTGAATTCACTTACAAACATCGATTACAATCAGTGATGCACGCTGGTTTACAGGCTTCTCATCTACAACCTGGATTCGTCTACATATCTGACCTGCAGAACTGAACTATTAACTATGTCGACATGAATTTATTGGTCTAACTGTAGTTTTAAAGTTTTATCAGATTAATGGACGTACGGTACAGCGCCAGGAAAGCATTCAGTTTCTGACACATTGACCATTGACCACTATCTGCTGCTCCCAGCACCTCTAAAACAAACACCGCTCATCACCCAGCCTCTATCAGTGGCTCACCCAGCTGACCCACATCCAGCTGTGCACCGGCCTCTCCACCTCTGTCCTTTCATTCACTTCCTCTCCGCCGGTCTCCGCCTGCACACAGGAAAGCACAGAGAAGGGGAAGGAAGCGATGCTGATTCTGATGCTCGCCGCCTCTCTGCATCTCTGATTTTCTTCCTCGTCCAAATAAGTCTGATGTTTTTGCAGCAGTTGATCAAGAACGGAGACGTCATCTCGTTGTGCCGGAGCCAGAAAAACGGCCGTTATGAGGCGCCGAAGGCTGAGAAAAGACACAGGTGTCATAATTGAAATCCGTCTGCTGATAATGAAACAGCAGCGGGTAGTGTAGATGCTGCTGTAAACTTTAATTTGATAGTTTTAAAACTTTCAAGTGTTGGCAGAGAGGGATTCAGCCACAACGAACTGTGTGAAATAAATGTTTTACGTAGCAAAGCAAAGCAAATGTTATTTATGTAGCACATTTCATATCACATTAAACACATAAAGTAGAGATATCCTCTATTTTTAGCATTTTACTGCATGTAAGAGTGAAAATTTACAAAGTCCAGGAGGTGCCATGGAGAAAAAAAATAACCAATTTTGTGTTTTCAATTTAACTGAATTTACCTTGATGCCGTTCCCTCGTTCGTACATCCTCACTATGGATCACTTGGATTTAATAAGGTTTTATCTTGATCTTGGACTAACATACGTGATCCCTTGTAATATAAAAACGGACCTTTTCACCGTAAACACTTTCATGCTCCCATGGATGTCTTCCAGTTCATAAAAACTCAGCTTCAGGGTTCCGGAGCGCTTCGTGGATATAGGTGGATGCACGATATGTGCAAAGAAACGTGAGAGAGGAGGATGTAACGGCTAAATCTGGCCGCCTTGGATCCAGTTTGGATCAGTAACTGATGTTACAGGGGGGAAATGTCTGACTGAATATGTTTGGTGTCCTCTACAAGAGACCAAATAGTCAAATCTGTGGCCCTTCCTGGGTTACGTAAAAGCAGCATGTGTGTGAATGTGACAATTATTTGGGCACATTGAGTGACTCTGAGCTCTGACACCTGGGTTGACAAAATACAAAGCTCCTCTAAGCTCTGACGCTAACGAATCTGTTAGAGTAACAGCTGATATAAAAGAAAAATAGCAAAAAAAAATAATGTGGTAAAAGTTGGAACACTGACTAGACAGTGAGGGGTAACAGGAGATGAGGAGGAATTACTATCACACTGAAACCAAACCACTCAAAATGATACATTTCCTCATTTCTAATAGTTTTTTTATTCCTGAATCTCACTAAAGAGCAAAAACCAAACCAGCGCTGAGAACAAAGATCAGCTTGTTGTTGATCTTGTTGTAAATCTCTGATGAGAAAACAAGAGTAGATGATGAGAACTGTATGTGTGTTGACGCTGAGGGTCAGAGGTCACACAGCTTGTCCCTCCTACGTCTGTTAAAGAAAGTGGGAGGTGGAGGAACAGATGGAGGCTGGTAGCCATTAGGGATCTATTAGTGACCCAGAAGCCAAAATGTGAGTGTAGTAACTCGACACCCCGAGCGGCCACATGGAGCTTATTGACCTGTTAGTCCTGCAGTCGTCCCCTCTGAGGCCGAGGCAGCATAAACATCAACACACACCAAGTTACACACTTCAGGCTGATGTACAAAACATGTCAGAGTTAAAACTGAAACTTTAAAGCAACATTTTGTATGTCGTCAGTGTTTTAAACTTCAGAAACTCCAGATATCGACACATGTTCCTCCTCAAATCCCTTTAAATAAAACTGTCACTTAATACTTTACTACAAGCAGAAGCCCTGCAGGAAATAAACCGTTAGTACAGTTAAGTTTGACTCACTTTTGGAGATTTTCATGCTTTCAAATCAGCCGAAGACAGAAAGAAATAAAATAAATACTGTATTTATTATCTTACTCATTGAGATATCTTAACTGTTGTGTTCATTAATGGCTGTTTCACTGATTCACTGGTTGTTTTCTGAGCTTCACAAACCCCGTTCCCATTCAAGTGAACAAGGAGCCAACCAGAAGTTATCAGTGTAGTGATGATTAATACATCCATGACGTGGCCTTCAGGAGCCCATATGGTAGAAAATAAAGCTACAATAAGTCTTCAAACTTATTAAAGGGCCTGAATTTAGAGATTGAGACCAGAATGACTCATTGAAAACAATGATTGACTCAGTATTTCTAGAGAGATGTTGAGGCTTTTTGAATGGGAGTCAGTTGGAGCATCTAGCGGCCGTTGGTGGTATTTTAAGGTACCTGAGACTCAGGTTAATGTAGTTGCCGCTCGGATGTATTTAGTGTGCGTAGTGTGCATTTTCCAGTGTGAACAGATACTCAAAACCTGCTCAGAGTCAGTGTCTAGTCTGTATTTTTGATGACGAGAGCAACTTTTCCACATCAGCCAGGTGTAAAGCAAAATTTTGAGGTTTTTTTTTTTAAATTACATTTCCTCTTTCCTATATAGAAATTCAAGTTATTCAATCTCAAAACACATGATAGCCTACTGTAAAAGTGGAATTTCAGCCAGGAAACGTAGCACCAAGCTAACGATCAGCCCATTATCCCATATCTATATCTAAATACGTTATGCGGCAAAGCACAAATAGTGTTCGTTTGTTTTTTTGAATTACAAATATTCGTTTCATACAAATATTTTAAAAATTATTTGTTTTCAGGAAGAAAAAATAAAACATGTTAAATACCAGCGCGCAGGTCGGTTACATCACTATCTCAGTGTCTCTCCTCTGCTCTGCTGTTACATCTATCAGCAGGTCTTAATGAGGGGAGTCACATCCACCTGCTACATGATGCACATTTCCTAATTTGGACATCAGTCCTTGAGTTGGGGGTGTTTCCCAGAGATAAAGCTGAGCTACTGACACAAATGAAGTGCTCCCAAGGGAACACTTCATGAACACTTATTGTAACACTTTAATTTTCTAAAATTAAAAGCGTAATAAAAACAAAAACAGGATTTTTAAACCTCTTTCCACTTTTATTCGAATACAAATACAAATAATTTTTGCTGCCTCAACAAATACAAATACAAATACTGGGCTCTCTGCACATCCCTAATATCTATCTATATATATATATATGATCGACATGACAATCAACTAATCTGAACACGATGTCAGACTCAATAATAAAGTAAAATTTCAGTCTGATTACAAACAGCCGAGGTGCCTTCGAGCCTCTGCTGCGCTGCGCTGTGGTTAAAGCTCCCAGACTCTACTGTAAATCAGCAAGTTGTTGAAAGGAGCGTTCACGCATGTGTGAGTGTTCATGTTTGGCACGTTGTCTGTGGATAAATACAGATTAACAGTGTTTGTAATAAATACAGTGATGTCATGCAGACACGAGGTGAAAAGCACATGTGTTTATCCCTGAGATAAACAGCGGGCGTCATTTGTCATCCGAGGTCCGGCAGATGTTCTGCTGGCCGGATCTCAGACCTCAGAAACTGCTTCCTGTGAGATCCGAGGACGCCCGAGAGATGACGAAGAGTCAGGAATCTGTAGAAGACGCAACAAATGTTTCCTATTTAAAGTTTTATTGGTTCCTAACCACAAGTTGTCGAAGAAGTCATCTATGAGGAGCCAAACCGCAATGGAAAGATACTAATTATGTGTAAAATGCCTGCAATTAAATGATTTATTCTTCTTTAATTCTTTAGAAATTAGTTTTTTTAAACCGCCTTTCTGAGGCTTTGTTACTGAGCTGACGAAATGCTGCATTATCACCCAATAACCCAATAACCCAATTACACAATAATATCTGTCAGTGTGTAATGTGTTTGGCTCGTAGTGATGAACCTACAGAGAATTATCAGTGACTCTGCAGCTCCTCTCGTCTTTACAGAGCTTTATAGTGAGTTTCAGCTCATTGTTTATCTGTCCGGCTGCAACTTTACTGTTCTGGTTCACTCTCAGTGGCTCTCATAGCGTCATTTTCAGAGAAAAACCTCTAAAAAGTCACTGTGCACTACCTGCTCAGCACCAAACGGCAAACAGACACAGTTAGCTGTAGACTAGCTGGTGAACATAGTGGAGCATTTAGCAGCTAAAGAGCCAGATATTTCCCTCAGGAGTTGGTAGAGAGTAAAAACAGAAGCTAAAAGAGAGTGAATATTGGACTTATATTCACCAGGTGGACAGAAACACGACTCCACATGAATGATAATGTTGCTCCTTAACTGCTGGATGTGGAAATAAGCAACTGTTTGCTAACAAGTTTGATGTGTCAGAGTTGTGTTCGCTACTTGTTTCTGCTGAAAACTGTTAGCGCAGGCTAAAATTTGACTTAAGTAGAGAATTGGATTAAATGTACGTTGTCCTTTCGACAGGCTGACGGCCCAGAGGAGCATCGAGGACGCCGAGGAGGTGGAGAGGGAGCGTCGTCGAAGAGCCCGCGAAGCTTTTCGGAGGAACAGCGGCTCGCTGCCCGGAGAGTCTTCACAGGAGAGCGAGATGCCGGCGGAGGAGAGCGTGTAAGTAAAGACACTGCGGGAAACGGATTCAAAGTTCATCAAACTCTTTCACTGCTGCAGGAAACAAAATGAAAATATGATCAATGAACATTTCACCCATTGCCAGATACCTTGAAGAACAACATTCAGGCAAATCACTCAGCTAGAAGTTTAATTTGTAGGAGACAGTGTTGGTGAGAGACAGATTCAGTAAATCATTCTTAACAGTTAACCTACAACAAGACAAAACTGTTCAACTTATCTGAAAACTTGGCTGTTGAAAGTTTTACTGGACATAATAATAATTATGATCTTTATTTATGGAGCATTTTTCCACGTCACAAAGTGCTTCACAGAAACAGCGCAATAAAAAAAAAAGGTTTTCAAAAACAGATGAAACCAATTTAATCTATGTGTGTAACGAGAGAAAAATTAGAAGTAATAAAAACAGAAATAAAAGACAGTTCAATGGAAACAAACTCAAGCACAATCAGGAAAAGCTCTGAGATAAAACATCTGTTTTCAGAAGAGATTAAAAAGAAATCACTGACTCAGCCTGATACAGACGTAACTGAAACCAGTTGAAGGCCTGAAACCAGTCTGGCCCTGGTCTCACCCTAAATGATGCAAGCATGACATCAAAACTCCTGTTGAATTTCATATCCATGGGAACTCAGGAAGTTATTAAGATCAGAACATTATTCATTCGCTCTCCTCACGTCCGACGACTTCCTGTACAAGCTGCTAACCGTGTGACTGTATGTTATTCTTGTCTGGTGATAACTGCGAGTTTATGGAGTTTCATCGTCATGTTTCCCAGCGGTGAAACTCGAAGCTCGGCGTGCTGCCGCCGCTGCTCGTCCCGCCTGCCGTACCGTCCGCTCGCTGCTTTACAGAGTCTCACAGATGTGCGGTTACATAAAACAAACCTCTCCTTCGGGGGAAAAAACTACAAACAACCTTTTTCCTCCCGCCGTGTCGATGTGAAGACGGACACACAGCTGCCTTCTCATGACACAATCTCCAAAGAATGTTTACTACAAAGCGTCCGGAGGGAAAACTACCACCATGTCAGAGCTCGCGGCGTTTCAGCTGACTTTTAATTTCACTCTTGATTACAGTTTTGCACCTCGAACACCTTCACCTCTGTCACATCACAGGCTCAGCTGCTTTCAGGCTGCGGTGACTCGACATGAAGTCACTCGTCCTCCGCTGCTGCAGCCTGTAATTGAAAGGTTTTCTATACAAGACGCAGCGGTGATGTAATGTTGGTTTGAAAATCGCATTTTTGTACATTTGCTGGCTGATTTCCTGTCTCCCGAGAGGTCAGAGGTCAAGTGCTGGCAGAGTTTGAAACCACAGATATTGGTTGAGGAATAGTTTCTGTAACTGCTGCATTGATCTTCTGCCTAAATGTAGATTGAGATCAGCAGGTTTACACATTCCTTCACAAGAAGGAGCTGATTGTGGAGAAAAGAGTAAAATAAGACAAAACAGAGAGGTGGAGGTGTTTCAAAATGTGTCAAAAAGTACAAACTTATCCAGGTGTCTTTAAAGCACAAACAGCCACAAAGTGGTGGAAAGTAACTAAGTATTTACTGAACTTAAGTACAGTTTTCGTACTTTACTTGAGTATTTCCATGTGATGCTACTTTCTACATCTCAGAGGGAAATATTGTACTTTCTACTCCACTACATTTATTTGACAGCTTTAGTTACTTTTCAGATGAAGATTTGACACAATGGATAATATAACAAGCTTTTAAAATACAACACATTGTTAAAGATGAAACCAGTGGTTTCCAACCTTTTTGGCTTTTGACGTCTTACAAAAAGCAGTGTGTAGTCGGGGTCACATTTCACATGTCTATGAGTTGTTAACAGCTCCACCAAATAGTGATTTTTCCCTCTAAACTTCTCACATGCTTTCATTTCAATAAATGTTCAAATGATCCAATATTTCAGCAAAAATCAAAGATTAGAGAAAAAGTCCAAAAACTGAAAACAGATTTGTGTATCAGAACTTTGTTTTTTCTTCTTTCCTCTCCCATTAATCATCTCACCACCCCTCAGATTTATCTGCTGACCCTTTGGAGGGGCCCGACCCCTAGGTTGGGAACCACTGGACTAAACTAGCTAACTGTATATAAAGTAGTGTAAACTAGCTCCACCTCCAGCAGCTACAACAGTAACATGCTGCTCTAACACTGATGCTTCACTATTAATAATCTAATGATGTCATATATAATAATATATCAGTCAGAGGGACCAAACCACTACTTTTACTGCAATACTTTAACTACATCAAGCTCATAATACTTATGTACTTTTACTGCAATACTTTAACTACATCAAGCTCATAATACTTATGTACTCTTACTTCAGTAGGATTTTTCATGTAGGACTTTTGCTTGTAATATAGTATTTTTATGTTGCTGTATTGATACTTTTACTTAAGTAAAGGATCTGAGTATTTCCTCCACCACTGCAGCTGTGGTACTGAAACAGGACTGTTGCTGTTGCTTGTTAAGGTTGATTAGGTGCTGAGAGATCAGTCAGAGACTCCCATCATGCAGCGGGGGCTCGGCCGGCCGACAGAGCATCTTAATCATCTGGGGAATGCCGAGTGAATTCCTTTCTGCCAGCTCCTGGGAACACTAAACACACTTTCATTACTTTTAATCAGCGGGGGGAACACCCAGAGACCATGTGCTAATAATTAAAAAATCCTCCAACAACAAGTTTATTTGACCGACACTTAATTAACACTCAATTAATATTTAACACTTAAATCAAAGTCTAATCTTTCAATAAGAATGAATGAGATGATTCTTCATGCTGCAGTGTGGCTGTGTGAGAAGGACGTAGGTGGAGAGCTGGAAAAGCTTCAGTGTTGATAGATGATCACTCATCCAGACCGCAGCGCCAACAGTACCGACAACCCACCCAGAGGAGCTGCAGCGGTAGCAGGGCTGCAACTAATGATTATCTTCATCATCAATTAATCGTTTAGTTGCTTGGTCCATAAAATGTCAGAAAACGGTGAAAAACGTTTCCCAAAGCCCAAGATGACGTCCTCAAATGTTTTCTTTTGTCCCGACCAACAGCCCACAACCCGAAAGTACTGAGTTTACTGTCATAAGGGACTAAGAAAACAGACAATACTTACATCTTAGAAGCTAGAACCAGAGAATTTCCATGTTCATGTCATATGGGAGTTATCATAACTATCAGTTCCGACTTATAAATAGCGATCACATCATCCTCTGAGTCAGAACTACGGCTGGGAAACTTCTAATTTTCTGAAAGCCCCAATAAACAAACATGCATCTGTCTAAAACCCAAAGTTAGACTATTAGATATTAGTCTGCCTTAAGTACATTTATTGTTTTTTTTATAGTGTATTCAAATATAATTGCTTAGAAGCTGCAACATAATAAGAATTATTATTGTCATTATTATCATAATTACATAATAAATGTAAGATCTAAAACAACAACAACAAAAACAAACATATTGAAGTTTATCTACTTGGATATTAAATTACTGTAATTCTGTAATCTTGTTTTATTCAAAACAAAATTGCACAAACTTGATTCCAAATATTACCGTATGTGTTTCTGCGCGGTTCCCACTTCCTGTTTCCACTGGTTGTTATTTCAGCTGCGCTGGATGCTGATCGTTCATTTGTCAGCTACTCTGCGCTGCTAATGGCTCTGTTGATTACAGAGGCTAATCAGGGGAGATTCGGTTTAATCTGCTCCACTCACAGTGAGGAGACATGTTTAGGTCCTGCAGACTTCACTGATGTGTTTCAGCTGTAAACTGGGGGGAAACATACTGGTGACTAGACTTTCTTATTATCCTCTGGAGACCATAAATATCCACTTATCTTGATAATCCAAGTAGTTGTGAAGATATTTTTCCTGTGGACCGACGTGTCAGCTGGAAGACAGATGCAGTCATGCTGTGAATATCCTGAAATGATTATTTTAATGCTTTCTGTAGAGATTTATTTTTCCAGCCTGGACTGTCTCGCTCCCCGTGCTGAATGTCACCCTGCAGCCAGTTTAAGCCTCTGTTTACTGAAACACTGGAGGGCTTGTTACTAAAATCACTTAATGCCCTTTGACGGACAGAAACTGAGCTCTGCTTCTATAGTCCAGATCGGACCTGCTGTCAGGAGCACAACCACAATTTCTTAGGGGGGACTCGGTTAAAGACTAATGACCGTGTCCCAAAAGCTTTTCAAGAGTAAAATCAACACATTAAAACTCCACCAGTAGACACATTTTGGCAAAAAATAAGCTTTCTATTGGAGTAAATCACTAAGTGCTGAAACAGCCCAGTAGCATCTCAACCCTGTTAACTGAAGAGCAGAATAAACTCTGTGTAGGTCGATGTGTCCACATGTGGAGTCGGCATGTACAGGCTAATTCATCATAAATTTTGGGCTGCGGGTGGACGTCTGCAATGAGGACCTTCAAGCGAGACAATCAAGCATTAGAGGACAGAGCCGTGGTGCAAATGATCAAGTAGCTGACTAGACACTAGGGATGTGCAGAGGGCCCAGTATTTGTATTTGTTTCTATATTTGTTGAGGCAGGAAAAATATTTGTATTTGTATTTGAATAAAAGTGGAAATAGGCTTAAAAATCCTGTTTTTTGTTTTCATTACACTTTTAGTTTTAGAATATTAAAGTGTCAGTAGCTCAGCTTTATCTCTGGGGAACACCCAGGAGTGATGTCTAAATTAGGAAATGTGCGTCATGTAGCAGGTGGATGTGACTCCCCTCACTGAGACCTGCTGATAGACGTCCCAGCGGAGCAGAGGAGAGACACTGAGACAGTGATGTAACCGACCTGTGCGCTGGTATTTAACATGTTTTATTTTTTCTTCCTGAAAACAAATAATTTTTAAAATATTTGTATGAAACAAATATTCTTAAAAAAAACCCACTATTTGTCGAATAACGTATTTGTATTCGGGCACACCCGTATTAAAGACTATATTAGTTATTAGCCATAAAGTCTCTCCTGATGTCTGCTGACTGCTTTCTTCGTAATGCCGATCATCAAATCCAATGATTGTCATCTCATGTCAGATTTTGAGAGCAGTAACCGAATAGAAGGAACATCATCTGCGACTATCTCTCCACTGTTATGGCTTCATTTAGCTCAACATTCGTTCATCGTAATGCACATTTCTCTGAATTCTGCAGGATGTGCTTTATAAAGATTAAATACACAGTTGCTTATTCTGTCTGGCTGATGCAGGTGCAAAAAGTGAGCCAAGGTTTTATTTTTTTATGTTAAACATGATTTAAAATGTTGAACATCCGCTGCTGTTTCACATCACTGTCAGGAAGTAACCCTGACTCTCTCTCTTCTGTCTCTTCTTCAGGTACGACGGCGGCCTGAAGCCGATCAGCTCTCCGTCCCTGGAGGAGGACGAGGGCTTCAGCGACTGGACTCAGCGGAGAGAGAGGCGGAGGCAGCAGCGCCTGCAGGAGCTCGGACAGGGAGGCGAGGAGGACGAGGACGAGGAGGACGCCGGCACCGTGAACAGAGCCGTCTCCGAAAAGACCGTCCAGGCCTCCGTCACGTCCTCCAGCCGACTCCAGAGACAGGAGCCGGAGGAGCGGGAGGACAGGGCCAGGACGGAGATGCAGAGGAGGAAGGAACGGGAGGAGGAGACGATCCGAACCGAGAGGGGGAGGAGGGAGAAAGTGAGGGAGGAGGAAGAGCAGAGGAAGAAGGAGGAGATTCAAAGACGTAATACAGATGTGAGTGTCCCCAAACAACTGAGGGGTTTAAAGTCTTCAGTTATTCGGGACATATCAGCCTCCACGTTATATTTAAAGTTATTCAAGACAAGTCTCAAGTAGTTTGAGACTAAACCAAGTTGTGTCTGATCAATTAAGTAAAATCTGTTATTCAAATTATTCAAGATCATACAGTATATTCAAGTTATTTGAAGGAAATCTCAAGTCAGACAGGTTTAAGTCTAAAGTAATTCAAAGCATGTTGCTGTCATGTTACAAGTCCAATTCAAGTATCAAATAATTCATACAGGTGTAATTTAAATTTAGAGTATTTTGAGACAAATCCGAGTCACGTCTCAAGTCATTTCAGACAGGTTTAAGTCAAGTCTTAAGTCATTTGAGATAAGTCAAAGTCAAGCTTGGAGTAATTCAAATCTCAAATTGAGTATTTGAAACAAGTCTTAGTGAAGTCTCAAATCATTCCAGACAATTCAAAGATTATTTGAGACAGTTCCCCGAGTCAAGTCTCAGGTCTTTGAAAACAAGAACGGTCTCAAATTCATTCTTAACAAGTCCAAATAAAGTCACAAGTCACTCAGAGTCTATTTATTCTAAAAGTCTGAAGTCTTTCTAAGCGAATTACTAGTCGACATTCAAGTCTTAAAGATCCCTGAAGGTTGACTAAAAAATTACACAACGTGCATCAGAAGATCTGCTGTGTTTTCATGTGCAGATGGAGAAAAGAAAAGAAGTTAAAGTCTCCTACACGTCCAAGGTTTTCCTTCACCAGGAGCCAAAACACAGCAACTCCAACGGAGAAGCAGCCGACGAGGAAGTGACCACACACATCAACAGCAAAACAAAATGGTCCACCAGGTTCGTAGTTCTTTAATTAAAGATGTAATGAACGTCCATAGAAACTCTCCACCATCGATCCCAACGTTCCCATCAATAAACCGCTAAATACCTACATCAGTTACATGTCGAGGAGAAGTTAAGCTGTTCATTTTTAACACCTCCTTGTGTCTAACAGAGCCGTGGAGTCCGGGGAGGCGGAGGCCATCCTGGAGACGGAGCAGCGTCTGGAGAAGATCCGGCGGGGCCTCCAGGAGAAGGAGAGCCAGGAGCTGGAACATCTGAGACACCGACAGGCCGAGGCTGAGCAGGAGCTGGAGGAGCTGAAGAGGAGGAGGGAGGAGAGACGCCGAGTGCGGGAGGAAGAGGAACGCCGGAGGGAGGAGGAAGAGCAGCAACGGCTGGCTAAAGAGGAGGTGCCTCATTGAAAACTTAATATCTAAGATTTTGAGTGAAATAAAAAAGTTTTATTGGCTGTTAAACTGGTAAAAGTTGAGTTTATGAGTCACAGTTAAAGATACAATCTCTGGTTTTGTTTTAGCTTCCATCAGCTCCTTCAAATCCACAAATCTTCTCCAATGGTTTGAAATTAGACTCGAAACATCAACGACTAGCTGGGACAGATTGTTTGGGGACATTTGGAGGTTTTATAACAAAATCAAGATTGTGTAAACTTAACCAAAAGTAAGGTTGCTAAGCAATAGTTTATATTAACAATGGATAGTGACCACAGAAAATTATTACCCAACTCTGCAGGTCTACAAAGCTTTTTAGCCTCTTTTAGCTCATAGTTTTGTTTTTTAAAGTTGTAGACTAGCTGATGAAGAAAGTGGAAAAGAGCCAGATATTTGTCTAAGGAGTTGGTGGAGACCAAACCAGAGCTAAAAGGAGACTGAAAATTGGATTCGCATTCATCAGGTGGACACAAACAGGATGATCATGTGTCGGCTACATGTCTGCTAACGTGTTAGCCACAATGAGCATATACTGTAAGGATATACCATGTTAAAGGTGTGTCTGATTTAGCTAGTTGTGGAGTTATGCCGCCTTCTAGAGGCCCGAAACGGATTGATTCAGCTTATATATAGCATACGCTGGGTGAACAGATTTGTTGTGAAGCATTTTCTGTAGAGTTAAGAGCCAGTTAGACCCGTGCAGCTGATGTTGAACGTGGAGTTGAACTGTGTTTGTGGCCTGATTCCCAGGAGGAGAGAAGACAGATGAAGGAGGACATTGAGAGGAGGAGGATGGATGCCGCAGAGAGGATGAAGAGTTTGAGTACGTCCAGCGTGAACGGAGACGAGATGTTCAGTCCCGTCAGTCCCAAAGCTCCAACCCAAAAGGTAAAAAAAAAAAAAAAAGCACCTACTGCTTCCTCTGCTGGGATTAGAAAACACTAAAAACATCAAACTAAATGAGTAAATATTATTGGTTAATCAGATATGTTTCTTTCTTTCTAGACTAAACAACACTAACTCTGAAGCACACATGTCTCCATCTATGCAGATATAAATGAAACAAAATCATACCTACATTTACAATGGATTAGCAGTTAAAGACGACATATTCTGCACATTTTCAGCTATATATTTATATTCTGGGGCTCTACTAGAGCTCTACTCCTCCTCCTCAACGGTCGCCATCTTGGCTACGTAGCGGAAGGGGAGGGACCACTTTTCGTGAGTACGTTGTAACTACGGTGAACATCGCCACATTATACAAATGTAAGTTATACATGTGTTTTTTAGCACTAAGCAACACTGTACTGCTGTCGGATATAAGCCATCAGTATGTTTTTTGGCTCAATTTAGCAGTCTGTAATGATTTGGTAGCGCGAACGATAACACGAATGCTAATGCTAGCTAATGCTAATGCTAATGCTAGCTAATGCTAATTTGCAATCGTCATTTCTGGTAAGAGCACAACGGCCATGTTTGATTTTAGACAACACTACCCTGTAGAAATTCACGCACTACGCCAGTAAGTACATAGTGTACACCGTGTACTACATGAAAGTGTACTAGTATGTGATTTGAGACACAGCTCAGCTCTATATTTATATTCTGGGGCTCTACTGGAATGTCTTTGCATGATTTCCAGTTATCTTCTACTGGTCCTTTATGCAGCCCCTCAGTTCAGCCTCTGTCTGAAACAGGCCGTTTTAGCTCCTGTCTCTTTAAGGCCCCGCCTCCTGATGAGCCCACTCTGTTCTGATTGGTTAGTTTCAGGAGGCTGCGCCACAGCTACCTCTCAGCTGCTCGGGAAGCTACAAACTATAGTAGCAGGATTTCACTACTTTTTCCTCATTCTTTACTAAAAATGTCACCTTCTGAAATCCATTCGTACATGTTTGAGCCAAAATCAGATACGAAATATGAGAGTGGACAACACAAACAACACATGGAAACACCTTAGCAACAACCTTAGCAACCAAGGCTACGAAATGGACAGCCGTTTATTGGCATGCACAATGAGTCGACGTCAGCTCGGCAGTAAGGTAGAAAAAACCAAGCAGCCCTGACTTTTGTCTTGCAGGCAGCATTTCTACATACGTTCACCTCAAGTTTTGGAACTTTGACCATGTTTAACATCTGACATCAGAACAGGATATAAATAACAGAAAATCACAAAAAGCATAATATGTCCCCTTTAAGAGTAATATATTACATGGCCTGTAATGTTCGTTTACATAGTGATACTAGAGATGTTTCCAAGCAACAGATATACACATTACTAAAGTCTACGACATTTCCTGAGTTTTAATGGTGAAAGCTCATTTAGTAAATCACTTGCTGTAAACTATGTTGTAGTTGCTAAGAACTTAGGAAGGACTTTAAACACAAACATAGTGAGTGAGTTATGATTAGCTGTTGCAGCTAAATTCAGGAAGCTGTTGTTGTTTTGGGGCTTTTATATGTCGGGTTTACTTTAAATCACACTGAAACTTCCTGGATAGATAGACAGAACTCTAGAAAAGACGTTTTATTGTTTTTTTTTTGGGTGAACTGTCCTTCAGCTTGGTAACTCATTAAGTGATTAACTGACTGACTTGTGTCTTCTGTAAACATGTACACAAACCCAATGACGAATACTTCTGTGTGTTATCTTCACAGCCGAGCAGTTCAGTCTCAGCGTGTAAGTTGCATGTGTGTGTGTGTGTGTGTGTGTGTGTGTGTGTGTGTGTGTTTTCGGCTGCACCAGTAAAAGCATGTTATGTTATCAGAGATCTCACTGATACTCACTGAATGAGTCCAACAAACACAAAGAAGAGACCACAAAGATTTTACTTTCTTATCTTGTGCCGACAAGTTAAAATCTTTTGGGCACAAAATAATAATTAGTACACAGTTTATATTAAAGGAAAGATTCACAATATATCAAGCATGTCTTAAAAACATCAGTCAGGTGTCCATATGAACAGTGAAAGAGGTTTTCCTCGCTGTAATCATTCCTCCTGTTCATACTGGATATTAAAAGATCCTTCAAATGTGCTTTCAATGGAAGTGATGGAGGCCAAAATCCACAGTGTGTCCACACAGTCATTTAAAAGTTGATGTGAAGCTTATATTCAGCTTCATCAGTCTGAGTTATTCATATCAAGTGGATATCTGACACATTTACAGTCTTTTTAGCATCAAATTCCCTCTTTGTGTTTCCTCGGACAGTGTTTCCCTGTTGAGCTGCAGGTGGAAGTATAGTAACAAAAAGAGGAACTTTGGCACTAAAAAGACTGTAACGTTGAAAGATATCTACTTGATTTGACTCATTTGGACGCTGAAGCTTCATATTAGCCTCAGATAAACTTTTAAATACATTTTTGTCTCCCATCACTTACATCACACGAGTCATGTTTCAGTTTGACGTGTGCATGACTCTGCATGCGTCTGCTGCATTTCTGCATCGTGTTTTAGAAGTTTTTCTGTTTCTTCATTGAACTGAATGTTTATAGAGAGTTGTTCTGTGGGTTTATAGAAGAACAGAAACATTTACAGACATTTAGATCATCGAATGCTAAAACTATATATAAAAAAAATAATAATATAATAATAATTTCTTCAGGGAAAACAGCTTTGATGCATTTGTGCTGCATGTTAAAGTCCATTTACTCAGTAATGTGGTGTCATTCTCCATCAAATTGTACCTAACAGGGTTTCACACAAACCTGTAATAGATACACTTAAATATTTGTCTGATTTGAACGGCTGCCTGTAGAGAACAGCCAAACTATTTTCAGTGGAAAGTGGCTAAAGCCTGCTTGAAAAGTCACCAAATGTTTTTGGATATTTGCATATATTTGATGTCATAACATGACTACAGATATAAAATATGACAGTAAAGAAAATAAGTCAAACTAAACTGACTCTAACTAGCTTATTTTTTAAAAGCTGCTATAACCAGAATATACATCTACTGTTAATCTACTTTTAATGTAAAAACTATTTTATGCAGGCTGTTGCACAGATAAAAAAAATCTCATTTAAATCTAGTAGAATTAAAATAAAGGAGAAGTTGTCCAGTCAAACAATGGGAATCAGTGATTGGTTGTTAAGTACACACAATCACATCTGTCTGGATGATGATTGGTCCACTGAATGTGCTGCTGCTCTCTGCCTTCACTCAACCATGGATGTGTTATAAGAAGTGGTCACCGGACTCAAAGATGGCGCCTATTCAACTTTCGTCTGGTGCATGAGCCAAAAAGTTTCTCGCTTCCATGTTGTGTGGACAGACTGAATATACGCAGTGGTGTTTTTCTTGCTCAGCCGTTAGACTTTACATTGGGATGATGTCACGGATTTTTAAATATAAAACCTTCATGGATTAAAAACTCATAATTTAAAGAGTAATAACTGACCTTATTTGCAGCTGGAGGTGTTCTGTCAACAGACGTCTCTTTCATAATGGCGGTTTGTGCGGAAAATGTTTTTCTGCTGCAATACTGCAAGTGACCACTAGGAAAAATTGGCAGCAAGACTGAGAGGTAGCTCCATATCTAGTTCTTAAAAAAATCCAAAGAGCCACTGACACATCAGCACACATTCGCTGAGAAATATTAGCAACTTCTTTCTGTCCAAAAAGTCGCCAGATTTGTCACTAGTTGCTTTTTAAAAAAAAACATATAACAAACACATTTACACCTGGTATTAACATGTGATCTGTATCTTGATAATGACTTCTGATCGATAGGTCTCTGCATTGGCATTAAAGTGCATTGTAGTTTATCAATTGTAACCACACTGTGATTGGATCTCAATATGTAAATGAGTTAGGCGGGTCAGTCACACATGGATCAACGGCTAGCCACCACGGCTACTTGTAGTTTTTGTGGAGCTTGCTGTGAGAGAGCTTACAACTTGCTTCATGAAAGTTGTCACACTGTACAGATGACATTTACACCTGCTGAGATCTGATCACAGTGTGAACCCACGTCCCAATGAGGTCTGGCTTATCGGATCACTTCTGAATGTGTGTTCCCTTATTACAGATACAGATCATATCTGAAGGTGTAAATGGGAAAATCTAGCAAAAAAGTTGGCAAAACCATTTGAACGTTGTGTTTTGATGTCACACTCACATTTATTACAGTTGGTGTGGATACATTTGATAAAATTCCAGTTTTCTAGTCAGACAGATGATTGAGAGATGTCAGGACGTCAGGTGACCTTCAGTCAGTAATGTTAGAATAAAAAGTGTCTCTAATATTCATTTTCAGTGAATCTGGGTCAAAAGGCTTCAGTCTGAGGTTTGAGTGTTCAGCTGGAGCACAAGGGTTCCCTTTGTCTGTGTGTGTGTGTGTGTGTGTGTGTGTGTGTGTGTTCATGCAGTCTGAAAGCCCTGCAGTTCAGACTTTGATGTTTGACCTCTGAGGTCAAAGAAAATACTGATCCTGTCCTGAACATCTGAACATCTGAACATCAGTCTTCTGCTGCCTACAGAGAAAATTAAAAGCAGCAAAATTAAGTTTCACCAACACGTGACAAACAACTGCAGCTGTGATACACATCTGTTTACAGAGTCTCAATACAATACAATACTTTATGTATTTATATTCCATATGTATATTGAAAAGTGTGATTGGTGTCGATACTGTTGATACTGGTTGTGAAGTGATCCCTTCCTAACATGACTCCACTGTAAAGGTCAGTTCATAGTTGTTCATAGTTGTCTAATCAGTGTGGGTTCGCCATCTGCAGATGTCAGCTATGCAGACTGTCTGTACAACATATGAGCCCACTGTGCATGTGTTAGAAAAGCAAACTGGACTCTTGTTCTGTGTGTTGCATGTATAAACTACAGAGTTTAGAAGTGTGAGGAGCTATTCTGGGCTCCACTGGTTTTGGTTCATTTTTCATACAGTTTGGATGAGCATGAAACTCTCCTGGTTAAATCATCAGTACAAAAGATTGAGAACTGCATTAGAAAATATCAGGTTCTTTAGTCAAAAGTCAAAGATACAAGACTGTGGACGTAAACATCATCTGGGTAGAAGTTAACTACGGCTCCCAAGGTGCATTTCAGCAAGAAACAGCCAATCACAGAGCTTAAAACCCAGTCATATGAACCACTAATGATGAGCAGAAGCTAAAAATTACAGTCAATCTACAGAGTGACTCGTCAGTTTGAGTGAATTCAGCGACTACAGTTTTTGTTTTTGTTTTGATTGGCTCATGGGTAATGTAGTCTTCTTAGCCGTGTGCCAAAGTCATGGACAAAACGTGATTTCTCAGAAACAAAGTTGAAATGATGCAAACTGGTGGTCAGAATATAAACCTGTAGGCTCGTTATATTATCCAGAAGAGTCCTGAGTTTCTATGTTCAGTGACATTGTGGAGACAGAATGATGAAATACATCCAGAACCAGCGACCTCTCATACTTCATAACTCCCTTTTCCCGTTCCTCAAATGTTTCGTGTTGTTCTGCCAAATACAACAAAAAAATGAAACTTTTCCTCTTGAATTAAGAGACGTAGAACAACATCTACAGCCCTCCATCCACTAGCTAATATGAGGCTTTAGCAGTCTGAGTTTACATAAATCAAGCGGCTTAGTACCAAATTCCTTCTGTGTGTTTTTCTTGCTGAGCTGCAGCAGCCGGATTCGTCCTGGTAGTTACAGGTTTGTTGCTGGAACGAAACACCAGCAATCAACCTACAAACGACCAGCAAGACGAAGAAAACCACTTGGTTTGTTTAACTCAGACTTCGTCAGAACGAAGGCTGAAGACTTTGTCCTTCATCTCTTACATCAAAGACACGTTAGAAAAGCCTCGAACAGCAGGCTGGGACAAAGGGGTTGTAGGTTGAAAAATTAAAATTACAAAAATTAACAGAACAAATACAAAAAAGGGATTATAATCCAGCAATAGTTGATAAAATGACTTAATGCATTCATAAGGAAAATAGGTCTCTTGTCCAAAAAGGAAGTCTAAAAGCAAACATGTCATTCCAACATGATGATGATTTTATAGGCAATAATAAATGTGTCTCAGAGTGTTGAATGCAGCTGAAGTTTCCCATCATCCTCTGCTCGCGCCGACATGTACAGTTTGATGAAGGCCAGCTAGTCTCGACTCTGTTTGTCTTGGACAGAGTCAAACTGTAATTAACACACTTCTGAGCCGAGGAGGAGACAGAAAACTGACCTCAGACATGTTCTTCTTTTTCAGATCACAGAGAGAACTCAATCCCTGAACCGCTCGCTGAAGAAAAGGTGAATATTTTCATCGATGTCCTGACTGACAGTGATTCATTCTGCAGTGGTGGAAGAACTATGTACTCAAGTAAAAGTACTAATACGACAATGTAAAAATACTCCATTACAGTAAAAGTACATAAGTATTATGAGCTTGATGTAGTTAAAGTATTGCAGTAAAAGTACATAAGTATTATGAGCTTGATGTAGTTAAAGTATTGCAGTAAAAGTACATAAGTGTTATGAGCTTGATGTAGTTAAAGTATTGCAGTAAAAGTAGTGGTTTGGTCCCTCTGACTGATATATTATTATATATGACATCATTAGATTATTAATAGTGAAGCATCAGTGTTAGAGCAGCATGTTACTGTTGTAGCTGCTGGAGGTGGAGCTAGTTTACACTACTTTATATACAGTTAGCCAGTTTAGTCCAGTGGTTCCCAACCTAGGGGTCGGGCCCCTCCAAAGGGTCAGCAGATAAATCTGAGGGGTGGTGAGATGATTAATGGGAGAGGAAAGAAGAAAAAACAAAGTTCTGATACACAAATCTGTTTTCAGTTTTTGGACTTTTTCTCTAATCTTTGATTTTTGCTGAAATATTGGATCATTTGAACATTTATTGAAATGAAAGCATGTGAGAAGTTTAGAGGGAAAAATCACTATTTGGTGGAGCTGTTAACAACTCATAGACATGTGAAATGTGACCCCGACTACACACTGCTTTTTGTAAGACGTCAAAAGCCAAAATGGTTTGAAACCACTGGTTTCATCTTTAACAATGTGTTGCATTTTAAAAGCTTGTTATATTATCCATTGTGTCAAATCTTCATCTGAAAAGTAACTAAAGCTGTCAAATAAATGTAGTGGAGTAGAAAGAACAATATTTCCCTCTGAAATGTAGTGGAGTGGAAGTATAAAGTAGCATCAAGTACCTCGAAATTGTAAATTAAATACAGTTGAGTAAATGTACTTAGTTACTTTCCACTGCTGCCATCTGTAACTGTTTTTCATCAGCTGGAATCATTCTGGATGTTATTTTGCGCATTATTTTATTTTATTTATTTCCCCCAAAACTCAGTTTGACATATTTTATATCTCTGGGAACGTTGGGATCTCCACTAGCACTTAAAATGAAGTTTTGTACATGTGTTCTGAATGGAAGAGAGTTTTAAAGCTTCTGGCAGAAGAGAAAATGAAATTTAAATGCTAACATTTTGTTTAGAGCAGCCAATGAGGATACAGCCTGATCCAGAGCCGACATTGTGTTGAATTTAAGCGATTTATAAGAAATAGAAAAAAAGATAAGATTTGTGCAGTTTTTTTGTTGTTGTCTTGCATAGTTTTAAGATTGATTTGACATTAGAAATAAGCAGAACATCTGGTTTTCTTTTAAGGGATTTCCACATAAACCATTCAGTCCCCCTTTTCAGACTTGTTTCCTGTAAAAGTGGAGGATTTATCCAAGAAGAATCATGACCAGTTTCCCAGAAACAAGTCAAATAATCTAATGTTAATGCTGCTTGACAAGGTTATTTACACTGAAAGTATGTTGACAGCCGAATTGCTCCCATTCAGCCACGAGAGCATTTGCGAGGTCCGGCGCTGATGTTGGGTGATAAGGTCTGACTCGTTCACCCCAGAGGTGTTGGATGGGGTCGAGGTCGGGACTCTTTGCAGGACAGTCCAGTTCCTCCAAACTAAACTGGGGAAACCATTTCTTTATGGAGCTGGCTTTGTGTTAAGGGGCATCGTCGTGTTGAAACAGGAAAAAAATCTTCTTCAAAATGTTGCCACAAAGTTGTAAGAGCAGTATTGACTCTTGAATTGTCTTATTTGCAGTTTGTTGCTTTGGTTAAACTGTCCCTGCAGGCCACCGTACACTCCAACTGACAGACTCATTTAAAGGGCAGCAACTCCTTGTTATTTTTTGGATTAATCGATTGCTGGAACAGGAGAATAATTGGTATTTAAATTGATAAATAACTTATGATAATAATGATCATCAGAATCAATGTTTCAGGTCTGCTAACCCAAACCCTAACCCTAACCCTGACTCTGACCCTAACCCTAACCCTGTCCCTAAACCTGACCCTAACCCCTAACCATAACCCTAACCCTAACCCTGTCCCTAAACCTGACCCTAACCCTAACCATAACCCTAACCCTGTCTCTAACCCTGTCCCTAAACCTGACCCTAACCATAACCATAACCCCTAACCCTAAACCTAACCCTAACCCTGTCCCTAACCCTAACCCTAACCCTGTCCCTAAACCTGACCCTAACCCTAACCCCTAACCCTAACCTTAACTCATTTTTTGGATTAATCAATTCATCTTTTAATTTATAAAATGTCAGGGGAAAAAAAAGTCTTTTTTTAAAAAAAAAAGACATTTTCAAATATCTTGTTTTGTCCGACCAACATTATGAAACGCTAAAATATTCCGTTTTCAGTGATAAGAGCAGCAAATCTCCCCAACTGAGGAGCTGGAACCACAGAATAATTAGTATTTAGATTGATATATATCTTAAATAATGATCATCAGAATCAGTGTTTCAGGTCTGCTGGTTGACACTCTGCTGTCTGACAGTAAACGCTGACGAGGAGGGTCCACGTCACCCTCATCAGCTGTGATTTATGACTCCGGTTAACTCCGTCCAGATGCAGGCAGCTGTGTTTTCTCTGGTGGCCGCTGAGGTCTGTCGGCTCCAGTCAGTCTGCAGCAGGAAGTTATCAGCTCTGCAGAGCTCTCGGCGGGAGTGAAGCCTCTGTTCGGATGATTTTATTTTAAAATAACTACCAGGAACATGAAAGCTCAACCTTTGACTTCAGGAGAGTTGGTGTGTTTCTTTTCACTGAGGTGCAACATATTACACACGTTTATCTTACCGATGATGATTAATCGATTAGTTGATCAACAGAAAATTAATAGCCAGTTATTTTGATAACTGATGAATCACTTTGAGTCATTTTTTACAGAATAAAAGGCCAAAATTCTCGTTTCAGCTTCTTACATGCAAATATTTTGTGGTTTCTTTCATCCTCTATGACAATAAACTAAATATCTTAATTATTTTTAATTTTTTCAGTATTTTCTGATATTTAATAGACTGAGTGATTAATTGATAATGACAGTAATCTGTAGTTGCAGCCCTAATAATGTGTTTCATAGGTCAAGAGGTCAAAGATTTTTATTTATTAAAAAAGATTTGGAAAAAAAAAGACGCAAAGATGCAAACAAACTCCAAATTGTCAGACTTGTATAGTTGACGAGATGTTGGATTGAATTAACGCCAAACTGCAAATATCTAGTAAAATGTTAGAAAAAGGGCAAAAGTGTCGACCACTGTTTCCTAAAATCCCAGGAGGCATCCTCAAACTTTTGCAGATTTTTGCAATTTAACTGTCAAAGTAAAAAAAATCTGACTGAGTCAAACCTTCCAGCGGTGAAACCTCTCAGCAGCACAGCAGGAAGAAACTCATAAAGACCTAAACTGTCTCGAACCAAACGTGTTAGATCGGCGGCGGCTCTCATGTCATCTCAGGTGCTGTCAATCATGACATCATCAGGTGTAAAACCTTCTGTTAAAACGCCTCGGACGTTTTGAAGCGAATGATTCAGATGATAAATGAGGTTTTCCTCCCTCACTGTGAAGGAATAACGTCAACCGGCGGCTCATAACTCGTATATGGAGCTGTTCGAAAAAATCTGAGAGAAGAGGTTTTTGGTGTTTGGGGAAGATGGAGAGTTTGGACAGAAACTAACAGACAAAAACACTTCATACAAGCCTTCATTCATTCATTGTGCTGGTTTGAATTCTGACTTTGTTTTTTTTTTATTTAAGTTTGAATTTGAGATGAAAGTGAAACAAACAGAATCTCTTCTTTCACATCATTGAATTAGGAAGATTCTTTAATGAACCTTGGGATTTCTGGAGATGCCTGAAGGACAATAGATCCCTGATCAGAGAAACCAACAGATCATATCAACATGAAAAATAAAAAGAGGGGGAAAAAGAACAACACATGCAGAGTTTGTAATCTGGTTTTAACTGGTTGTGTTTGTTGTGTTTCGTTTGAATCAGTAACAGCTTTAAGAAGACGCAGCCTCTCGTCCTGTTGCCCAAGATTGACGACAAGCTGGAGCAGTACGCCCACGCTGTTGAGGTCAGCACGCAAACGCACACGCACGCACATGCACGCACACACGCACATGCCTTAGACCTGTATAAAGGCGCCGCCGCACCTCTGCATACAGCATCTGGAAAGCAGGAAAATTCTGAGGAAATTCATGGAAATCTGCATCCAGCCAACCATAAACATCAACATTCTTCAACCGCACTGCCAACACGGCAAAACAAAATGATGTAGTTTCTACTTTTCTACATCAATCTGCTGTTTTTTCTGCACAGTCAGAAGCTCCTGATGTTCACTTCAACCTTTAGACTCTTATTGTCTTACAGCAGCTGAGGGGCAGAAAGCAGCTCTGACCCTTTTTGTGCTGCAGTCACAAACCTCTGGAGCACCTGGACGATGACATCACAGCTCACTGTTTTTTATATGTGACAGATATACGACGGGAATAACCCCCCCCCCCCCCCCCGACGTTCAGAGCTCTTTATTTTTATCCTTCCGTTCCCTGTTATCAGTCCTCACCTCAGGCGGTTCCCAGGTTGATTAACAGCACGCTGCATGACCCGAGGTTAAACAGAGACATTTTTATTTATGGAGTTCTTTTTAAGAAAAAAAAACAGGTTTTACACAAATTACAATACAGATGCAGAAATTACATGTTAAGAATATTCTCATCATATATTTTTGAAGGTTAGATAACATTAACCAGTCTTTTGACACTGTTTTTATTCTCTATACATGAATTAACTTTATTTGTATAAAGCACTTTTTCAGCTTTGGAGGTATGGAGGTTCAGGGTTGCCAATATTAAAATTATGTTGTTTAATCAAACTAATTCAAATAAAAATATGAGAAATGTATTTTCACTGCCACAGTGAATATTTAAAAGACAAATAAATTCTTTTTTTTTTTTTAATTTATCATTTTTATTGCAACCCAAAACCAAACACTCCCATAACGATACCAAAACTGACAGACAACAGAGACAATGTGCCACAGAAATATAAAAATTAAATTGTAAACTGAACCATTACATTTTGAAAAATGTTTTCTTATGTCAGTTAAATGGAAATACCATTTTCATGGTCATTTTTATGGTGGCAAGATTCAGAAAAAAAATAAAACAAGTTTCAAGTTCCAAAATAAAACAGAAGGATCCATTAAGAAATGTATGATATAAAATAGTCTAGAACTGAAGATACAACAAAAGCAATATATTGAGAAAGAAACTGTAACAAGGATAAAGAATAGAAAAATCTAATTACAGGAAGTCTGCAGCATACAATTTACTTGTAAGAAATTATTTCAGTGTGTTGATTCACGAGAAACAGAAAAGTTCCAAGAAATTTATAATAAAGCTATTTGAAATTTGCCACATTAATCGAGGTTTCCTTTAACAAAAAACTTAATTTACATCTAGCACTTTTATTATACACAACAACCAAGAAAAATCAAGTTGTTTTGAGTATTTTATGTCATTTTTTTATTGATTCCAATCCAGTGCAGTATCTTATTCTTTGTTTTTTATACTAACACAAGTTTTTATAAAGAATGTTTTAATTTGTCTTGCAACAAATAACCTTTTTATAGACAGAAACGGCTTGAAAAGATGGAAATATATTTTATTTAACGTATAAAGGTGCTGCAGAACTCTGCACATACTGTACCTGCGACTAATAAATACATACAAAAAAACCATGATAATGTACTTTTTATATCTGCATTTCTTCAGCGTACACAGCACTAACTCGGACTTCTTGTTGTTGTTGTGCAGAACTCCATTGAGACTCGAGCAGTGAAGGTGTCGCTGACCGACCTGCCCAGCGCACCCGAGGTCGTCGCCTCCAAGAAGAACCTGTTTGAAGCCGGAGAGGCCTGGAGCCAGAGTCCCACCAAGGGAGCCTCCTGCAAGGTCAGAAAACACAATTTTTCAGTGTAAAATTGGAAAATTTCAGATTTTGGCAACATGCAATTCTGTCCCCTGGAAATTATGTTCATATACAACTAAATTGGAACAGTTAATATGTAAACTAAATCACATTTTCTCTCAACATAATGAGGAAATGTTGCTAATTAACGTATTTGGCAAGATGCAAAAATGTGGATACTGAACATATGAGTGAAATGTACCTTAAACATTTAAAGCTTGTGTGTACAGATATGAATGAGCTGAAATAAACACATGACACATTTTCACCAGGATGTTTTTATTTTTGCAAACAAAGATGGATATTTAAACTCTACAAAATAAGGGCTTTAACCAAGTATCACGCTGGTTAAACTACTGTGGCTTTGAATGTCCTGTCAGGTGTTTTTGATGAGTGATAATGAGGCTGCGATGTCATTTCTCTCTCAGACTCGTGTCGTGTTTGTCAGTTTGACCGCAGAGCGTCAACCTCTCACCTCTATTTTAAAGTAATAATCTTGATTTTCACTTAAATAAACATCTGTTAAGTCACAGTATTATGATGGTTATGAGCTGGGTGTCGGGGGCGACATTCCCAGGACAAATCCAGAGATAGTGCACAGTTAGTGACACGTTTTCCATCGCTTAGCAGTGGTTGATTAGCCAGAGAGGGTAGGCGGAGCTAACACAACAGACTCACTCTTCAACCCACTTGTATATGAAGTGGTTATGAAGTACTGTTTTTTCTGGTCTCGTCTGCTGTTGTAAGTAAACGGTTACTACGGCCGAACAAACAAAGAAAAGACTGATGACTACAGACTGACGTCACACAGGCGACACTGTTTGGATTATCGCTTATCGCAATAAGTGCCCAAACAGAATGAATCAGAGATCTTTGAGATTGTTACTTTAATTCCTGGCACGACTCGTAATCTCTCTCATGAGTTTAATATGAAACTTCTCTGAATTAGAGAGCGGTGATAATGAGCCGAGACATTACATAAAGTTTGAACTCATGTCTGGTTTTCTGTCTGAGCTCCGAGATTCTGTCTCAACCTTCCAGGGAAAAAACCAAAGACTCACTCTGGGATTTTAGATTTAGATGTAGAGAAGACATTTATGGTTTTATGTTAAGCTAATATGAAGCTTAGGCGTCCAAATGAGTCAAATCAAGTAGATATCTTTCAACGTTACAGTCTTTTTAGTGCCGAAGTCCCTCTTTTTGTTACTATACTTCCACCTGCAGCTCAACAGGGAAACACTGTCCGAGGAAACACAAAGAGGGAATTTGATGCTAAAAAGACTGTAAATGTGTCAGATATCCACTTGATATGACTAACTCAGACTGATGAAGCTGAATATAAGCTTCACATCAACTTTTAAATGACTGTGTGGACACACTGTGTATTTTGGCCTCCATCACTTATGTTGAGACAGGAGCTAAAAACAGCCTGTTTCAGACAGAGGCTGAACTGAGAGGCTGCATAAAGGGCCAGTAGAAGATAAATAAGGAGTTTGTTGAACTGTGAATCATGCAAAGATATTCTAGTAGAGTCCCAGAATATAAATATACACCTGGAAATGTGCAGAATATGTCCCCTTTAAAAATTATAACACTTATTATGAAAAATAAGGCATGTTGATGCTGTTTTTACTGAGTATGTTCTCATTGTTTTTGCTTTGTTTTTTCTGAATCAGGACACTGAAGGGTTAAAGGTCGGCGTGGCGAGCCTGATCACGCAGTGGGTGAAGGGTCCGACCGATGGCAGCAGACAGTCGCCTGCCAAACCGGCAGTAAGTCACAAACACAACATGAAGATGTTTAATTCTCCTCCTTCAGCTCAGACGTTCACTTTCCTCCTGACAGATTTTTATTAAAGCTGCTCTTCATTTATTCAAAGTCTCTGAGCAGAAATCTCAGGTTCCCTCAAACAAACTCTGAGCCAGAGCAATGATTCCTGAAGAAAATGGATCTTAATGCATAAACAAGAACAAAGCAAAGACTTTTGTTTGGTGCAAACAAGCTTTGAATGCCGTGAAAATGATCCATAATGTTTTTTTTAACATTAATTTCTTATAAATGAGACTTGGGACAAAGTGTGGAAAGATCTTAACTGAACAAATTTTCAGATTCTTGAGATGAAATCGACCGTCTGAGTGTGTTTTAAAGAACGGAGCAGCCGCAGGAGAAAACAATCTGAGAGTAGAAACTGTGACGTGTTCAGGTGCAGCTTTGAGAGTTTGTTATCTGAGGTTTCCCTCTTGTGGGAAGAACATGAAGCAGCAGCAGCAGCGGTCAAACAAGAGTCAGAGAATTCATCTTTACTTCATATGTTTGGAAAATATTTTACGCTGGAATTAACTTTTTTTCAACTGAACAAAAATATAAGAAAAAGCATTTAAGACAGAAGCTCTGAGGGCAAAGATGAAAGAATATTACCCCCTTTTAAAGGAAGAACATCTGATATGTTTAATCTGTACATCTGACAAACAAAGAATTGTGTTTTTTACATTAATGTTTCTGCACAAAACAAACAAATAAGACACCAGGTGTTAATTAGTGAGCTTTAGAGGTGTTCATAAGTGTATTTCTGAACTTCTTTGGCTCTTTTTTCTTGTTTCCTCTGCTTCCAGTAGGGCTCAACTAACGATTATCAATTAGTTGTTTGGTCTATAAAATGTCAGAAAGCCCAAGATGATGTCATCAAATGTCTTGTTTTGTCCACAACTCAAAGATATTCAGTTTACTGTCACAGAGGACTCAAGAAACCAGAAAATATTCACATTTGAGAAGCTGAAATCAGAGAATTTGGACTTTTTTTTCTTTAAAGAATTACTCCAACCAGTTAACAGTTGGCAACTAATCAATTAATAGACTAATCGTTGCAGCTTTAGCTTCCAGTCTTCATGCTAAGCTAAGCTAAGCAGCCCTAGCATGAGACTGACATCCATCTTCTCGTCTCACTCTCAGGAACATATTGAATATTATTATTATTTCTCAAACACGTCTGCTGAACACAGAATATCAACCAGTTTGTTTGTATTGATTATTGAATGATTTGTCAGGATGTGAAGCCTGGAGACGTGATGCAGAAGAAGAACATGTGGGAGGTCATCGGAGACTCATCGGGGAGGTCGGGCCAAAGAGTGAAGGTATATATATATGAACTTTTATTATGTTATATTCTTTTCTTTTAATTCTGATAATTCAATCATTTTATTATTCCAGTGTTACCTTTATTGTGAAACACCTTTTATTGTGTATAATTACAGTGAAGTCAAGTCAGTCACAAAGTTTCTGAACCCATTGCACTTTTTTTTTAAACTTTATTATTGAACTTATATGCAAAGGTAAAGGTATAATTAAAGGTCACAGGATGAACTTATCATTGTGTTTTCTCTCTTCAGGGCTCAGCAGCCAGTAAAAAGTACAAATTTGTTGTCACTGGTCACGGAAAATACGAGAAGATCCCTGTCGGAGACGAGAACGAAGGAGAATTCACCAATGGAAAGTCGGGTAAGATAGAAAAAACGTGCACAATAATCAAGTAGAGCAGCAGCAAGAAAGCATGAAGCATCAGAAAAGGTTCATGTTCCAAAACTCAAATTTAGAGCACAAATGATAAATATGCACGACCGATGCATTGGCGTATGTACATAACAAGAAATTTCATATATATATATATACATATATATATATATATACATATACACACACACACACACACACACACACACATATATATATATACATATATATATATACATATACATATACATACATATATATATATGTATGTATGTATGTATATATATACACATATATATACATACATACATACATACATATATATATATATACACACACACACACACACGTCAGGTGTAAAGTTGATGGAAGCTGATCATCAGTTCTGATCTGCAGGTGTGTTTCTGATCCTCATGTTACTCATATTACCTTTAACCAATAGCGACAGTATTCTCTGATGTTTCCGCTGACGGTGATACTGAAATGAATTTGGGGGTCAGACAGTCGGTTTGAAATCAAGTCAAACTTTATTTTTAGCACCTTGCATGTAGCATGGGAGTACAGAGTGCTTCACATAACAAAAAACAAACACAGTTCAAAGTGCTTCACTTAAAATTAAAGACCAGTGATAACAAAATACAGTAAAGGAGATGATTTTTTTTTAAACACATAATTCACAGTCGGATTTAATTTAATTCACCTGAAACAGTTTCTATCATGCATAGAATTTATTTTTATAGGGCAGATTTCTTCTTTCTTCTTTTAAAAAGCCGGAGTTGTACAAAGTGCAGACTTCTCACCTGCGTTGAATATCGGTTTTATTTTTCATTAAAAAAAAAAAAAAAAATTAAAAAAAGAAAAGAAATTGTTTGTTTGCCAGATTTAGGAGGAGAGTTTAAAAATCCAGTCTAATAATTCAAAGGTAGACATTTAAAAAAAAAAAGAAGCCTAGAATATTAATTTTACATTGTTTTGACATATTTTTCAATTATTGATTTTTAAAATGGAAACAAGCAGACCCAGATTAAAAAAAAAAATCTTCCAGTGTTGCATTCAGGTGCAGTTATATGAACTGGAAAAATAAGTTAAATTATCTGGTATCTGCAGCTGAATGTCTGATGTTGGAGTTAAAGGAATAAACTCCCGGCAGGTGGGAAACTTTGCTTTAGATGTATTTAAGTGTGAACAGTTAAGGGAGGGGGGTGGGCAATGGGGGGGGGGGGGGGGGACACAGGAACATGTACCCACTAAAACTGTACCTAGATTAATCTGTAAGTCACACACATGCATTAGAAATCATTAGAAAGAACCTTAGAAAAATAAATACCTCACTCGGCAGGTTTGAGGATAAACTTAGCTAACTTAACATTTGGATTGAATCCAAAGATTATCAGCTAAACCTCCTCCTGACCTTTGACCCCACAGTTCATTCTCCCACTGACCTCCATCACGACGGTGGCTGCTCTTCACATCTTTCATCTTCTCTAACAACTTTCACAAGCTTTTAGTTCAGCGGCCATCTTCAAGTCACAATGAAATTAGACGTTTATATATTTTTCAACCACGTCGACAGAGACTAATTCTCTTCATGTGCTTCTGAAGCGTTTAAAATATAAAGTTGCACCTTTTCTACACAAGCCTCAAAAACTAAAAACATGCTTGAGGTCGCAGTTGTGGAAAACTAGTTAATTCAAGCAAGTTTGTTCTGTCAAACGCTTGTGTGATGGACAACTGTAAAAAAAAACGCTGCTGAAACACATCTGCTGTAGATGACTTTTCATGAAATCTACTTTTTAACATCCAAGTCCAAGTCACAGGGAAGAAGCATATTTTGAAGCTTTAAATTAATACACTCTATTATATTTATCAAGCGAGGCTTCTTCACTAAATTAACAATCAATTCAACAATGAATAAAGTTAATTGTTTTCCCTGTTTGTTCGTTATAAAAGACAATATTTTCATTCTTATGTCATCTTTACTTTCATACTACTTTGCCTTTAAAGTCACACTAGTCATAATTAATATTAAACCTTCGCCACTAGGGCTGCAACTAACAATTATTTTCATTATTGATTAATCTGTTGATTATTGTCTCGATTAATCAGTTAGTTGTTTAGTCAATAAAATGTGAAAAATGTTGATTAATGTTTCCTAAAGCCCAAGATGGCGTCCTCAAATGTCTTGTTTTGTCCCAGCCGACAGTCAACAATACAAAGATGTTCAGTTTACAGCCATAGAAGACTAAAGAAACCAACTTTAAAAATGACTAAAATCGATTTATCGATTATTAAAAAAAGGTTGTCTGTTGATTGACTATTCACACCTGTCACAGATTTTTAATAATCTCCCTCTTCTCTGACCATCTCTCTGTATCTTATTGTTATCTCATTGGTAGACGCCTTTAATTGTTAGTTGTCATATTAAGTAATTTCGATGCTCTTACATTGTCGTTTCATTGTGACTTTAAGAAAGTTCATTCACAAAACATAACCATCTATAGCCTTAAAAAAAATAACTCAAAAGTCATGCTACTCAACATACACATCCATTATCTAGTGAGAGGTCTTACCCTGAGGCAAGTAGCACCATTTTGAATAAAACTGGATATTTGAATGATCATTTAAGAGGAACAAAATTTTCCTCTGTCACAAATAATTTGTCTTAAAATCATTTAGTTTTTAAATGTTTCTATCTATAGCAACGCAGATATTTTAAAGAAAATATCATCAATTATTCACCACCCAGAAGTTAATTTTTTTTTAGCTTTTCAGCCTAAATAACTTAAATCTTGAGTGACAAGCTGCATAGGAAATAATCACAGTCTCAGTTTCACAGAAAGTTTTTTTTTTTTTTCAAAGAAATATTTTCAAATCCTTAGCTTTACAACCTAGAGTACATTTACTGTTAACATGTGCTGGAAGGAACAAATGAGAAGCTCTGAAATTACTTAAAACAAATACGCTTTTAATCTGATGAGACGTCTGAATGACTTTAAGACAAATGTAGCTTTCTCTTTGCCGTTAATCCACAAAATACAAACATTTAACATCCAGACAACCAGTCACACAGTCATAAACCACAAATGCAACACGACGCATTTGTCAAGTATAAAGTTCAGGCCTAATTCTCTACAACACTGCTACAAATCCATTTGTTAAACACAGAGACTAAGACTCCAGACCTGTACATTGTTTGGGTTTTTTTTGCTAATATTTCTGCACCTGTACATTAAACATATATCGCTTATTTTTTCTTTACATTTTCTTCTTGGCATATCACATTAGCTGTACCTTAACTAGGATTGAAACCCCTCGCTGTTCTATTAAAGTCTTTTGGTTCCTCGTCTTTACCTTTACGTCCAATCAGCCCCATTTCAAACACAGTTGAAATTTTCGTGACTGGCCTCGACGCTGCCTCTTTAAGCCTTTTAGCGTCAAACTTTGGGCTAAAAAGCAGCACAGGCAACCGGAACGCAAATGAGGGTATCTCTTTGGGCTCATCCTTTATCTCTTGTTGCTTCTCCTCCTCGGTTTTGCTTAACTCGATCTGGTGCATGATGTTCTCTTTAGTGGAAAACATCTGGAAGAGGACGGCATCCCACATCTGTGTTGCTTTGGGAGTGTCTTTGGTTTGGTTCTCGTCCTGAGCGCCGGGTGTTTCGTCAGGTTTTTTGACAGCCTTGTCGTCCACCTTTTTCTCCTCTTTCTGGTCCTGCTCAGTGGCCTCCTTCTGAGGACCCGTCTCTGGAAATTTGGGCTCCTCCTGCTCCACCACCATGTGCTTCTTGAGTCGGGACCAACCGCTCAGGTTAGATTTCAGTCCCTTTGGTTTTTTTATGACTTTAAGAAGGGGCTCGGCTTCTAGGTGGACCTCGTCACCTTCCTTTTTCATAGGTGTAGATTTAACTACTGAAGATGTTTCTGCTTTCTTATCTTTTCCTTTGTCTTCGATTGCTTTTGATTCAGCAGGAACCTTCACCGGCAGAGCAGGCACTGCAGTGCTCGGCTTTGAGCCTTCAATTTTAGGCTTGGGGGGAGTTTTAGGTTTCGCTGGTTCTTTTTGCTCAGAGACTTTTGTCTCAGTCGTCCCTGTCTGGACCTTGCCTAAAAGTTTTCTTACTGCCTTCAGAGGATCCTGGTCATCAGCTTTGGGTGGAGGATGTTTGGCCTCAGGAGTTTTTGCCTTTGGTTTGGCGACTTCTTGAACTGGTGTTTCCACCTTTTGAGTTTTCTTCTCCTTCTCAGGAGTTTTACCCTCTGCTGTTGGAGGTTTAGCCTTTGGTGTTTCTTGAACCACACTTTGTTCTTGTTTTGCCGCAACCTGACTGGATACTTTGCTTGTCTCTTGTGTTACTGTTGTTGCTGAGGTGTCAGATGCTTGGGAAACAACAATAATAGGGATTGAAGGGGTGGCAGAAACACTCTCATCTCTCAGTTGGGGTTTATCTACATCTTTGGGGGTTTCTTTGACTTTAGTCACCTCAGCTGTAGGATGTGCCGTCACCGACGGTTCTTGGCTGGTTGTTTTAAACTCTGCCGATTCCTCTTTTGTAGCTTTAACCTCCTCTTGAGTTACCGTTTTAGAACTTGTGATACCAAATGCTGGAGAGTAAGTTTTGATTCCACCATAAGCGGCATATTCAGCTGGTGTCAATCCACGATAGGAAGACTTGTGAGCCAGTTGGGTTGGGGTTTTAGGTCTCGGAAAGGCTACAGGTGATACACCAGAAAGTGATGTCCCGTATGTAGGTGTCCTTGGTCTTTTATAGCTAGGTAATGTAGCCATAAGTCGCGATGCCTCGTATGTTGGAGTCTTAGATCTCTGAAAGCCAAAAGAAGTCACTACTGGTGTTGTTGGCTCAAATGTAGGAGTTTTAGGTCTTTGTGAGCCAGCTGGAGCAGTTGGGAGCTTTTCTCTTACCAGATCAGGCTCTGATTTTGACTTTTTAATAATTTGTTGGATTGGTTTAGCTGCATGTGTCATGTCTGAATGAATGTCTCCATTCAGTATTGTTTCAGTAGGCTTGGGCTCAGTAGTCTCCACAGTTTGGGAAGCAGATGAACTGCTCATAGCAGACACCGTTTTGGGTATTCCTGACCTTTCTGTCTCAGTTTTGACAGGTGACACTGCAAACAAAAGAGGATTGGGTCTTGAGATTTCAAAGACGGGGGTTGGAGCCCGGGTCATATGGTATGCTGGGGTTTTAGGCCGCCCTGCTGAAATTCTTGATATTTGTATCTCATAAGTTGGTGTTTTAGCTCTTTCAGATGTTGAAGTAACTGTTTTTATTTCTGTTTGAGTTGCTCTTTTGAGTTCAGATGTCGGAGTTGCTCTTTTTATTTCGGATGTTGGAGTTGCTCTTGTTATTTCGGATGTTGGAGTTGCTCTTTTGAGTTCAGATGTCGGAGTTGCTCTTTTTATTTCGGATGTTGGAGTTGCTCTTGTTATTTCGGATGTTGGAGTTGCTCTTTTGAGTTCAGATGTCGGAGTTGCTCTTTTTATTTCGGATGTTGGAGTTGCTCGTTTTATTTCGGATGTTGGAGTTGCTCTTTTGAGTTCAGATGTTGGAGTGGCTCTTTTGAGTTCAGATGTTGGAGTGGCTCTTGTTATTTCAATTGTTGGAGTTGCTCTTTTGAGTTCAGATGTTGGAGTTGCTCTTATTATTTCGGATGTTGGAGTTGCTCTTTTGAGTTCAGATGTTGGAGTTGCTCTTTTGAGTTCAAATGTTGGAGTTGCTCTTGTTATTTCAAATGTTGGAGTGGCTCTTTTGAGTTCAGATGTTGGAGTTGCTCTTGTTATTTCAAATGTTGGAGTTGCTCTTTTGAGTTCAGCTGTTGGAGTGGTTCTTTTTATTTCAGATGCAGGAATAATGACTGTACTAATTTCTGCTGTTGGCGTAGTGCCTCTTTTAATTTCTAAAGTTGGTGTTTTTCTATGGGGATCTGTGCCCAATGAAGGAGGCTGAGACATCGTGCTGCCAATAGCAGTTAATCCAGCTGTGTCATACACCGGCGGAGTCCTGGATGTCTCATAGTACGATGTGCTTGCAGTATACATCCTAATTTGAGGGACATCAAACATTGGTTTGGGTGATCTTGAGGGTTCAGTTGCTTTGAATGTTGGGCGAGGACTTTTGGTTCTGACGAGTGGGGTCAACACAACGAGAGGTCGAATCAAAGCTTGACCTCCTGTTGTTGGATAAGGAGTCGGACCGGGACTTATGGGTTTTGGCTGTGTGGTTGCCACCGCTGTAGCAGGCCTTAGACTAGGATGAGTTTCAGGAAATGTGCTAAAAGCTGGCCTTTTCACTTCAACAACTGGTGCTGTCGCCTCAGACAGAGAGGAAGCTTGCAGAGATCTTTTGGGTCCTGCCAGCTGGACCACTGGCCCCGGAGTTGGTGAGACTCCAGAAGGGTGGGTCGCTGCAGAATACGAAGGAACTGTTGTGACATGCTGTGAGTAAGAGTACGATGAGGTTGCCACCAACTGAGGCGAGAACCTTGCTGCTCTACCATAAGCTGCGCGCTGCGGGTAAGGGGACGCGACATGTTGATACAGCGGCCTGATGGTGATCCGTGGAGGCTGCTGGACGCTGTAGAAGCTGAACGGTGTCTCTGGAGTCCTGGGCGGAGTGGAGTGGTCACTGCGCTCGAGGTCAGGGCTTGCTTCGTTCACAGGCGAGAGGCTGGAGCGGAAAGGTCCGGCGTTCTGCGAAGCCTGAGCAGAGGCCTTTTTCTTGGCGGTCCTCTTGAGGAGCTTCTGAAGCCGAAGGTTGTCCTTTCCAGGCTTGGGCAGCAGGGGGGGAGGGTACTGCTGGGAAAACAGGCCTGGCTGGGTGACAGCACCATAAGCGACCGCCATGAGCACTTCAGTTTCCTGCAGAGAAAAAAGCAAAAAGTGTCAGAGAAGGGAGTTATGATCAAACCATTTGACAAGTATAAAGTTCAGGCTGATATCTGTTTTTTGCTTGTTTTTTGATGCCAAGATTATTGCACCTGTACTTACAAATATCACATAATTTCTTTTTTCTTCACATTTTATTACATTGTAAAATGCTGAGATGTCTTTGTGAGCCTCTCTCATATCGTATACCAGTCCACTAGTGAGTCATGCAGACTGTCTTTTTGTGGGTGGACAGCTGCACGTGTAATTTGATTCTCATTTCTGATTCACATTAAACACCTCATGAAATAGACACTTTAACTGCCCAGATAACTGTGAATCTTTAGTAGTGACGTCATCACGAACAAGTAGACAAAAATAAATATTCCAATCAATAAAATCAGCAAAAATTTTAAAAAATTCTGCCTCCTCTTCTTCCCTTATGAAATCAAACTGCCTGTCTGTCTTTAACTGATATCCCAGAAGAAACAACCCCCAACACCCTGTTTCAACGGAAAATGCATCATATTAGAGAAAATTCCCTTCATTGGACCTTTCAAAGGGCCTAAAAAGTCACAGATCTAAGTTGTTGAAGCCTTTATGACCACTCTTAGTTCAGCCTAAAACCTAAAACTTTCCAAAATGAATAAAGGCAACTAAACAGCAATTATGACCACTTTACACACTTTAATACCTTCATTTTTAACATTTTAATTTTGTCTCTTTTGCAGATTTATGTCATGGTGATTACTGAGGTGGTGTCGTCTGTTCAGGTGGTTTCCACCTTGATCTCACGAAACATCCACTGGCTATAAACACATCTAAGAGAAGAAGCTCTAACAGTTACAATATTTCATTTATATCCAATAAATCACTTTTTTCTGATTCTCTCAGTTGGACACTCAAAAACTCAACCAACAGCTCAAGTCTTGATCATCAAATGTCTGTTATTTGTGCAGTTTCCTCTTTGTTTTTGTGTTTTCTGTTTCAAATATTATTTACTGTATATATCTGATTGTGAGCTTTGCTGTTTCTGTATTCTTTACCACTACAGTGTTTAGGTGAATCATTCCTAATGTCTGGTTGATCCTTATATGATGGTGTGTTGGGAAACTTGTCTTTTGAATAGAAAACGTTTACATTTTCCAATCGTAGAATTAATGGATCTGTCTGATTTTTGCTCACACATAGAAAAAAAAAACAAGCAAATAAAAAACATACACTATGTCATGTTTGTGCTCTGGACTTTAGCTGAAGAACTTGGGTGTTGGAGAGAAGCGATTTGTCAAAAACTGTAAAAGTTAGAGAGTTCATACTGATGATAATGGTAACACTGAAAGTATGAAAGTCTATCATCTCTTGGGGAGGACATTGATTTGCTATCTGTTACATCACATCAACCTTTATCATGCTGACACCTGATCTGTACAATCAAACATTCAGCTCTATCTCTGTACTGCTGCAGACATTCTTCACCTTAAATATCCATTTACTGAGATTTCTGCTTGTACTGTATATGTTTACAACCCCCTTTTTCTTAAATAAATTAAAATCATTTTCTACTGTACCATATATTTTGTCTCATTTTAGTTTTTATTTATTGTTAAATAATCCTAATTGCTGCAGCCTAAACACAGCATCGTATAGTTTTCCATCTGAATTCACTAACGTTGGTTATTCCCCCCACTTTGGCACAGAGCAAGATATCTCAACAACTACTGACTGAATTTCCCATAAAATCGTTGGTGGAGATTCATGCTCCCTAGAGGATGATTTCTAAGGATTGAACTTTCCTGCGGTGCCACCATCAGCCCAAAATTTCCTTTGTTACACAGAAAATATCAAAATTTTACAGGCAGTTTACCATGAAATTTCACAATTACAGTTCAGCTCCTCAAAAGGATAAATCCTTCAGATTTTAATAACTCCAGTCCAGTTTCTCTAGAGCCACCCTCAGGTCAAACCTCATATTTATGCTCCACTACTGGCAAAGCTTTAGGAATATCTAAATCATTATTTATCCAGCAGGATATGACAGGTTCAAAAAGCACAACAAGACAAGAAGTGAAAACATGGAGATCATCTAAAGGGGATTTTTCACACAACATACTGCATTTGCCATTTCATGAGTATAAACCTTCAGGAACTATTACACAGCCTAATTATGCTGAAATTTAATCAACTAATAACTTTGTTTATGTAGCACTTCAAAAACAAGTTGAGAGAACATGAGAATACAAATACAACAACAAATTCAGTAAAAACACAAATGCAAATACAAATTCTTAAAATTTAATTCTTAAAAATATATATACTCAAGATAGATTAAAAGTGTTTTTCATTGGAGTCTGATGAAAAGTGTTCATCAAACCCAAGTATAAGTTTGAGAAATACATTTTCTCAACCTACAGAGGAGACTATAATTGTTTAACTGAGGTGAAAGCAGAAATCTGTAATTTGGGTTTTTCATGCGGTTACCAAACACGTCCTACACTTCACACACACAGATGCTCTGAGGATGACTCATCTTGTTTTTGTGAGCGCTGTTTATAAAAGTCAGAGATTGGCTCTGCAGGCTGGAAAACCAACAGGAGAATCAAGCTGAACTCTTCCTGGATGATGTTACCACCTCACAGCTGATCCTGGAAGCTTTTACTCAGCCTAATTTTAGTTTGAAGGCAGAGAAGAGGTCGGCCAATCACCTGCTTCCCTTTTTTAAGACTCCTGGCTTTTTACAGGCTGCATCACTTTCATGAAAACAATAAATCAGCATGCTGTGATGCAGATCAGATGGAGATCAGAAACAAAACCTCCTCCAGCAGGTCAATATTTCTGGCAATCCTTTCATGTTTACAAGTTTTCATGTCTTTCTGAGGTTTTTGTCCCATCTGTGTGTCGGGGTCAGAGGTATAACTCCATGCTCAAATTTAATACAATCAAGGAAATGTAATATTTAATTTAGGATGAAATTGGTCAACAAATGTGTGACCTTATAACATTAACTAAAAGCACAACTAGAAGCTACAATTTTCTTGGAGCCCAAATAAAATGAAGATACCGTTGGTTTAGCTATTCTTTGAACCTTACCAGAAGTGGAGCTATGAGTGTGAAGTTTGCCTTGGAGAAAGGTTATGAGGTTATTTAAGTCAAAATGGTTCATCCTCTGGGAAGCTGGAATATGATTAGAAAATGTCATGTCAATCTGTTACATTTGGATGTCTCTTGTGTACAACTGGGAAATTTGTCCTGATGATGGTGTCGGAGAAAAGGTTAAGAGGTTACTAAACTCCTTAGGATTCATCCTCTGGGAACCATAAACTTCCACAGAAAAATTCACGAAAATGATTGTTGCCATTAGGGCTGCAACTAATAATTATTATTGATTAATATGTAAATTATTTTCTCAATTAATCAATTAGTCAATTCAGTCTTTGGTGAAAAACGTTGATCACCATTTCCCAAAGCCACAACCCAAAGATATCCAGCATACTATCATAGAGGACTAAAGAAAGCAGAAAACATTCATATTTTAATGACTCAAAATGATTAACGATTATCAAAATAGTTGTCGATTAATTTTCTGTTGATCGACTAATCGTTTCATTGACTAATTAAACTAGTCGCAGCTCTAGTTGGGATACCTCACTCTGGATCAAAGTGTTGGACTGACGGGCTGACTGATTTCTCCATCCTCAGCCTCAAATTTAGCTCTTGATAAATTCCCGAAGTTTAGATATTACTTCATGCATGTGTGGCTTTTTTTGTTTGAAGGTTGTATTTGAGCTCCCAGTCAGGATATATTTGATCATATCAGCAAACTGCACTCCTGTAGGTCTGTAGGTGTGTGTGAGGTGACAGTTTATAGACTGAGCTTTATTTTCATAGCTGGAAAGCAGCTTTGTCACGTCAGGATCCTCTCATGTCTCTTCTCACATAAATACACGCATATAGATGTGTATATATATATATATAACTGCTGAAGGGTGAAAGTGAATGCAGAGCATCTGACCTCATGACATCACAGCCCACCGACACCGGATAGGGCCACAGAGATACGTTGTCACTGAGAATACCCAATCACATGAGGAATTTAAAATAAACTGAATTGATGAGAAAGTTGAGTCATGAAGTTGTAGCTTGGAGAAGAAATTAAGTAAAAATGTTCTGTACATTAATGTTTTTACATTTGTAACCCTTTGAGAAGGTTCTTCCTTTAAAAATAACACCGCATAAGCATCATGTAACATTATGCAATCAACCTGAACTTGAAATAAGAGTCAGATAAGTTCATGATTAGATTATCCAGATGGTTTGCGGTGCAAATGATGGATCTCTTACATCATGCAGTCTGTACAAAAACAACTGTTAAATATCCTCAGTTTACTATGTGTGTCAACTCAGTGAAATGTAGGCCAGAGCTGGTTGTGTTTTAAAGCCCCCCTCCCCTCCCCGAACCTGCTGCCTGCCTGACACATGAGAGCTCACTCCTCCTTTTAAGGCTCTGGTAGGTTCGGTATTTGGAGTGCCTTCAGGATGCAAGTTCAAAAGAGGAAAGGGTAATAATAGCCATGCAATAAAAACCAAGCTGGTCCACAATGGCCTCTTTAAGTACACCAATCCACCCCAAAAAGTCATTTACCTCCTGTGAAGTTATGAGGCTTCACACAAACACAGCAAACAGCAAGTTTAGATGGAAAAATGGCAGAACTTACCAGGTAAAAACTTGTTTCTGATGTTCAAAGCGCTCCAAGCAGGTTCCCCTTGACAGGAGAGAACATTGATTCAAGTTCGTCCTAAAATATCAAACCCAACAGGAAAACTTTATTCCCCGCAATCACACAACAGGAAGATTACAACTCAAAGTTAAAATGATCATAATTCACTCATGCCTCATTGCAGCCAGGACAGACAAATGACAGGGCAGAGTGTGATTTTAAGCCGCAGGGAGTAGAAACAGTGTGAGGCTAACATTTAGCTCAACCCTGCTGGTGCTTAAATGTTGCACTGAGGACGAGAAAAAAAACAGCCTGAGCTTTCCAAACATATGTCAGATCCCTGTCTGCCAAGGTGGGGGGTTCTGCATTCGACAGCAGCTGCCTCCCTAACACTCCTAACAGCTTCCCTGCACTCTGTGTGGAGAATAAAAGGTGTAATTGTGGCGTGTTTACCTGTGTAACTGCTGCTTGGGGGGTGGCCGGCCGGTTGCTGCCTGCTTGTCCCAGCCTGGAGTGTCAGAACGGCAGGTTCATGTTGAGCCCAACTCGACCCCCCTTCCTACAAATGGAAGGATCAGACGCCATGGCAGTCCAAAAATAAATCCTGAGTCCTGTGAGCTGTGAGCTGCTCAGTGACAGCAACGTTGTCGTGACAGCAGAGCGAGGCAAAGCAAGACACAGCGTGGGGACAGGCCATGGGACCTTAGGTTTCACCACCTCAGGGCTCTAAAAGTGGGGTCTGAGGGCCACCCAGGGGTCCTTCAAGGATGCACAAGGGATTTGGCAGGGGGCTCCACAGTGTGGTCAGAAAAACGAGAAAGGGTTCAATTCACATGATTCGAATTCTGTAGAAATAATTCTTCTGCAGGGGTTCTTGATGGGATTAGGGATTTTAAGGGGGTTCATGGCAGTGGTTAAGGGGTGCTTCATGGAGCCCCAAGGATCTTAAGCATTCTTGAGGGTGCCCTAAGGCTCCACAGGAATGTCAGGCATCATTGATGTGATCCTAATGGCAAAGTTCCTAAGGGGGATTCTAGATTACCATCCAAAAGTAGTACAAATTGTAACTGAATTTCCAGAAAACTGCAAAAAATAAATTCTCATTTATGAGCATTTACATCCACTGGCATTATGAAAATGTTAGGAGCTTGGACATCAAGACGGTGCTAATTTGGTGGTGCTAATTCTCCATTCCATTTGGGGCCCATTAGATCATTGCAGAAGAAGTGCAACAAAACAAAATGACTTAACTAAAAGAGCAACAGTTAAACTAAGACTGCCAGTTTGGTTTTTCACCAAACAAATGAAAAACAACATAGAAAACATGCTGGAAATATGGTACAGTATTTAAGTTTGTCTCATCTTTTTTTTCACATGCGTCATCTTCATCATAATTTACTCTAAAGTTATTCTTGAGTCAGTTTTCAGTCCAGCGTAAAAGGTTGTTGGTGATATTTTGTGATTTTTTTCTCATTTTCAGCATTTCCACTCAGGTTTTTTGGTAAGAGCAAATTGAAAATGCAAAAAAAAAAAAAAAAAAAACAAGTGGATGGAACGCCATCTTAAGTAACCTTGAGGGTGAAGAAGAGGTTCTGATCTGTTTTTAAGTGATTTTCAGGGGTCCTTAGGGGGAGTTTGAAGGCTCCTTGGGGTATTCTTACATTTTTGAGGGGTTCCAATGGGTTCTTTTGGAGGATTTAGGGGTACTCCACAGATTTAGCATTGCACTTCTGTAACATCGTTGAGAAAGGATCAAAATTGATCAGCAGAACCAGCAGAACCAGAGATATTGTCTTTTTCATTCCATGCATTCTTCTTTTTTTGTCACAACCTGGTGCCTACATTACCTGCAAAGCAATTCGACCACCAACAGCTCAATCAGAGATTGGGGTATGTTATGCTAGTGGTGGCTAATGTAGCCTGGAGCTGCTAGCCTTCTTTCTAACTCCACACCCCCAGATTTTTTCATTTTCAAACTTGTAGTCTTTAGCCCCGACCGATGCTGACTCAAGTGATATCATGTGATAATACTTGGAGACACAGTTTGATGTGTAAAATTGGGGGAATTCAAGGGTCCTTTCTCACTAGAAACCAGCCCTGTTTTAACTGAGTCTATGTCATCCGAGGGTTGTCCAAGAACTGTCGATAGCGATCCAGGAAACTTAATGAGATGTTCTAAGGGTATTGGAGGTTTCAGGGGTCCTTTAGGTATGGCATTCCAGATGTTTTTGAGGGGGCTCAAGGAGTTTTAGGTTGTGGTTTCAGGAGGCTTTGAAAGAGTTTTTTCTCTATAGCGTCTTGTATGAGGTTTACATCCTTCAGAGGTTCCAGCACTCCCTCACAGGATTTTAGGGGTCCTTCATGGGGTAACAAGGATCTTTGGGGGTTCCTAATTGTGCTTTAGGAGGCCATTGGAATTTCTCCTGTGCTTAGTAGGGGTTTCATAAGTCCTTTAAATGGTTTACGGGGTACTTGTGGGGTTTTCTGTGATTCAACAAAGTTTTCTGGAGCATTTTAGTGCGATCTGGGGGTCCTCAAGAGGACTTTAGGGGTTCTATATGGTGTTAAAATGGTGTCATGGCAGGTTCTAGTGGTTTGTGATGGTAAAACAGTCTTTGATAGGATGGTTCATGATGGGGTCCTTTATGGGGTTCTAGTGATCCCTCAAGGAGTTTTAGGGGTCCTTCTGGGAAAGATTATAGTTTCCTTTCCTGACAAATTCCTTGTGGAGTTTTGTAGGACAAGAAATTGTTTAGTTTGACTTTACTATATCAGTATCCCAGTTAGACAATGAACTGTATATTTTTTGTGGTTTGTTTCACTGATCATCACAGCAACCAGGGTGCAGACAGGGCAGTTTAAATGTCAGTCAACAACAAAATCAAACAGGAGGTCTTTGGCTTGAGATCTGTCTATTTATGTTTCTGTGACATGAAGACATTTGACACTCCCACAGGTGGGTGAGCAAGAATCTCTGTTCTTAATTCTGTCATTGTGGCGCCCCCTGGAGGAAATTATAGGCTCATTCAAGTTCCCTGAGTCAATTGAGACTGATTACAGGTCCTGCCAATAAATTAAGATGAGGAGTTTGCTTAATGATTCAACCTGCAGATTGTTTAGACTTACAGCTGATCTGAAAGACATTAGTAACAAATTCAACTGATCCTGCAGAAGATATCTGTAAGATAGGTAGCTGATTTCTGGTTTGATTACACTGGAAATTCTGCCCTACACTCACAATCAGTCATTCACTGTCCGACAGGGACGAGAGAAAAGTACAAACATTCATTAAAGGCAAAGAATTCACATATTACATAACTAAATGACACAGAAAAGTTTCACAATGACAAATCTTAATGTGAGTCAAGCTCTCAAACACATACAGTGCAAAATGTTCTACAATTCTAATTTGAAAGTTTAATTTCTTCTAATTCAAGCATATTTTTCCTTGAATTGGTCTTAATGAGAGGGACTACAGATGTACATAGGGAGAACTGTTTGTGTACTATCTCAGCCATCATCTAATATTGTGTCTGCGTGTTTTTAGGATCTGCATGGAGTAAAACACTGGGGTACAGTACTGTGCAAATGTTTGGGGAACTGTAAGTATTTGGATTTTTATCCATAATGCAACCAGGAAGGCGTCTGATCATCCCAAATTCATTTCGCAGCATGACAACGACCCCGAACATCCAGCCAAAGTCATAAAAAACTATCTTCAGCAACAACAAGAACAACGAGTGCAACAGATGGTGTGACCCCAAAGGAGCCCTGATCTCAACATCATGGAGATAGTCTGGGATTACATGAAGAGACAGAAGCAACTGAGATGCCGAAATCCACAGAAGAAGAACTGTGGCAACTTCTCTAAGATGCAGGAACAAGCGACCTGCCAAGTACCTGAAAAACTGTGTGCAGGTGAACCGAGGAGAACTGCTGCTGTTTTAAAGACAAAGCTGCTCACAGCAAATACTGATTTACCTTAGATTTCTGCTGTTTACTCAACTTTATATGACGTTAACTGATCAAAACTATTCATGGCATTATTTTTGAAAGCATCCTCACTTTACTTTTAGTCCCTAAAACCTTTGCACAATAATGTATATCCAGTGATTTTTGGGGATAATGATTCTGCCTTTTTGGTTGATTCTTGTAAACCAAAGAGTCAAAGAAAACAAGTTCAAATACCCCAAAGCAAACAATGACAACATGTTGGATTTACAGCTGGTACAGACAAATTATTCAGGTTCTCGTTCTCCTTTGACCATACTGTACATTATATTTATGTGTCCCAGACTTTTATAAGAGGTTGAGGGACACCTGCCCTGCCTTCCTGACGTCCAACTCTCCTCTCGCTCTCTGATGAAATTTGCTTGCCTAATGCAGCTTCCCCAGAATAGCAACCCGGGGGCGTCTTGGCTACCCCCTTCTCCAAACTTGAGCCTCCCACCTTAGCACTCGATCCTTCCATCTCCTTATTGAGTGCCAGCAGAGGGAGGGGGGAACTGAAGACGTGGACCCTGCCCCACCGCCAGCCTGGCCTTGCCTCCAGGCCAGCTCCTCAGCCAATGGGGACGCCGAGCGGATCGAGTGTCACTATAACAGAAGGACATAATCAGCGCGGTAAGTTTGCAGAATCTGAGAGCCAGTCTCGGCCAGCAGGGAGCTCACTTCTTTCAGCTTTTCTGAGGTAAGGAAGCAGGGGAGAGAGTGAGAGTGTGAGTGGAGGAGAGGAAGCTCAAGTGCAATGTCCCCAAACATCACCCAAACTGAGCTGAGTCCATATGTGTTAAAATCACTGCCAACAACTAGCAGAGGCTGCTGAGGTCAGGGGTGATCAATAATGGACTGATAGCAGATCCCTTTGAGGCTTAGAGAGTGTGATGTTTTTGTGTTTGAGCTCAGCAGTGATGAAACGTAGTTTGAATTGGTGTTTGAGTGAAGTGATTTTTGGCACCTTGCTGTATCTCTATTGGATTCTTTTCTGGAGTTTGAAGCCATGTAAAACCTTCAACTGAGGTTAAAATAAAAAACTTTCAAAGGTTTAAAAGTTCTGAGATTCTTGCAGGACAGCTACTGTGATCTTAAAGGAATTTGTTGTTGTTTTTGTGCCGGTTTGGTCTGAGTCCAGGGACCCAGTAGAGTTTCATACCTCAGGGATTTACAGATGGCTTAAAGCTTTTGAAGCAGCTTTCCGCTTCAGAAGACAGAAGGTGATACTAATAAGTTATGTAACATCATGTGAACGGCGGTGATGCATCCAGTTGTTGTTGTTTAGGGTCAGGAACACTGAATATTTCTTCAAATTTCTGGCTTATAGATTTTTTTGGCTTGTTATTTATAGGTGTAATTGTTTTTTGTTGATGTATATTAGTTAAGCTGTAAATGGACATGGCATGTGTGTACATTAAAGCTCTCATAACTTGAGGATAATCGCTTTAACATCTTGAACAGGAGCCAAGAACCTCCAGACTGGATGTAAAATAATCTAAATGTGGAGTGTTCTTCCTGACTACCAATATCACATCATGGTGTAAACACATTGAAAACCAATTTGAGTTTGGAATTTACAAGATTCAAAGAACACATAGCCCAGCATTAGACCTGTAACCTTCATGGCTCCCTTTCAGGGTTTATTTTAATTCTTGAGCAAAGTGGCCTCTGTCAGCAGGGAGCCACAGGAGGATGATTGAAGGAACCATGTGAAAGCGAGACGGCCAGATAAGGAAATGAAGGTGGAATTATGGGTAGTGGTCCAGGGAAAGGAACCCAATCTTCAACATTGGGTCCACTGAAACCGGATCTGGGACCTGTGCAGCTGTCTGATGGAAATAGTTGTGATGTCGGAGCGCCTTCATGGTGGCCTCACGCTAATGAGACTAATGTGCAACTAATCCGCCATCTAATCACAGATAGATTCAATTATGAATAAATTCAGGTCATGTGTGTTTATCATTGCAGGGTTTTGATCAGATATGTCATCCAGTCTGGAATTTTACAACTGAATTCCTCTGCTGGGAATGTTTTTAGATGTGACAGAATTTTGTAGAAGCTGTAAAGAGCTGATGCTATGTGTTTCTAAAGATAAAAAAGTCTTTAACACCTAAGATGCCAAATGGATGCAGAGTGATCGAAGAGGGCAGGAGGTTGACCTTTACCATGACCCCCTGCAGACAGGATTCTTTTTTTTCTTCCTCCACCCGCAACATTAATCTCCTCCCTCAGCAGTCGAAAACAGGCCATTGGCATAAATCTATGTTTGGCTCCCTTCTCACTTAACAGAGAAGCAGATTCAGGACTTGGATTCGGATTTCAGACCAAAGTCTAATTATAAACTGAAGATGTTTAAAAACTGCAAAGAAATTGGAAATGTTTCTATTTCAACATCACTGTAAAAAAAACATTTAAAAGGATGAGGAACTAAATCTTTTGACATTAATCTACATTAAGAATTTTTTTAGTTTTTAGGTGTGAGGGTCAAAAATGTGTAGACCAGCAGGGTGGGGTTTGTTCAGGGTGGGGTTAGGGTTAGATATTTAAGACATCTGCAACTTAATCCTGAGCTATAAATACAGCAGGCCTCTCGGTCCGTCCTCACAGACACACTTTAAGTTCATTTTTTCTCTGTTGCTTCCAGGTTGCAAAGTCCACTGTCATCATGTCTGACACAGAAGAACAGTAAGTCAATTCCCATTCTCTTTCACAAATGTAAAACTTTTAACCTTTTGGTTAGCACTATGGCAAAATAATCTTAATTTAAGGTCCACTTAATTTTTGTATGTCAAGAGATTTCACCTGCATCTCTATATTGATCTCTATGTGCTATGCAGTTGAAAGCTCTGGAAAAGGGACCCTGAGTTAAGATTATTTTGTCAAACTATTGTCCCCACAGTCAAGTATGAACTATAACACTTGATTTTGATGAGTTGTTGTAATCCTAAATCATAATTTCTTTCCATTCTGTCTTTCAGTGATCATGTCGAGGGTAAGTCACATTATTTTCCCCCAATAAAAAAAAAAATAAAATCTCCAAAAATTAGATCCAGGTACAATCCGGAGGTCCATGCTAAATCCCAATAGTTATTATAAATCTTGCCTAACTGATTTTCCCTCCCTTATACAGAGTTAGATCTACTGGGCAGATTTGTATGTTTGCAGATTTGGCTTGACTCCTCCAGCTGTGCAACAGTGCTGTCTGTCTTAAGCAAATCTGCGCATACAATGTCCTCCTGCTGTTTCATAGTTGCAGATAGTAGTGTCATATATGCTGTGTGAAATCAAATCTTGCAAAATATAAATTACACAAGCCTGCACTGTCCTGTTGGCAATGAATCCTGTAGCTCTGCATGACCACCTGCAGCCGCACAGTCCTCCTAAGCTGAACACACTTTTAGATAAAAGGGACAGTGTCTTTCATGAAGTTTAAACCCACTTTGAGGTCCCGTCTGCAAGCTCTGATCAGCCCAGGTGGACTGTGTTGTTTATGCTTAGCATGGATCCCTAGTGTACCCACATTTTGCATTTGTATTCTACCAAAAATGGGTACAAAGGGGATCTTTTGGTAACGTTCTTCTGCTCCTTTCTTTCTCGGAAAAACAAGAAGAACACGACGGTAAGACGCAGCCTGTAGACTCCAGAGTCTCACGTCATTGATACTAATTTGTCAGTCACTTTTGAAGTCGTGTGTTCTTACCTCCACATGTACTTTTTGTGGCATGCGGGTTAATACTAACGCGATCGGAGATAAATGAAAAGACACAGGTTAAAAGAAATAGATTGCGTCAGGGTAGAGTCTGTCTCTTTATGTCTTCGATGCGTTGCAGTGCAAGTATATCCAGGAATCAGTCACATTTCATCCATCAATGACTGACCATCAATGACTGACCTTTTCCCTCCTGTAACTGCTTGTTGTCTCACCTGCTTCAGCGCAATCCGGTGGCAGTTCCCCCAAACTGCCTCGTCATGAACCTCCTCATACCTCACATCTCGCCTTTCATCTACTCACCACCTCCCCCTCTTTCCCTTTTCCCTTTCTCCTGCTTCCATTAACCCTATCACCGCCCTTCCTCTCCCCTGGATACTCGCTGCATGTTGTGTAGCCGTAGAAGAGGAGGTAGTAGAGGAAGTAGAGGTGGCTCCTGAGGCGGCCCATGAGCCTGAGCCAGAGCCAGAACCAGAACCAGAGCCAGAACCAGAACCAGTGGTAGAGCCAGAGCCAGAGCCAGAGCCAGAACCTGAGCCTGAGCCTGTGGCTGAGCCTGAGCCTGAGCCTGAGGCTGAGCCTGAAGGTATGTGGCATGGAGGGGGGAAGGGGGTATTCTATCATCCTTTCCCAGGCAACAGGTGCAGTCCACCGGCTACAGCCAGCTCAACCCTGTCTCCTAGAAATTATGTTCATATGCTACTAAACTGCAACAGCAAATATGTTTTGCTAGAAACGTAATGCTGGCTGAATTACCTTTTCTCTCAACATAATGAGAATTAATGTATTTGGCAAGTTGCAATAATGTTGATACTGGACGTATGAGTGAAATGTTCACAGACAACGTACCTAGTTCTTTTTTTACCCATTGAAATATCCGATCTTGCAGCATAATATCCATGAGTAGAAACTGCAGCGAAAGATCAGAGCCATGTATAAATGTAGCTTCATTCAGTCAAAGAAACATTACCTGTAAACAAAATTCAGGCAGCGATTACGTTTGTCAAAGCAACGTAACTGGGGAAACAATTTAGTTGTATATAAACATAATTTCTAGAAAACAGGGTTGGCCAGCAAGACAGATCCCACTAATCCTTATCTGCACACATGTTCACCATGTCTGCTAATGCTAATGCTACCTTCCTTTCACCTCTAGACAAAATCAAAGTTATACATATATAAACATATGTTGAGATGATCTTACTCAAAGCAGTTCTCAGTTAAAGTATGACTCATATTTAAAGGTCTATATTTTTGTCCTGCACAGTTCTGCCACACATCTAGGTTAGCATCTGTACTGTTAGCTTCATGTTCTCAAAATAGCATTCTTTCTAAAAAGTTTAAATATGTTTTGGTTGGAGGGGTAGTCAAAATTCTGTTAATTGGCAGCTATAACTGTAGTAGACTATAAAAATCATCTCCATATTACTTATGTAGATGCATCTGTCCATTGCTTATGCTAACACGTTAGCATACAGTATGATACAGTAAACATTCAGAGACTATTAGTACCCTTAAGTACAGTATAAATATAAACCTTAAAGAAATCCAAATTTGATATAACTTTAATTCTGGGAATTGTAGATTCACAACTTCTGAGAATAAACATCTTTCAAAACTTTAGCTTCCTAGCTAGCATGACTAACTTTTTATGTGATGAAGACAAATTAGACTAATTATATTCAGACTGTCACAAGAAAAGGAACTTTCTGTCAATTTTATGTCCTTGAGTAAACCTAGGAAACCTGCAAATACATCAAAGTATACAGAGAATGCTAGTTGATAATTAGCAACTTAGCTTACCATACTGTACGCTAAAATGTTGACATTCATGGAGGACAAAGCTATATACTACAAATACAGAGAATATTTTTAAAGTGATTATTTTAGAGTTTAAATCCTAAAAAAGGGTGAAAAGAAGGTACTCATACTACTGTATCACATGTACTCTAAGTACTTGTGTTTGGCATAGCCTACATGGTTGCTTTTTCATTCATCAGATTAAATACATATTATATCTTGAGCTGCTTCTTTTAAGGGAATAACATTTACTGCCTAGCATGATAATAAATGTTAATTTGATAAAAAGAAGAGAAAGATGGTGTGCCTTAGATTTCATCTTTTATATTTACCTAATATTGTCCCATCTTATATTACTGTCATGTACTCTTGGTAAAGTCCTCCAAGTTGGTGTTGCATTCACATGCTATTTTTTTTTTTATCAAAAATTTGATTTAATGCCAAACCCAATCCTGTGTTAAGCTTGACATGTAAAGCTAAATACACTGTAATTTTCTGCCATGATGATGAAGTTAAAAAACTTCATCATCATTGTATCATTTTTGTATAATTTTTCTTCAATATCCAATGGCATGTGAATGCAGGATTAAAGTTTAAAGGGATCATATTTTTTTGAGCTGTTGAAACTTTGTTGAGCTGTTTCAACAAAGACTTAATGCACGAAATTGTAAATTCTCAAATTCTAGCCAATTACATTATTTACCTTCACCTAATGTTAAAATACGATGAGGAGAGTGGTATCATGTGACTGTTAGTACTGTGAAAATGTATTAGCAATTATTTGAGAATTTACAGTAATTAAATATTCCTTTTCATCTCTGAGTGAGTTGATAGAGATGCTGACACTGCAGCTGATTGACTCTCTGCCATAGTGTCGTAGTTTTAATGTGTTTAGTAGTTTGGATGTATAGTTGCTGCTCCAGCCTGCTAATGCTATTGTTGTCTATTCTGCTTTTGTTTTTCGATGCGTGCTGCATGCAGAGGCCATTGAAGAGGAAGGTATGTTGATTTAAAAACTTCTGACAAATCTGAAATCTGTCATTCTGGCTTTGGAAGGACCACAGTGTCCAGGTCTGACGTCTGCACCCAGGGAACGCCTGCAATTCACAAATTTTACTATCAAAGTCTAGGAGCGCTGCTCAATTGGCACTGAAAGTTCAATTAGAGAAAATTCAATTAAAAAACACACACAATTTTAAATTTTAATAAGGATTTTAAACTGCTAGTGGAGAAAAAGGGTGAAAGAATATGAAATGCTAACACGTGCTTCACTGCGCAGCGACCCCACTCTGTTACTCTCTTGCTATGCCACTCGCCGTCTGCATGGCATGGAGCCGCCAGAATATGGGCTACAAGAATAGAAAGAAATGGAGGAATACGCCTTTGTCTTGCTTGTAGAAAATCGTTTTTGGGTCAAGCCAAAAAACACAAGACACATACTGTAGATACGATACATTAAAATCACAACTTTTAGCAACTTTTCACACAGATGAAAGAAGCGACACACTGAGGCTTGATGAGAAATATTTGTGATTGTACCCCATTGTTGAGATTTTCTGCAACTGTACTCACAGCAAGATGGTTTGCTGATCAGAAAACCTGAAACGTGAAATCAGTTTTTCAATGTGATGTTTTCTTTTGTTTGCTCCTGTTTTCCTGTTGTTCTAACCCTAACTTAAAAAAAGTGAACAAGACTACAACTTAAATTGATAAATGTGTCACACATAGTTTAAAACCATGCATTTGATTCCATGTAAATGCCTGAGAGAAATGAAATAATCTGTTTTGTTTCTAACCCGATGACATGTACTTGTCCCCTCTTCATCTCTTAACCTGCAGAGGAGAAGCCAAAGTTCAAGTAAGTTTCTTTCTCTTGTAACCTGACTTCAAATGATTCCTGTAGATATTTCGATCTGAACTATGTGGCTGAAAAAAAAGAAAACATAAAAACCATTTTAATCAGTGGTGCGCAAGTGCACTTAAGACCCAAACACTCTCTTGTAGGCCCACTGCTCCAAAGATCCCAGATGGTGAGAAAGTGGACTTTGACGTAAGTAGACCTGAAGTGATGACATGAAGGATTTCTGTTCACATGTTGAGTGTTTCTGAATGACTGAGTGTCGTCTCTGTACTTCTGCCCTGCAGGACATCCAGAAGAAGCGTCAGAACAAAGATCTGATTGAGCTGCAGGCCCTCATCGATGCTCACTTTGAGCACAGGAAGAAGGAGGAGGAGGAGCTGATTGCGCTCAAGGAGAGAATTGTGAGTTTTCAGCTGATCACATCACAACGGGAGAGAAAACTCCCCTTTAACATTTCATACAGATATTGGTAGTCAAGAAGATATGGATTCATAATGGGTCACTAAAGTTGTGAACCAGCACTGGGTTGCACCAGCTAATTGTAAATCCATCACTGAATTTGTGTGTAAAGTCGTTTGTAAGTCCTAAAAACTTAAACTTAGCACAATGTAGTTTTCTATTGTTTCAGGAATTTCTCTGAATTTTACAGAACAGCCAAAATGAAAAACGACACTCAGTTATAAAAATTCATGAAACAGGCTGAATGTTGTCTCCTCATGATGGCCTTTTGGAGGCTGTTTTGTATCATGTAGTCTGCGGTGGGATAAATTATATAAAATATAGTGTGTGTGAAGCTGTGTTTTCTGCCATCCTGCAGGAGAAGCGTCGCGCTGAGAGGGCTGAGCAACAGAGGATCCGCGCTGAGAAGGAGAAGGAGCGCCAGGCCAGACGTGAGGTCTGTGGTTATATCTTTATTCATTAATTTAGTTCATTATGAGCTCTTTTTTTAACCATTAAAATCTATATCTTTTACAGTAAAACATTTAATTTAAAAATCACCAAAGTTTAAGGTTTAGGATTCCGTCTGCAGTTTGTACACCTTGAATATATGCTGTAATTATCGTTTTAATTCATACATTACAACATTGTAAGTCTTATTAAATGAAAATGCTCCATTCTCTATTAAGTCTTTATTTGTCAGTACTGTTATTCATTAGAACAAATTTTATAGATTCACCTCAACAGACACTATGATTAACTGTAACTCATCTTTTCTTTGTGAGCGTTTCTGTTTTCTGTGTACTGTAACTTTGAGCACTGGAGAGTGGATGGTGGAGGTCTCACTCTGATTTTTTTTTTTTTTTTGGTGTGAAACAGGAGGAGAGGCGGGTCAGGGAGGAAGCTGATGCCAAGAAGAAGGCAGAGGAGGAGGCCAAAAAGAAGTCAGCTCTGTCCAGCATGGGCTCCAACTACAGCAGCCACCTGCAGAGAGTCAGTACACACACACACACAGGAAAACATGAGCACATGAGGATAGTCTATAGAGACTAACTGCACTAATTTAGAAGCATCTATTTGCCCATCTACTATCTACGTACACAAGTATTAGTTATAGCCGAACTGTCTAAAATAGTAGCTAGTCGTCTGCATATCCGTTAACCTTCGTCTATACAACCACACTTAACAGGCTGACCAGAAGAGAGGAGGAAAGAAAGAGACTGAGAGAGAGAAGAAGAAGAAGATCTTGGCCTCAAGACGCAAGCAGCTCAACATTGACCATCTGAATGAAGAGAAGCTGAAGTACAACTCACACTTTACTTTAATATCTTTCTGATTTTAGACCATTAAATCGTTGTGTTTGAAAGGAAGTTTTACTGATGTTCTTGTGTTTCCTGCAGAGATAAGATCAATGAGCTGTACGACTGGATGTGTCAGCTGGAGTCTGAGAAGTTCGACCACATGGAGAGACTGAAGAGGCAGAAGTATGAGGTGAGAAACAGCGTCCCTGTCGACTTTATCATAATCATAATGAGCTGCAGTAATGTTTACTGGATGTTAATAAGGTTCACTGTGTTTACTATCTGATATGTTTGCCAGAGCTTCTCAAACTTTTGGGTCACTTGATATTAAAACCTTTGATTTGAAGGTTTTAAATATATCATAAAAAATGCACATGAAAAGAAATGCAAACTGTATAATTTCAGGGGAATTAGGGCGCTAAAACCCAAATCATGGGTTAGAAAATGTTGAGAAACTCTGGTGGACAGAGGAAGGAAACTATGTTCATATTGTTTTATATGAACATAAGTGCAAAGACTTTCTGGATTATTAGTTTAATTTATTTTAATGATAACAGGTTCAACTACACTGCTTGCTCTTTCAGCTTTCACATTACAGATGTTTAGTGAAACATAACGTCCTATTATGAGATGAAAATGAGAGTTTATCTTGCAAATTATAGATATGAAGTTAAGTTTTGAGATTCCACCATTTCTAAACTCTTCAGTAAATCTGCCATCTACTGTATGTTTGCTGTAGGATATTTTAAAAAAGATGGCTTTTTACTTTTTTTATTATTTTGATAATTTTGCCTTATAGCCTCTGGATAGCAAAAAAATTAAATAAGCTATTTTATGTTTGTTTTCATACTTTTTTCTTTTTTTTATTAAAGCTAAAAATGAAGGGATAAACTGAATCATAGTCAAATCAGCTCCAGTTTTTATAAACATTTATCATGTGTATAACATGGAACTTGTCATTGAATTTCTGGTTGTAATGTGTAATTTTTGCAGTTTTATTTCATTTTATCATTATTATTATTCATCAGTTTTTGATCAGTTTTATCTGTATTCAAATTATTATTTTGGCAGTTACATTTATATTTCTTTATAGATACAGATACAGAAAAAATTTTGGTTTGGTACCGAAACTGGTGCCGTATCAGGTCTCGTATCAAAAGATACGTAGCCCTAATGTATTAATTAATCCACAGCTTTGTCGACGGTACGTACTTCTTCGCACTGTTCCACAAATTTTAAACTAGCATTCAATAGTTTTAACCAAAAAAATTACATTAAACTCCCCTGAACATCAATTCTGTAAGGTAAAATTACAAAAAAATTTAGTGGCTAAATAACATAAATCCACACTTTTCTCAAGCTGTACCAGCTTTATTGTTGTTGGTTTTTGATGCTGGTGTCCTGAGGTGACCGTCCAGCTGAGCCACCTCTGGATTTGAACCCTCGATGTGCTCTTTGATTCTGTCCAGGTTACAACCCTGCGTAAGAGAGTGGAGGAGCTCAGTAAATTGTAAGTAGAGCTGAGCAGGGTGTCTGCCTGCCGGCTTCAGGCTCGCTGCATGTTAGCATGAAGGAAGGTCAGAAGGAGAACCAGGGCGTCACTACTGGTCGAGCGCAGAGACGACACACCACCAAACAAAGGGAGAACTTAAGAGTTTGTTTCCAAAAGTGACGTCTTTTTATTGACTTTGGAAAAGTTCAGGATACATCTGTAAAATTAATCACAGAGTTGAATTTCCTCTCATCTTTTTTAAAAAGCAATACAGCTTCGATTTTGTGATTTCAGTCATTTTGCATTCATCAGGCTTAACAAGGTTATAATATAAATATTCTATTTTCTAGTCTCTACTTGCTCAGGATCAGAATTTTCATAATGTTTTCAAATAATAATAATAACTGTATTTAACCTTCAAAGTTAAGGAAACTCTGAAGCTGCCACAGTGAAAAAACAACAACAATTCTGACAGTATTTCATTAATAAGAGGAATGTTTTTTTTTTCTTCCTACTACTGGAAGATATTTGTTAACAAAAATAAGAAACAAAGATATTTTTCTCGCTATAATGAAAACAATTCTGTTATAGTGAGATTTGCTGTGATGAGATACATTTACGATATATTTTATTAAAATGTTGGCAGTTCTGAGCTTCCGTACATTAGTTAATCAGACTTAAATTGAGAGAGGGAAAACTGGAAATTGTGTTTTTATAGCTGTCATTTATTAACGTTGTCATTTTGGAATCAAACTCTTCAGTTAAGAGCAGATCAATACATCTACAGGTGGATTTGGGTGACTGTCCGGGTCTCAATGTTAGTTTTAGCATCACAGAGCCTCGGTCAGGTGTGTGTACGGTCAAACAGGTAAGTCAGGGCCTGTTGAGGTTTCAGATCCGAGCTTAACCAAAATCTCTCTGAACTGTCGTTGTTTTTTGGGAAACCACGACGGGCGTTTTAACACCGCAATGATCAGATTATTATGATCAACAAGTGTTTAATCAGAGTAACAACGTTTTTTATCTTCCGTAGCAGGAGATAAATATGTGATACTCCTCCCCATTACTGCAGAAACACTGGTTCTAGTTCAAATCAAAAACACTGATCATATGCATGACACCATCTTGGTTTCCCATGATACCTCAGCTTTCAGCTTTCAGCCCACGGAGCCTGTTAAAGGAGAAGCGAAGGGACTTGGTCGTCTCCTCAGAGGTAAACGTGTCCTGGTGCGAGTTAAAAGCTGCTGCTGTGTCATTTTTCAGGTGCTCACGTACAGGAACCGCATTGATGAGTTACAGAAGCAGTAAGTATTGTCGCTGCTGCGTTCGCTGACGCCCAGTAAAACATAACTCCATTTAACTCCCACCTGTCGTCCAGGTGAACCCTTCCCTATGAAAGACATAACTGTCGTAACATTCAGGACAGTTAATGTCAGTTTATGGCAGTTGTTTAGTAGGGATAGACAGATACATCAGTTCAATGTCTTTTTTTCTTTTAATATAAGTTGGATATTAGAAAGGCAGTGTTTTTCATGATGGAGATTTTACAGCTTGAAGGGTGTCAGTTGTTAGTTTTCGCTCTTAAATCCAAAATAACGGCCCAAATCTCAACTTCTTAGCTCTAAAATCTCAGGATGAGAACTTTCTCTTAGACTTTTGTCACTTAAAAATAGATAAAAAGCCATAAACACACCAAATCCTCACTAACAAACACCTGATACGGTCCAAACTGTCACATCACCTGTTGTCCGAAAATTCAAGACAGCAGCAGTTTGTCATCAAGACTGTTTGGAAATATTTCAGCAGATTGGAGTTTTAGTCATTAAAATATTTTCACAGGCTAATAAGTTAAAGTTAAAGTCTCCCTCCACTCAAAAATATGTTTTTCACATATGAACATGTTATTTTTAGAGGTCTATGAACAGGATTTGTGACATCACAACTACACACAGTTCAGCTTACACAAGTGAAATATATTTACATATTCATAGATTCTGTCATTTTTAACGAGAGAGAAGGAGTAGATGCCATTTTAAGCATTTTAATGTGATAATTATACATTTTGTGGAAAAAAAAGCATATTAGCAACAAATTGTTGTTCCAAATCAGGTAATTTTATATGTCTCAATAAATGTCTGGAGGGGATCTTAAGGCATTTTACTTTGGCTATCTTAAACGTTTAGCAGGCTAGCTAATATAGCTAAAGGCTAATATGGCTAAGTTAATTACAGAAAGATAACTAGCTAACATTGAAAACTGCCGGTGCCTGTTTTCATACTATTAGCTTTCTGTCTTTTTACCTCCTTAAACTGCAGAAAACTGATTATTTGACTCTGAGTAACATCTGTACAACTAAAACTTCAATCTGCTCTTTGTATGTGTGTTATTTTTAAAAAAGTGCAAACGGTTTGCTAAACCAAGCAAACAGATTAATAAACTGTTGGGGAAAAAAAGTATTTGCAGTAGTGCTCAGTCAAAGGCGGTTTGTTAATCCGTGTGCACTCGTTTATTGATTTGTGCACACAGATTGCTGAACTGAGCGTACAGTTTATTAATGCGTTAGTTTTTTGTGTTGATGCTCTAATTTCTCTAATGTTTCCATTGTAACACAAAATATTACGTTATTCCATTATAACTGTAAACACACCAGCATCATCCAGTGTCAGTATGCGAGGAGTGTTACCTGGTGTACTCTGAAAAAGGATGGATCCTTTTCAACGGCAGGTCAATATAATGTAATGATAACAACACACATTAGCTACATCAGACTTTTTGAGAATTAAAAGAATTTTAAACTGATAACTGTACGTTTTCTATCATCCTAACATAGTTACAAAAAAGGGAAGATACTCACACCTACAGAGATTATATAATGCTGAAAAATATGATTATTACACAAAGCGGTGCATCCTTTTTCAGCCTGAAGCTCAGGGTTCCTTCTCTTGATACTGACTCTTTTACTTGACTGTGTGGGAGATCTATTAAAACAGTAGCTGTAAAGATATTCACATCAGACTGGCTTCAGTAATGATGCAGGTAAGTGCTGCATGAGTTTGTCACTGATTGCTGTCTGAAAAGTAAGTCCAGCATGTCAAAGAGACATCTGGAAATGTTGTTTTTCTTCCATTTTGCATGTTGTCTAGTAGTTTTTATGTTGTTTTCTGATTTTTTTGGATAGAAACAGCCTTAAGTCAAAAGACAAAAATTAATTGTGAACATTGTCTCCATTCTTCCATACCTTGCTCCATTAACAATACTTTCAGTTACTTTTTAGATTGCAAGGAAATGCTACGTTAGCATTAGCTACGTTAGCTACCTGGAGGTTTAGCGCTATAAAAAGCTGTTAGAAGCAACAAGATGGAAAACTGGAGAATTTTAATGCTCTAGTGATCAGATGTTGTGATTTGGCAACAAAAAAATATGTGAACAAAAGCTAGAATCAGTGATAATGTGCGCTGCTTTCTGTTCTGTTAGCATTTTGTTAGCAAAAGTCCACAATAAAAAAAAAAAGCACACAAACTAAAAGATTAAAATTTGCTTTTGTAAACTCCTCAAACTAAATCTGATTTATTTAACTGAGAGTTAATTTCAGCACCTCTTGAAGAAGTAAATTTTCGGAAGAGATTTTGGATGACATGCTAACAAGATGCTAAATATCCACCTCCATTTGTACATATAGTTTAAATGTTGCTGCTCCCAGACCGGCTGTACAAACTGTGGTATTCTCGCAGCCTTGGTTGAGGGAGGAATCATTTAAAACCAGCCCAAATTTCTGACGTGTTTTCCTATTTTTTATGTTTCGTATTACAGCAGCAAGAAGGGAGCCGCCGCCCGCCGCAGAAAGTAAACTGTTTCGCTCCACTGCTGCTCAGACACCAAACTGCAATCGCCTCAGACACACGCCTGATGAAGAAACAGACACTGTGGCGAAGGTCGTAGGTCAGAAGAAGCCTTTAACGCTGAGGTTTACCCTGCGGTTACCAAACCATATCCTGATACATGCAACCAGGAGCCTTTAGCTGCTGTTCAATAGGAATAAAAACTACTAAACTCAAGCACCGTCACGCTTCCTCGCCTTGACTGTTTGGTTCTCAGTATTTTTGTAAATAAAGTGTGACTCTCCAAGCCATGACTGTAGATCTGTTGTTATTCAGAAATCAATAAAGTTCAGTATTTTTAAAGTCATTTGTTCAACACTGTTTTCTAACTACAGAGTTGAATTGAACTTGATGTTCACCAGTGGCCAGTTAGTTACCACAAAGTCTCAAAATATCTTTATTTTATTGAAATTCTCTCATCACTATGAGATACTTTTATATCAATGAATCAATGAATGATTCTATGCAGTGACTGGATCAAGATATAAAAGGGTGGAAAAGACAAAGGAAAGAAAAACAAGACTAAGAATCTACAGTAGTGCTGCTAACAGCTGATATATAATACAGGCCAGTGTTTCTATCATGATTGAGTTCATATAAGTGTTAGTTGCTCTCACTTGCACAATATTTGTGTAAATGCAATCACAGTTTGATTCATCACTGTTGCAAAGCTGCAACACGGATCCTCAATATGTTTATTCTCATCAAGCTTTCATAAAAATATCTCTGCCTGAACGCAGGGACTCCTCTGGAGCTCCTGAGTGTTTGCTAGGAGTGATTTCCTAAGTTAACCTAAGTTACTCAAAGTCCTAAAAGTAGGAACAAAATGCATCACTCTGAGGATGAGTGAGGATTTCCTGCTCTGAGAAGCTTGACAAATACAGCCACAGAGTCCTTAAACCTAATATAGAATACAAAGAATATTAAATGAAACATCACTAAACATAGACTACTGACTGGCAATAAGTGATTAACATGTAAATATATATTTTAAACTATTCATATGGGCAGGCCACAAGGAAAATATTTAATAGGAGTGATTTCAAGAATCTTAAAATATTGTGGTGACAAGTTTAAAAAAAATCCCCAATAGGAACTTTATACTTCCACTCCACTACATTTCAGAGGGAAATATTGTACTTTCTACTCCACTACATTTATTTGACAGCTTTAGTTACTTTTCAGATGAAGATTTGACACAATGGATAATATAACAAGCTTTTAAAATACAACACATTGTTAAAGATGAAACCAGTGGTTTCCAACCTTTTTGGCTTTTGACGTCTTACAAAAAGCAGTGTGTAGTCGGGGTCACATTTCACATGTCTATGAGTTGTTAACAGCTCCACCAAATAGTGATTTTTCCCTCTAAACTTCTCACATGCTTTCATTTCAATAAATGTTCAAATGATCCAATATTTCAGCAAAAATCAAAGATTAGAGAAAAAGTCCAAAAAACTGAAAACAGATTTGTGTATCAGAACTTTGTTTTTTCTTCTTTCCTCTCCCATTAATCATCTCACCACCCCTCAGATTTATCTGCTGACCCTTTGGAGGGGCCCGACCCCTAGGTTGGGAACCACTGGACTAAACTAGCTAACTGTATATAAAGTAGTGTAAACTAGCTCCACCTCCAGCAGCTACAACAGTAACATGCTGCTCTAACACTGATGCTTCACTATTAATAATCTAATGATGTCATATATAATAATATATCAGTCAGAGGGACCAAACCACTACTTTTACTGCAATACTTAAACTACATCAAGCTCATAATACTTATGTACTTTTACTGCAATACTTTAACTACATCAAGCTCATAATACTTATGTACTTTTACTGCAATACTTTAACTACATCAAGCTCATAATACTTGGTATGGTTTTAATATTGGTGCTTTTACTGAAGTAAAGGATCTGAATACATCTTCCACCACTGACTATATGTCATATTATAATAACATAAAAGGAGGAAGTGTTTCAGCATCTGAAAGTTGGATCCATGCAGAGCAGAAATTCCTGCAGTTCTTCTTTCTGGTCACATGATGGCGATGTTGCTCTTTGAGCCTGACAGTAGAGACGTTGAGATTTAACCAGAATCAGTCAGCAGCTTGTTGATAAAACTCAGACTTCTACAAATACAATGTTTTAGGAGGAAAATATTGACAAGCTAATAGTGTTTTATGCAGTCATATCATAATATTCACTACATTAACATTTACCTCATTAATTACTTATATATAAATAAAAATGTTTTCTTAGTGACAGATGAAAAACTCAAATCTTAAACTTTATTTGTGCAGCTGCTTTTAATAGAAAGACATTTTAACAGTTAGAGAATAAGAATTAAGTGATGTATAATTAAACTAAATTATAAAATATTTCTGAAATTAAAAGCTGAGTTGCCACAAAAATGAATCAGAGTGAAAATCAACAAAGCATTAAGAATTTTAAAAAGCAGCTCATCGTCAGTATTTTTAAAAAACTTATAGCTACAGTTTATCATTAAATGTTTATAAAGCCTACAGTTTTTAAATGTCTTATCTTCCACTTAAATACAGCTGCAATGATTAATCGATTAGTGGCCGACTATTAAATTAATCACCAACTATTTTGATAATCAATTCATCGTTTGCAGTCATTTTTTAATTCCAGTTTCTCAAATGTGAATATTTTCTGGTTTCTTTAGTCTCTCTGACAGTAAAACTAAATATCTTTGTGGACAAAACAAGACATCTGAGGACTTGCAGAAACAGTGATCAACATTTTTCACCATTTTCTGACATTTTATAAACCAAACAACAGAAAAAATACACTCATTAACACCTCTAAAGATCACTAATTAACACCTGATGTCTCGTTTGTTTGTTTTGTGCATAAACAGTAATGTAAAAACCACAATTCTTTATTTGTGAGGAAGCACATAGCGTACAGATTTAACATATAACATGTTCTCGGATGATATTTTTCTTCTGTTTAAAATCTTTTTTCAAAGTACGAAATATCAACTTTTATTGCAAACAGTACTGAGCAGCAAACAACATCAGAAAAGACAAATAAAAACTTATACTTTTGCTCTGAATTGACCTAAATAATCTTTTTTTTTTAAATCCTCTGACACTCCAGCAAGAATGTTTGAGCGCTGCTGCTGCTTCCATGTTCTTCCACAAGAGGGAAACCTCACATAACAAACTCTCAAAGCTGCGCCTGAACGCATCACGGTCAATTTAGTCTCTACTATCAGTTTGTTTTTCCTGCAGCTGCTCTGATCATTAAATCACACGCAGACGGTCGACTTCATCTCAAGAATCTGAAAATTTGTTCCATAAAGATGTTTCCACACTTTGTCTGAGTGTTTGTTTTGTTTTGTTTATCTCGTATGACTTCTGTGTCCTCTGTGGATATCTTTGAGTTGTGGACTAAACGAGACATTTGAGGACGTCATCCTGGACGTTTTATGGACCAAAAACGAATCGATTAACAGAGAAAATAATCATTGGTTGCAGCCCTAAACTGAAATAAGCTTTATATTTAAATATAATGTACTGTCATTACCATGTATAGAAAATAAAAATGTTTAAATATCAAAGTTAATCATAAAATAAGCTCTTAGAAAAAGTGAATTAAAAAGTACGCAGTCATGTTTTGTATAAATAAGCAGGTTCATTTATTTGTCATTAGACAGTCACTCAGTTTTCAGATGTATAAATATAAAGTTTAACATTTTTTTTCACAACAAACAAAAGCACATACAGACAGAAACATTAAATACATAATTAATACTTTCAGTTGGAACAAATCAGCTCTTATTTACATCATATGTACAAACAGAAAAATGGTCCTCTGCTGCAGTGAATGAAAACGACAAATGAAATAAATTTTTCAAATTTGACAAGAAGGAGGTCTGACCCTATTTAAACCCTGATGGGGGAAAAAAAAAAAATGACTACAATACTCCCATGAATCTAGTCTGAGGAATTTTATGTGTCTGTGGTTGTGTTTTGTAATAAAGTTTTACTACAGATCTGTAGTTTTGCATGGTATGTTTTCTAAAATATCTCATAGGATTACTGTAGTTATTTTTTTTTTCCCTGATGAATTTTAACAGCTGGGGCTTTCAGGACTTCAGATGGACGAAAGTGGAGGAATGTAAATGGATGGTTTTTGGCCTCCGTCCTTCACCAAATAGACTATACAGAGAGGAAGAAAAATCCATCTGAGCGACTCGGCTGAGTCTTAAAATATTTTTTTTTTTATAACTTAAAATAATAAAAATACAGCAAGAACTGAACTATTGATCAGTAAAGTTATAAAAATGTTTGCAAAAAATCTACGTTTCCCAGCATTCTAGTGGTTTTCATCTATTTCTTACAATTTACTCCACTTATTTTAACAGCAGGAAAGATAATCTGAGGGTTAACAATGCTCATGTATGGAAGGTCAATCCTGCCAGGAAAATAATTTAATGTATGGAAATTTTGGAATGATAAAATAATTAGACATATAAGGTCCAAATTATGAATTTGACTCACCCACTTTTTGACTTTGACCTAAATTGCTTTATATTTCTGTATTTCTGTGTCTCTCTTTTATTAATTTTCCTTAACCTTACTATATCACTAATATAAATGATTAAGACTTTCTCTCATAATTACTTACAACATAATATTAATTGACACCGATGAGCTGATTCTTACTTTTATCATTCCTTATTTTATAGCCATTCAATTAAAATCTCTTTAAAACATTTTAACTCAATAATAACGTATTAGCCTTTTGCCAGAGCTTTCAATTATATCTCACAGTCTTCATGAGCGCATGAGTTTGTTCGGTAACTATAAAATCTGTAAAATTATATATATATATATATATATATATATATATATATATATAATATAAAATATCAACTCCATTTGTTGATGAAGACTGGGAGATGCAGCTGAAAGCTCAAGAAAGATCTGGGGTAAGCTAACTGCTATTGCAAAGTTTTCTGGCATGAATGAGCTTCCATACAGATCAGTTTAAGGAAACTGAGCAGGTGTGGAGGGAAGTTGAGAAAACTCTAAATTACAAAACTTTACAGCTGATGCAAACAGGTTGTAAAGACTCAGCCTAAATAACTTTCACTCTGAGTGTTGATCTGTGCGTTCATGACCGGACGGTGTGATGTTCATGTCCCAGGTGGATATCGGTGTGTGTGTGAGGGTCTATAGGACTTGGTAGATCAGGTTGGGGTCCTGGCTGGCGGTTGGGGAGGGGACCTGGACGGGCCCGGGGGCCGCCGCCTCACCGGCCGGGTCTGTTGGCGGGGACCCGGGGCCGTCGGCGGCCGGCAGCAGGCTGCTGTTGTCGGTGGAGATCCGCTCCACGATGCTGGACAGACAGTCCAGACTGGAGACCACCGAGCTCCGGTCGCTCTTCAGACCTCCTGCAGATACAAGAAAACATCACAGTTACATCATGTTTTCATTCAAGTATTGGGACTTTATATATATTATACATATATTTTAATCTTTCAGGTTAAATGAAAAACAAAAGTCCTGATATAAAAACTAACTGTAAAGGTGTTTTTGTGCTGATAGCATGTAAACCTACACAGACAATACATTGAATTTTGTTGTTGTTGTTGTTTTGGTTCACCTGCTACTAAGTTTGATCTTAAGTGAGTTTAAGATTTTAGTTTATTGCAAACATAAACACACAATGTGTGATATTTTACGTTTTTGACAACTCTGTTTGATTTCAATTAAAAACTGTAGATTTACAACATAATATTCATACATATATATATATATATATATATATATATATATATATATATATAAACTTTTTACTAATTGTTGTACATATTTTTGGATTAAATCAATATTTTTTCTTAAAACGTGATATTTGGATTTTCTTTTGACAACTCTGTTTGATATCAATTGAAAACCATCAAAATAAAAATATAAAAATAGTCAACATAATATGTATATGTATTATATGTATTTTTTTTACATTTCCTAACCTTTTTACTAATTGTTGTTCTTTTAAAAAAAAATAAAAATTCTCTATTTTCAGTAAAATATTTGAATTTCAACAATATTTTTTTTGCCAATAATACAATATACATCAGACTATTTATAATTTAATAACTTTATTTATACAACAGCTGCTTCTATTTATGACAAAGGTGAGTTTAGAGAGAAATATTGTTTTATTGGCCTCATTAACTTGCTGTTTTTATGACTTGTTTTGTTTGTCTTCTCCTGCTAACTGTCTTCACGTCACTACCAGCGGTGAATAAAGTGGTTTATTGTCTTAATTAGTCGCCTAATTGGCCTTTTAGCCGGTAAAATCATTCTAAGTACGTTTTCTTACCGTTTGGAGTCTCGGAGAAATAAGAGCTTCTGTCATAACTTCCTCTTCTGGTTGACTGACAGGTCGGGTCGTTAAAATCTGTCTGTAGAGACAAAAAAGGAAAATGTTTTAGAGGTTAGATTATCCAACATGGAACAGAAACATTTATATATTAGTTATAAACTCCGTCACCGAAACACCGGGATGGTTTTATCATCAGTTTCAGAGAAACAACGAAGCCTGAATGTTGCAGCAGTCTGGCTGAAAAAAAAATGGATCATAAATGTAAAAAAATGTAAAAAGCAGAAAAAAATGTGGAAAAAAGAAAATAATCATTTAAATAAATATGCAACATACTGACCATCTCTGACGAAAAATCATTATAGTTAATAAATATTCAAATGAAACAACTTTCCTTAATATTTTAATTAATGAGGAGCAACGATAGTTTCTATAAAATAATTATAAAACGAACAGTTCACAGAATCCTGTTTCATTAATAATACATAAATAAAAATAAATAATATTATTGATTCTTTCATTTAATAATCAGATTTATTTGTTTCCCTATAAAACATAAAACATGTTTTCTTTAAACACATGAACATGATCGTGTGTCTACTGACGAAATACAAACATTTAGTTTTCTCTTTCTATGACGATGCTACTGAGTTGTTACTGTGGGAAGAGTTGTGTGAAGTGAAAGAAAAACAAATTAGCTAAAAAAAAAAAAAAAAAAAAAGAAGGAAATTTGCTTTTTTCCACTCGAGACACAAAATTACAGATAACTAATAATATAAGAATTGCAGCGCAGTCTGCTCTTGTGCGTAAAGCTGCTGTTATTTAGACATGAAATAATTGTGATCACACGAATTTTACGCAGTAAAAGTAAAAAAAGGAGAAAAACATCTACTTTAACCAAAACTGTGAGAAAGTTTACACAAACTAAAGGAGTTAAAATGATGCGTAAAAAAATAGAAATTTAAAGTGCAGTCATCACTAACCAAGAGGTCAGCGCACTTAACAGAATAAATAACAGAATAAATCGAATAATAAAGACTAAAAATAAAAGAAAACAATAAACAGAACAAAAGGCAAGTTTTAAAAAGTTACTTGTCCGCGCGTAAAGACGCACCGGAGAACCACTGACCCTCCTCCCCTCCTCTGTAACACCTGTCAGTCCCTGAACTCACCATGCCGTCGGAGCAGTTGGAGCGCGGGCTGGAGGCGTCCGAGTCCCCGCTGTAGTGCTCCAACACCGGGTAGAAGCCGTCGTCCTGCCCGCCGCGCAGCAGCGCCTGCAGGGACTCGATGTAGCTGATGGCGTTGCGCAGGATCTCCACTTTGGGCAGCCTCTGGTTGGGGTTGGCCGTCGTGCAGCGCTTCAGCGTCTCGAAGGCGTCGTTGACCTTGCTGAGCCGCCGGCGCTCGCGCATCGTGGCCGCCTTCCGCCGGTCCGCGTTGGTGGTCTTCCTCTTGCAGGCCTTGCAGGCCCAGAGCAGGCAGCGGCCCGCCTGGTGGTGCCCGCTGGGGGCGCGGACGTGCTCGTCGTCCTCCACCTCGGCGTGGTGGTGAGGATGCAGGAGGGAAGACGGGGAGGAGGAAGAGGAGGAGGAAGGGGAGGACGAGGATGAGGAGGAGGAGTCGTCCGGCTTCAGCAGACCCACATGGACCAGCCGCGGGTCCAGGTCCTCGAAGAAGTGCATGTCGCTGGTGTTGAAGCAGGGGTCATCATAGAAATCATCAGCTGCAGGGATGGGGAAAGAGATATCCGACAACTCCATGGTTCAGTCCCAAACACACCAAAGAAGAAGAAAATTCCAGTGAAGGAGTCAGAAGAGTCTTCAGCCAAAATAAAAAAAACCCCAAAACTGAATTTAAACTTTTTCAGGATGTGAAGCAGTTTTCTGTGTTTTTCTGGGGGAATGTAGAGTCCTGTCACAAACTGTTCTGTCCCTCAGCTGATGACCTGGATCATCTTATACCTGGGACACCAGCAGGGGGGCGGGGCCGCAGTGATGATGCCCACTGAGGTCTGGCCAATCAGCTGGCAGCAGGAGGGGTTTACAACTTCACGGTAATTAGGGTACAATTACCCCTAACAGAGCAGTAACAGCAGGAAAATATACGGCTGCACACAGCGGGGGAGCCACACATGAGGGAAATATACAGTTACACACGGAGAAAAAATACTATAAGAACTACTGAGAAGTTATTAAAATCACAAAACAATATTTTACACATTTATTTCCTCTTGTTGTTTCTTCCTTTGATTTTTTTTTTGACATATTCTTATATTTTTTCTTTTTTGATAAAATTACATTTTACATGTTATTGTTTCATTTTTTCCTTTTTGGTGAGATGTCTTCATAAGACTCAGCAGAACACTGCTTTTTTTTTTACTCCTTTAATGCTTTATGGTTGTTTTTAATACTTGTTATTTGTGCAAATAAACCAAACTACGTATTTATGTACTTTTTTTTGTAAATCACATTCAGTTTACTTACAATTAAATACACTAAAATGCTTTTCCACACTGTGATGGGCCTTCTGTAAAAAGAAAAAATGTAAATGTAATCCTTTATTTTACATATAATCTATCCAGCTCTAATCTTATAGATTTACTAAAGTAGTAAAAATTTAAATTGAATTTAGAGATGTATTTAAAATGACACCAAAAGACTTAAAATAAATGACAAACACGTGTAAAAAAAGAGGTTATTCCAGGCATATAAATACAAATAACATAAAACTGAGAGTAAAAGTTTTAAGTTTAAGTTTAAAAGTTTAACATACAGTTTAAATCGAAGCCAATTTGACATATGAAAAAACAAAATTCTTATTTATTTACATTGATAAGCAGATAACAAAAAAAGTAGCCTAGACTTTTACAAAAAAAGAGGAATTTTCTCAAATCAAAGCAGAAAACAGAAAGAACAGGAAGTTTAATTTCAGCAGCCAGAATATTAGTGAATTCATTCAATTGGGGGACAAAAATATTGATATTATATGTATTATAATTGATATATTATAAGTATATTGATGATAAAGACGTGTTTGGTCATATTCAGAAATACATTTTATTTTTGAGTTTACTGTACGCTTCAGATCCTTCAGCAGGAAAATGTTGTCCCGTATACCACTGCGACCTCTGACCTTTGACCTCCTCACTACTGGCTGTTTTGTAATCTTGGTGATGTCAGAGCTGCTCCGACATCAAAAGTGTAAAAATAAAAAACAGGAGACGAAGCAAAAACTGATCATTTATCTTTGTTTCCATTTCTTTGACAGTAAAAACCTGCGAGTCACATCTAAAATCAACAGTAATATCTGCATCCGGCGCTCATATTTCATGTCTTTACTGAGCTGAACACCATTTTTAAAGAGTGTAAATACTGCATGAAAGTGTGAAGTCAGTAATCAAGTTAAATGTCAGTGTGTTTATTTTTAGCCGGTCTCTCTGTCTGCAGTCAGAACAGATTTACTGACCTCCTCCTCTCAGCTGTCATCACCAAAAACATCCAGGAAACATTAAGATGCTGTAAGCTTTGTGTAAATGAACAATCTGCAGAGTTTCACATCAGTGTCGTGCAGCTGCAGTCCACAGCTGCTGCAGCTGGAGGGCGCTGCAGAGCAGATGTTGCAGCCAGACAGGGGTCTGGAAGATGAACGCTGGGCCTTCTTTGCCCTGAACAGCGTCTTGCAGGCTGTGAACTAATTACCCATCAACCTCTGCCAGTCAACTGTGACAGCTGGTTAGAGGCCGTGGATGCTCCAAGTGTTTAAGAAAATATTCAGACCCTCTACTCAAAGGATTATCACTATCACTCCAAAAATGATTGACAGGCCTTTAAATACAGCGACCAACAACTAAATCTATGTCGTTCTACATCTAAGTTAATGTTTTCTGCTGCCTGTACAGGTTTGCTGATAAGTGTGATGTTTCAAAACTGCAGTTTAACACACTTAAGTAGTATTTATGATCAGTTTCATTGGTGGGATGTTACTAATCTACATACATTTACAAAGTACAATTTTTAGGTATTACTTTTCTTGAATATTTCCCTTTTATTATGTTATATATTATCTGCTCCTCTTAATTTCAAAATAAAATATTGTACTTTTTACTCCATTACATTTATTTAGCCTTAGTTACTGATTAAAAATGTACATAAACACATATGATCAGATCATAAAATACACCACATTTTTAAAGATTATACCAACTTTTTACACATTAAAAATAATCGGGTTAAATTTTTACCCAGTTTGGGTCAATACATCACCAATATAACATCAGGTTAACTTTAGCAATCTGTAACTTTGAGCAAGTGTTACACACTACAAGCTTTAGCCAAACACTGTCACAGATGTATTGTTTCTTGTGCAAAATGATGTGCAAATTACATTAAATAGATACACAAGTTATAATCGATCAATAACAAACTGTGACGTGTAAGTTTAAAAAGTAGATTATAACAAGCTTTAGTTTGTGTGTTGGTGTTATATTGAAACAAACTGGGTAAAATTTTAATGGTGATTATGAGTGTGTAGTGTTGTGAGCTCTTGTATAAAATCCATGTGTAGTCGTTTCTCCTTGTCATGTTTCACATGTCTATGAGTTGTTAATTAAACTTCTCACATGCTTTCATTTCAATAAATGTTCAAATGATCCAATATTTCAGCAAAAATCAAAGATTAGAGAAAAAGTCCAAAAACTGAAAACAGATTTGTGTATCAGAACTTTGTTTTTTCTTCTTTCCTCTCCCATTAATCATCTCACCACCCCTCAGATTTATCTGCTGACCCTTTGGAGGGACCCCGACCCCTAGGTTGGGAACCACTGGACTAAACTAGCTAACTGTATATAAAGTAGTGTAAACTAGCTCCACCTCCAGCAGCTACAACAGTAACATGCTGCTCTAACACTGATGCTTCACTATTAATAATCTAATGATGTCATATATAATAATATATCAGTCAGAGGGACCAAACCACTACTTTTACTGCAATACTTTAACTACATCAAGCTCATAATACTTATGTACTTTTACTGTAATACTTTAACTACATCAAGCTCATAATACTTATGTACTTTTACTGCAATACTTTAACTACATCAAGCTCATAATACTTATGTACTTTTACTGCAATACTTTAACTACATCAAGCTCATAATACTTATGTACTTTTACTGCAATACTTTAACTACATCAAGCTCATAATACTTATGTACTTTTACTGCAATACTTTAACTACATCAAGCTCATAATACTTATGTACTTTTACTGCAATACTTTAACTACATCAAGCTCATAATACTTATGTACTTTTACTGCAATACTTTAACTACATCAAGCTCATAATACTTATGTACTTTTACTGCAATACTTTAACTACATCAAGCTCATAATACTTATGTACTTTTACTGCAATTGGTTGAGAAATATACAAATAAGTCAAATCATGCAGTTTATGTCAATTATCTTGCAATTTATATTGTTTAAAAATACCAAATCACCCTTTAATATGATGTGATTTTTAGCTATAAGTTCATAATGTTTCCCTCAAACATGATACAGAGTGCTGAAAAGATCCTCGCAAAGGGGAAAAAAAACAACAACTCATAATTGCTGCAAAACTTCAACTTCATCTTTATTACAAAGAGCAAAACAAACCCAAATCTGTGTTCAAGAATCACAAAAACCAAACAAACATAAACAATCTAAAACTGTTTCATACAACTGTCGAACACCTCATGGCTTCTTCTATGCAGCAAAGAAAGTCACAAAACAAGAATATATGGTCTTAACTGAATAGTGAATAAATAACAGAATTAAAGGACCAGTGTGTAAGATTTAGTGTTTAGTTTGTCCATTCTGGGCTACCGTAGAAACATGGCGGTGCAACATGGGGACACTCTCTCTCTGTAGATATAAAGGGCTCATTCTAAGATAACAAAAACACAACGATTCTTATTTTCATGGATTTATACACGAATTACAACATAATTATGAATATTATATTCCATTTCTGTCGAGTCAGTTCTGCTAGATGCCAATAAATTCTACACACTGCTCCTTTAAAATGATATACATACCTGTTGGAATACACGTGTTTACAAACAAGAGGCAGAGTATCAGTCACTGTTTACTTATATACTGTAACATTATATTATATATTACTAATATACCAACTTTATCTATATATATATAATGTGGGAACATTTACTACATTTACAGAGTAAAATCTGCAAGATTTAGGCTCCAATAGGTTTTTGTCATTTAGTCATCAAGGAACTTTTTAAGCATTGGTTTCATTTTTATGTATTTATTTGTGGACCCAGTGGACAACTGCTCATCTTGTGATGAAATTTTATATTAAATGAAGGTAGAAAAAATGTCAGCCTGATCTTGATTTGTACTAGAAATGTATATTTTTTGTTTTTTACGTCTTTTTGTCTGAATGAAGCAAACCTTGTGAACTAAATCATGCAGCGTGGATTTTTTACACTTAAAAAAGTGAACAATATGCTCATCTACAGTATATCATAAATATATTCACAAAACATTGTAAAACAGCATCAAAAGAGAAACACTTCCATGTCAGATACTTTTTAAGACATTATAGAAAACTTTTTGATCCCAGTCAGAATCTTTGTCGGGTCAAATTTATTTAAATAAATGTGTGGTTTATAGTCGGCGTGCAGTACTAAAATCACTACATCACAACCAAAATAATCAACCCAAAACCCCGAAGAAATGGAGTCAAGTAGGGAAAAAACAAGTGTGGACAAAAATATAAATTCATAGTTATGTTACATAAAATAGAGCCGTCACTTTCGGTAGTTTAGCCTCTTTCAGACATGCATTCGTAAATGTGACGGCAATTTAACATAAAAGTCACAGTGGCGATCTCATGAAGTCAGACCTGTAATATGTCTGTTTGTTTAAATAAGAAGACGACAGCAACAAGAGTTGGGTTAATGAGTCTCTTTAAAAGATGAGACTCACAACAGTACAGAGAGCAGCTGTCACTTTAGTGCAACATGTGGTTTGAAGCTTTTAGCAATAGTTCTATAAAAAGGAAAAAATGCCCTCAAACCTGTAATTACAAAACACAAAAAAAAACTAAATGAATTCACATTGGTCACACTTTTAAAGATAAAGCTCTAGGTTTCTGATTTAGATGTTGTATCTTGTCTCATGAACAGATGTAGAAATAGAAACGTACAAAGAAGGCATTGTGGGTTTAGCGGTATTTAGCTTTGGAGACATAATTCCTGTTGGGTTGTCAGGTCTGAGCTCTGTCCTGTAGTCAGATACACCCAGCTGACTACAGGATGGATTAGCTTGTTATCCAAAAAGGTGCTACATCTAAATCGGACAGCTTTGGGGTTGTTGGAAGGGGTATTTTTCACCATGTTTGATGGCGCTACGCTAGCAGTTTCCCCCCCTTGTTTCCAGTCTTTGTGCTAAGCTAAGCTAAACATATCCTGGACGACATCTTTTTCTTTCTCAATCTGTGTGTTTCTCTACTCACACTGACCCCATTACTCACTTTTTGTATATAAGAATCATAAAAAAGAGAAAACACAACAAACATACAACATGTGATGTAAACAGGTAGCAACTTTGCAACAGTTTTGACTATTTTTTGAATAGTAATTCATAAAAGATATTGCATTCAATTATTTACTTGAGAACTTTAATGTAAATTAGACAACATTAGAGCTGTTTTTATGTGTTTTCTTTATATGTTTGTTTATTTTTTTCTCTTTAATGGAGCTAGGCTAGCAGTTTCCGCCTGCTTCCAGTCTCTATGCTAAGCTAGGCTAAGCCCGGCCTGGATGGTCTCAAAAAGTTGAAATTAATTTCCTGTTTATCAAGAAGTGTTTCTCAAAGTGACTATTCACATATACAGTAATTATAAAAGACAAGAAACAAACACACACGACTCACAAACAGCAAGAGTGACCATGTGACTAACAAGTTGCGACTTGCTAGTTAGCTATCTTTGACTGTGTTTAATGGTCATTTATGGAGGATCTTACAATTTAATGAGAATTTTAAGCGGTCAAGAATGTAAATAAGACAGCTTTGGAGCTGCTGAAGGTGTTTCTTTTCTCTTTTGATGAAGCTACACTAGCATTTTCCCCCTGTGCTTCCAGTCTTTGTGCTAAGCTAGGCTAAACCTGCCCTGGACATGTGTTTGCACTAGTCACAGTGAGATGAAACTTATATCCATCTTGACTCCGAATTTCCCAAAATGTCACAACTTTTGGAGAGAATCAGATTTTTATGTCACAAAGGAAATTTAACTTTCATTCTCTGTAAAAAAAAAAAAAAAAAATATTGAAAGGAGTAGACCATGCCTTCTTAACTGACCCTGGTGGATCACCCCGTCAGCTCTTCCTGCAGCTCATTCAGGATGTACTCCCCGAACCCCCCCGCCTGGTTGTCGGTGCAGCCCACCCGGCGGGCACTGGTGAGCAGGTCTCCCAGCAGTTTCAGACGGTCCACCCGCGGCGTCAGGAAGTGGCTTTTGACAACACTGGCAGTGTGCGGGTCGCCGTGTTTGCGGGCCAGCTGGCTGAGCTCCACCAGGATGCCGACTTCCTCTTTCAGCTGGAGCTGCAGCAGCTCCAGAGCAGGTAACACGGCACACACCGCCTCACAGCCTGGCTTCTGGAGATCAACATAGACAGCACGAGAGGCAGGACTTTCATTCGTATTCGTTCCACTGAAGAGTAATTATTTGTCTAAGCAATTAACTACAGCAAAGCCCCAAATCTAACATCACTCACCACCAAAATTTGGCGCACTAGCAACGACTAACGACTGAAATACAGAATAAAAAAATAATTTTAGGAAAGAAAGGAGGCACAAAATTCAAAGGACATGTTCACAATTTTTCAAGTGTGTCTTAAACCAGCAGTCAGGTGTCCATATGAACAGTGAAAGAGGTTTTCCTCGCTGTAATCATTCCTCCTGTTCATACTGGATATTAAAAGATCCTTCAAATGTGTTTTCAATGGAAGTGATGGAGGCCAAAATCCACAGTGTGTCCACACAGTCATTTAAAAGTCTCTGTGAAGCTTCTATTCAGCTTCATCAGTCTGAGTTAGTCATATCAAGTGGATATCTGACACATTTACAGTCTTTTTAGCATCAAATTCCCTCTTTGTGTTTCCTCGGACAGTGTTTCCCTGTTGAGCTGCAGGTGGAAGTATAGTAACAAAAAGAGGGACTTTGGCACTAAAAAGACTGTAACGTTGAAAGATATCTACTTGATTTGACTCATTTGGACGCTGAAGCTTCATATTAGCTTCAAGTAAACTTTGAAATACATTTTTTGCACAGAAGGAGGACTGTGGATTTTGTCCTCCATCACTTCCATTGTAAGGTCATTATGAAGGGATCTTCTAATGGTCAGTATGAACAGGAGGAATGATTGAATTACAACAAGAAAAACATGTTTCACTGTTAATTTGTGCTCCTGACTGAACTCGTCCTTTAACTGTCAATAAATACATTTACAAGTGAACTGGACTGGCAATAATAGACCTGGCACATAAAGATGAAGAAGTGGGGAAAAGAGCCTTTCTTCTAGCGCCACCCTCCAGACAAACTTATCATTTTTAGTTCATCTACTTACTGGTAAGACTCACGACTGATAAAAATAAACACAGACGAGAGCAACAGCAGCGACGACGGGGGTCGACGGAGAGACGAGGAAGTTTCCCGTTTGTTGGACGTTTATGGAGAAACTTCTATTCAAGCCAAACTGAGAGGAACTTATTGTAACCAAGCAGTTTTAAAACAAAAAGTATTCATTTATACGCACGCAGCTCTCATATCATATCAAATGTGCGCATGTGTGGTAGTTTAGGACCTCAGTAGTGTCGACACCGGAGTCGGATACATGACACTTATAAACATGAATGTGAACCGTCAACACAAACAGATCGGATTTTACTGAAAAACTGAAATTGAGCATTAAAGCCTCTGTTTCTGCATGATGTGCTATTTTATTTTGCTTCCTCGCTCTATTTAGAGTTGACAAAATCACCCACCGCAGAACACTTTAAAACTTGAACTGAGCTGAATAAAATAAAACACGAAATCAAAAACTAAATCGATGTGAAGCGAGCAGTGAAGGACTCCCGAGGCGTCGAGGTATGCAGGACTTTAGAGACGGATAACAAGGTGTCCCAAACTGCTGCTGACTGGGCCCCGGGCCTCAGCCCTGAAACGATTTTACACGACTCATAAACCCGGGGCAGCGTTCAGAGGCCACGCTGCGACGCGCCAACGCCACCACCACCACTACCACTGATGCCACTGACCATCTGGAAACACCATCAGCAGCGCAACCGTCCCTCTGCCGCAGCATTAATCTCGCCAATTTTCCGGAACTCAGAGGGGGGGCGGGAGGGAAATGTACACCCTGACCGGCTTACAGCCAGATCCAGGGGCAGGTCTCCAGGGGTTTTTATCCTCCCTCCTTCTCCAGTCTCTCGGTATCTTAACCCTCCCTCATCCCCCCCCGTCCTATCGCTAACGCCTGGTCCAAATGAAGAGCTTCGTTCCAAAATGAGATCTCTGCCATTTGGAAAAAAAAAAAAGAAACAGAGAGAGAGAGAGAGAGAGATACAGAGACACCTGCTCTGACAAAATGACGGATTGCACAGGAGGAAAAATAAATCCTCCTGATGGGACGTTTTGGAAGGAACGTGAGGTTTGATGGCTGAGTAAAACGAGAACGCTGTTACAGACTGAAGCTTCTCTGTCTCACAGATAAAGTTCAGATCATAAATTTAGTTTCAAAATGGATCCACAAATCAACTCTTCATACCCGCTCATCTAAAGACCCCATCCCCTCCCCACCACCCCACCCCCCCCCCCCCAATCCTGCTGAAGTGTCTTTGGGCAACACAACCAGCCCCCGCAGCACGCTCTTGACCCTGACCTCCGACTGACTTCTTCTGCGTGTCTGTGTGACGACGGTGGAAAGAGAAGAGCTCAGAGATTAAAAATAAACAAATAAATAAGAAAATCTCTCATGTCAAACAACCAAATATAGTTTATTCCTGTTGGACCAGTACAATTTCGACTTGTACAAGCTTCATATTAGCTTCAGATAAACTTTTAAATACATTTTTGCACAGAAGGAGGACTGTGGATTTTGTCCTCCATCACTTCCATTGTAAGGTCATTATGAAGGGATCTTCTAATGGTCAGTATGAACAGGAGGAATGATGACAGCAAGAAAAACAGGTTTCAATGTACATTTGGGCTCCTGACTGTTGGTTTAAGACAGAAAAAAGAAAAACTATGAACTCGTCCTTTAATGGAGATGTATTCTTCTTTTTGTGGTTTTCTTACATCTATATACTGTTATGATGTTGGACTTTAAACAAGGTCAAAGTTCCAAAATTTGAGGTGAACATTTATAAAAACTCTCCTTAAAAGACAAACCCCAGGATTCAGCTGCCCTGAACACTTTGTTTGCAATGTTTGGTTTTTTTTTTAGCATTTTTGCCTTTATCTGACAATCATTAATGAAGAGGCAGACAGGAAACAAGGGTAGAGAGATGAGTATGATATGCAACAAAGGTCCCTAGCTGGAATTGAACAAGGGACGTTGTGGTTATATGCACATACGGAGTCATTGCAATGTTTATTTACTTTCCTCATGAGATGCTGATTTGGGCTCCAACATGTACGGATGTATTTGAGAAGTTGACATTTGGAGAAAAAGAAGTGAAATCCTGCTACTATAGTTTGTTTACGTAGCCTCCGGAGCCGGAGGAAGCTTCCTGAAAGCTGACCAATCAGAACAGAGTGGGCTCATCAGGAGGCGGGGCCTTAAAGAGACAGGAGCTAAAACAGCCTGTTTCAGACAGAGGCTGAACTGAGGGGCTGAATAAAGGACCAGTAGAAGATAAATAAGGAGTTTTTAAACTGGAAGTCATGCAAAGTTATTCCAGTAGAGCCCCAGAATATAAATATACACCTGGAAATGTTCAAGATATGACGCCTTTAAGCACCATAATGTTTAAAACACGTCGTAACATTCAGTGTAAAATGGTTTGACTGATTGAGATACTTGACTCTGTAAAGTCTTATAATCACATCAGTGCAGTTTAACAGCATCACTTATGATTGGAATAAAATATTCAACTATCATATTTGTTAGAGTGTTTGGGTGTCCACATACTTTTGTCAAAAATACATAATAGATGTTGGAATCATAGTGTTTTACAAAAAATGAATAACAGAAAAGGATAAAGAGAATAACAACTTTACAATAAATAAATCAATCAATAAATAAAAGAGTAGATTTCTTACCTGGATGTCTTTGCCGCAGTAGTTGCCCCCCCTCTCAGCCAGGTAGCCTAGCATGGCCTCGGCCTCGTCCTGCTGCTTCAGCGCCTCCTGGTGGAAGAAAGAAGCAACGCGGGGCAGAGCGACGTCGTCCCGCTCAAACACGCAGGCCTGCAGGAGATCAAATACACCTTGTTATAAACTGAAATACACACAGTGACGGGACGATGTATCAAAACTGTCATAGAAACGTCTCATCATGACCATTTGAATAAAAATGAGCCATTTCCATCCACTCTAGTTCCTGTGAATATTAGGAGATGAACTAATGCTCCAGTCGGTGCCATTAAACCACTGCAGAAGAAGAAGACACAACGAGATGATGTCATTAAAAGAGCGTCAGTCAAAGCTCAAACGATGGAGAACCGTGTGGATCATGTATTCATTTGAAAACGTCCCCTCACTGCTCCACACAGATCTGATGTTGAGTCACGTTTATGTCACATGTATGTCATCATGTTATGTTTGCCTTTTACCTGCACAACAACTTTTACACCTCAGACGTGTAAAACTTTGCAGTATGTCAGGATTTTTTTTTATTTTCTGCGTTTCCACTCAGGTTTTTCAAACACTGTAACTTCAATGCAATTAAAGGACGGGTTCACAGTTTTTCAAGTCTGTCTTAAAACATCAGTCAGGAGCCCAAATGAACATTAAACATGTTTTTCTTGCTGTAATCATTCCTCCTGTTCATACTGACCATTAGAAGATCCCTTCATAATGACCTTACAATGGAAGTGATGGGGAACAAAATCCACAGTCCTCCTTCTGTGCAAAAAATGTATTTAAAAGTTTATCTGAAGCTAATATGAAGCTTCAGCGTCCAAATGAGTCAAATCAAGTAGATATCTTTCAACGTTACAGTCTTTTTAGTGCCAAAGTTCCTCTTTTTGTTACTATACTTCCACCTGCAGCTCAACAGGGAAACACTGTCCGAGGAAACACAAAGAGGGAATTTGATGCTAAAAAGACTGTAAATGTGTCAGATATCCACTTGATATGACTAACTCAGACTGATGAAGCTGAATATAAGCTTCACACAGACTTTTAAATGACTGTGTGGACACACTGTGGATTTTATCCTCCTTCACTTCCATTGAAAGCACATTTGAAGGATCTTTTAATATCCAGTATGAACAGGAGGAATGATTACAGCGAGGAAAACCTCTTTCACTGTTACTATGGACACCTGACTGTTGTTTTAAGACTGACATGAAAAACTGTGAACGTGTCCTCAAAGGCCTCCTTTGAATTATGTGTGAATTTTGTGCCTCCTTCCTTTTTTCCTAAATCTTTCAGGACTCAGTATCCCATAATCCACTGTGCACCAGTCTGTGAGTCAACAGGACACATTTTGACATGTGACAGCAGGTATAAACGATAACTCAGTTTCAGACACATGTTGGTTCACTGTCTGCTGTGAAAAACACTCGGACACGTTGTTCATCACTCATCTGACACACTGATGGAAGTTATATGGACACATTTACCATCAAGCATCACAACAGGATTCATCACTTTGGTTGAAATGTTTTCTGTTTTTACACTTTCATTGTCACAGACCTTTTTGACATTACAAAGAAGCTCCTCATATATAATAAAACAAGTGTTTATTAGAGTCAGATGTGATTTATGGACTTTATAGTGAATTTATTTGATGTAACTCTTCAATCAATTGTATTTTTGTAATTCTTTTCCCTCCATTAAGATCTAAAATCTTAATGGTCAGTCTTCTGACTGCAAGGATCAAAATTCTGGTGGAGAAATATTAAATATTTTATTTATTCATGTATTAATTTGTTAGCCAGAAAGTTAACATTTGAATATCCCTTTAAATTGAGTCTAAAATAATTTAAGACTTTGACTCCCTGCTTTTTTTATTTGTAAATGTAACTTCCACCAGATTGTTAAAAACCCCCAAAATCCCCACCTTTGTAATCTAAAGAGGAATAAACCTTCTTCTTCTTCTTCACTGGTAGCATACAGCCACTGAGAAATCTCTCATTTTCTGGAACAATATTAAAATTAATAATACTTTTAGCTGTGATGTTCTTGTTACAGTACAGGAAATGATCAGTAGACTTCATGTTTTTTCCCTCCATGCTGGATGGTTGTGTCTCCTACCAGAGCCTGCAGCCGGTACGCTCCGTCCCACAGCAGGCTGCTCACCCCGCACAGAGCCTCCTCCACGGCGGCCTGCAGGTTGTGCTTGGCCCGGCTGCCCGTGGAGCTCCGGTGCGCTCTGCACAGCGGCAGGCTGCTCTTTAACCTCTTTCCAGCGGGTTCAGCCATGTTACCAACAAGCCGCTCTGGTTCAGGGAGAGAAACAGTCGGTTCCAGTAACTGCGGAGGTAAATAACAAGTAGTAAACACAACTGCGTAATAAACGCGGGTTCGTAAACAAAACGCGTCTTCCTCCAGCCGACTTGAACCGTCCACAGGGGATAAATTTAGCCTGCATGGATCAACTGTTTCCCGGTCAGCTGCTCAAGTTCATCCGGGGCGTTTGAGCTCAGAGCTGCAGCCACGAAAACAACAAAAATGATATAAATAGTAATCACGTCAACATGACTGAACACTGAGGAGAAAGTCCATGTAAAACCCATAACTGTATCATTTAATCTACTATTTAACATCACAAATCTACACTCTTTAGATGCTCTTCATCAAGTCACAGTGCTTAAAAGACTATGTCTTTGTAAAACAGCTTGTCCCTAACATTTTATGCTCGTCATGATGAGTCCATTCAGAACATAAAGAGCTCATCTTTTAACTGAAGGATCATCTGCATTAAGCTTGCAGATCCTGATCAGACTCTAATTACTGCTTTACTAATGATGACTGTAGTTAATAAAACATATGAACACAAAGAAAAATACAGCAACCTGTTGACTGTGAGACACCTGAACAATATTCACTTTTATTTCCAGGTTATGTTGTCTTGAGAACTTTAATTGACTAGTGGTAACTAGTTTGAGGTTAGAGCCCAAATGTTCAGCGTTACATGAGAGAAACAAGCAACCAGATCAATGGAAACAAACCCAAAAGAAGAAAAAACAAAGCACAGGTGACCTCACCTTTTCTACCACAATGTGTGAGAGAGGCCACTTGATCAATTTCATTAGCAACTATTTGAAAAATACAGTAACTTACATTTTACATTTTTCTTTTTAACTCTAAAGAAGTTGAGCAAAACCAACTGGACAACAAAAAAATGAGGAATTAATGAATGAAAACAAAAGTTAAGAAGTTGCATATAACGAACTGGCCAAGTAATGATATCAGTGAAGGAGAAACAAAGATAACTTTTAAACAATCATTAAAAAAATTACACATACTTTGAGTGGCAGCTCAATTAATCCTCTCTTACCCGTCCTAGTCTGGCACTAATAAAAAAAGGTACAGTAACAGAGCTTGCTCTTTGTTTTTTTAACATTTTCACTTTATTAGACACGTATAGTGTAGAGACACAGGAAGGATGGGATGTATAGAGAGACGATGACATGCAGCAGAATCAAACCCAGGCTGCAAGGACTCAGCCTGACGTTACACAGTGAACCACCGGGACGCAGCTCAGGATTTTAATGTCGACTAGTACATGTGGTTCTAACAGCAAGCGGTGAGATTTGACGACTTAGATCGAGCTCAGTCAAACTTTATTTAAAGTTAGACATATAGGGAGTAAACCCAAATCAGCAACTACAGAAAAACAAGCCCAAAGTTGCTCATAATAAGCAGACTTGGCAACTGTCATCTGTTTTTATGCTTTAATGTTGATTATTTTTAGTAAAAATAAACTCTTGTGAACACTTGAGTTCAGGTAATTTAGCTGCTGGACAAACATAATAAATGACACTGTTTCTAAAACATCTTCAACACCTTTTACTTTATTTTTTAGCCACGTTAGCAACATGGATGCAGAGATGTCAGTCAGTCCAGACTGAAATATCTCTACAGCTGTTGGATGGATCGCTATGAAACTACACAGATGTTCATGATCCCCAGAGGATGAATCCTAATAACTCTTCCTCTGGTGCCACCTTAAGGTCAGTTTGTCCAATACTTTAGTTCACACTTAATACTTTCACACTTAAACACACATGCTCAGTGGCGTCTCCTTTACACAGAACTACTCTCTAGAGACTGAAAACATGATGCTGTTATTAGTCTTTGAAGCCGTTTCTAAACGAACTAACGTGACCAAAACTCTTCATGATGAAGGAACATGTGACCCAGAGCAGCGATGTGGCTCATTTACATGTTTTTAATAGTTTCTGGACAATAACGGAGGAATTAGATATATCAGGCTTTGATACACACATGATACTTGTTAGTAGATCAGTTCATTGTTGGTTTAAATGAGATTTGTTGACAATAAGACAAACATAGAGAATCAGCAGCCATATCTGTGACACTTTATCACAATATTAATTTCTTGTCATCCAGTACGTTCAAACTGTCCTTACGTCTTCCTGTCACTGATCAGCTGACCATCATTAGTTGTTCAGTGGACACTAGATCACAGTTGACCCCCCCTGGTTCGTCTTCCTCTCTTGTTTCAGCTCAGGATGAGTGACGGGAGGGGCTGGCTGCTCCCCGGGGGTCAGCTGGTCAAGGAGGGAAGAAAGGCAGCCCCCCCACCACCACCTCCCCACCGGGGTCAACGGGACCTGCACCCTTGACACGACCCCCAGACACCTCTGTAATCATCCGGGCTGGACCTCGCTGTAACCGATTACAGTCACGCTGCAGGAGGCCGCCCGGCTTCCACCCGGTGATGCTGCACCGCAGGAGGCCCGACATCGAGCCAACAGAGGCGACACATCCGTCTGCTTCACCGCTCTGACCTTCCTTCACCGCTGATTTCACAGATTATCCAACCGCAGGGGTTTCTGTGATGCCACTTATGGCGCCACGTCCAGTATCTGAAAAATGTATCAGTGTCTTTGTATGAAGCAGCGTCGATCGGTCGGTCCACCACTCTGGTCCAGACTGAAGTATCTCAACAACTATTGGATGGATTCTCATGAAATTTGGTTCAGACACTCACGAGCCCTTAATGATGAAGTGTAGAGCTGCAGTGATTAGTGGATTAATCAATTAGTTACCAACTATTAAATTCATTGCCAACTATTTTGATAATTGATTAGTCGTTTGGAGTGATTTTTTACTAAAAGGGGAAAGAAAAAGTGTTCTCTTGTCTAGTCAGTGAGGGTTGATTACATATGTACAGTATATAACGTTGTGATTACCTGTTATGGTGTTTTTAATGTGGACGGAGGTTTTTGCAAAGTGTCTTCAGTCTCTTAGGATGTTTTCATAAAGTGTTATTTGGTCCTAGCGGGATCCTCTACGGTCTGGTTGAACGGGACTCTAATAGTTGGTTTTCCTTCCTGGTTTGTTTGGGCAGATCTGAACTCAGCAAACGTTTTTTCAGACCGAATCAACCACACAGAGACCCTTTAGAGGAGGTGGTCTCGGTCCGGTCACAGACAAATTCATTTATAGTGGGACGATAGTGGGACCAAACCAAGTTCACCAACTCATCCGCTGATTCAGACCGGAGCAAACCAGCTTCTATCAGATCAGCGCTAATATCAGAAAAGATGATTAATCAGTGATCATTTAACAAACATGATGGAAAACTTTAACTGAACAGGTCGGATCCTCTTCAGTCTACAGATATTAAATAATCAACCTGAAGGTTTTCTTTTCTTTCTGCTCTTCTTCTCTGACGCTCGTCTCCCTCAGCTGAGCTTTAGATGACACAGTCCTGAGCTACTGTTACAACCCCCTGATGCTACACACACACACACACACACACACACACACACACACACAGCTCTGTCCCAGTGGCTGTGTGTGTGTGTGTGTGTGTGTGTGTGTGTGTGTGTGTGTGTGTGTGTGTGTGTGTAAAGTAATCTGCCACCAGTGCGGGACAATGCAGCCGTTGTAGTGTTGGTGGTTTACAGCAGGCAGCAGGTGTGAAGAGCGACACCTCTCCTGTCAGTCTGCACATTTTGGGTTTATTAAGTGCTTGTGTGTGTGTGTGTGTGTGTGTGTGTGTGTGTGTGTGTGTGTGTGTGTGTGTGTCTCCAGCCTCACATACAGTTAAGTATTTACGAGCTCTGTCTCGTATTTATCTTGTGTTTATCTGCATTTATCACTCTGCTGCTCTGTAAAGCTTTCGATGACAAACTTGTCGTCTTTAAAAAAAAGCTTTAAAATAAATATGAATTCACGTCACGTCGTATTGTTAAAATCATCACAGAGACATTTTGGAGACATTTCTGGAGTCAGGTGGTCAAACAAGCTGGTCATTTGATTTGGTGGAAGCACAAAGTTGAAATAGAGATGAGAGTCATGTTTTAATTATTTTTAAATGACTGTACACCAGCATCCGTTAATCTGTCACTGTGTGGGCTTGTTGTGTGTACAGAGAGTCCAGCTGGACAACGATGACAACAACAACAACAACAACATAGTGTCTGAGTGAAGCTCTGAGTGTCTGTTGACAGCTGCAACATCCAACACAGACACAGACACACACACACACACACACACACACACATAAACACACACACACACAGACACACACACACACACACACAGACACACACACACACACAAACACACTGAGCTGGATCAGCTCGGAGCAGCAGATTTTGTTGTAGGTTTGTTGTGTTTGTGGACTGAAGAGAGAGTTTGAATTCTCAGCTCTGAACATCAAACAGGAGCTTCATACTGTGAGCTTATATCTCAGTGGTTTTACATTAAAAAAAACCCTCTCTGTCCTTCTGAAAATGCCCCAAAAAGACATATTTATATATATATTTTCATCATGGAGGATTTTGCTCTCTTGTTCATATTAATCATTTATTGGTCTAAGTCTGATGTTGGCAGGTTTTATAGTTCTGTTTTAAAGTCATTAGGATTCATCATCTGGGGGCCATCAATGTTTGTACCAAATTTTGTATCAATCCTATAAGCAGATGTTGAGATATTCAAGTCAAGTCAATTTGTTCTTTATGTAGCCTGATATCAAAGCCTCAGACGGCTTTACAACCTGTACAACAACACAACATCCTCTATCCTTAGACAGGAGACGACGTATGATGAGACGTTTACTCAACTTCTGTTATTATTTCATCACTCTTACACACTTTTGTCTACTTCAGAATCAGCTTTATTGGCCAGTATGTTTACATAAACGAGGAATTAGACTCCAGTTTCTTAATGTTCATACACACAACAATCTACAGGAGACACACAAAACAAAGATCATAAACATAAACATATGACTGTTATGTACCCAAAAAATAGCCATAAACATATAGAAACAACAAATAGACAACAGCATATAATGTCTGACTATATACAGGTCAAACAGATATTGTATGTTATTGTCCATTTGTTGTTTCTATATGTGTGTTTTTTCATCTACTTGCTTCTACATAACAGTCTTATGTTTATCTCAGTTCAGCTTGTTGTCTTTGTTTGGTTTTATGTCCATGTTTATCTTCCTGATCATCGATCTTGTGTGAACATATTTAGCCCATAAAGCTGATTCTGATGGTTCCGGGTCTGTTTTAATCACTGCTAACATGTGGTTCAGATACGTTTAATGGTTGGAAAAACAACCAAACCAATCACAGCTTTGTAGGCGGGATTAAGAATAAGGACGTCCCCTTTTTACACCAAAACCGGAACCCGTTTGAAAGAAAAATGGCTTGAAGTTCGGATAAGATGGACGTAAATTTATTCAACACGACAAACGTTAAGTTACCTGCTCAAACATGAACAAGACTGAATAATGAAGACAAACAAAATGGACAATTTTGAGAAAAATGTTGCTAAAATCACGAACAAATAATCACGTAACAGACAGATTGCAGCTTTTTGTCTTCCATTGTAATATTTGACCTTGTATATACGACACGTTCGGCTCTCGGCGCTGCTGAAGCTTCTTTCCACAGACAAGAGAAGAGAAAAAAACCAAGCCGGCGTTGTTTAGGATCCCGGCGGACTCGCAGCTCTGTACGCCGCCTCTCATTTTTGAATTCCTGTCTCTCATCACATGACCCGGCTTTATAAATACATCTTGGCTCTGGGCTCATGTCAGGCCTCATGTCTTCATACTTCAGACAGAGCTCCGCAGCAACAGCTGGTCCGCTAAACAGAACAAAAACAGATCGTCTGACTCCTGCAGGGAAACAAAAGACGCTGCAAACTCGGGATCTGATTTTGACAATGTTTTATCAACAGCTTCATTCAATCCTAAAGTCATGAACTCATCACATGTTGTCACATTTTTATTCCACAGTTTTGACCTTCAAATATCGTCAGTCAAAAAGAATATTATGCTACCATAAAAGATTTTGAGACTGTCCTTAAAGTCCTCAAATTTCAACACTGAAGAATTTTAAAAAAGGCAGATGTGTGTCCATAAATGTTTCACATGTGCTGGACAAGACAGACAATATCTGAATGTGTTTTTGTGTTCCCAAAACTTAATTTCATGCTTTTTCCACCATGAACAGGCCCAAATGAAGTCTGTGTGGAGCTGCCAGTGTAACATTTACTGAGGAAGCCTTTTGGATGAGAGATGAAAGGTAGCAGCTCCGGGTTATATTAGCCGCTTCTAGCATAACACACTGCAATATGTACAGTCCAGTGAATTGATTCGAGTTGCATTGTGGGTAACGTAGGCGCAAGGTTTTGACAAGGCAGAAGAATGAGAGGAATAAAAAAGATGATATCTGTGGATCTGCTGCATCGATCCTTTTGTTAAACTGTCCATTATAAGACTGACAGTGTTGTAGGAGTTTAACTCTTTTAAAGAGGAGAGATTCTGCTTTTTGTGATTTTTTTTTGTTGTCATTTATACGCTGTTATGATGTTAAACATGGTTAAAGTTCCTCAAGGTGAACATGTGTAGAAGCGTTGTCTGCAAGTCAAAACTTATCCTGCTCTGAACTCTCCACATTTACTTTCCCAACGAGATGACGTCAGCTTGTTGCGCATCACCACAAATGTCTGTCTGTTCTGTAATGTTGCTAAGGTGGTTGCTAAGGTGTTTCCATGTGTTGTCCACTCTCATATTTCAGATGCAACATATATGGATGGATTTGAGAAGTTGTCATTTGGAGTAAAGGAGAAAAAGAAGTGAAATCCTGCTACTATAGTTTGTTTATGTAGCATCTGGAGCCGGAGGAAGCTTCCTGAAGCTGACCAATCAGAACAGAGTGGGCTCATCAGGAGGCGGGGCCTCAAAGAGACAGGAGCTAAAACGGCCTGTTTCAGACAGAGGCTGAACTGAGGGGCTGCATAAAGGACCAGTAGAAGATAAATAAGGAGTTTTTAACTGTAAATCATATGAGGATATTCCAGTAGAGCCCCAGGATATATATATAGAGCTGGAAATGTGCAGAATATGTGTCATTTAAGAAAACTGCATTTCACCCGGTGAAATTAAAACACAGGGCTGAATAAAAATAAATTGCTACCTATGAATAAATTGCAAGGAGAAATTAAATGTTCAATAGTTGATTTATTAGTGTCCAAATTCAGCTTAGACAAGAATATCAGAACCCAACTCTAGTTAGAGGTCAACAATGTGTCAAGACTTAAAAGAAAAGAAAACATACATATATATATATATATATATATATATATATATATATATATATATATATATATATACAGTGCAGAAGTTTTAGGGACTAAAAATAATGCCATGAATATTTTTTATTGATCAGTTAACTTGATACAAAGTTGAGTAAACAACAGAAACCTTAAAGTAAATCAATATTTGGTCTTTAAACCAGCAGCAGTTCTCAGTGTTTCAGGTACTCGGCAGGTCGGTTGTTCCTGCGTCTTGGAGAAGTTGCCACAGTTCTTCTTCTTCTGTGGATTTTGGCGTCTCAGCTGTTTCTGTCTCTTCATGTTGATCCCAGACTGACTCCATGATGCTGAGATCAGGACTCTGTGGGGGCCAAACCATCTGTTGCAGGACTCCTTGTTCTTCTTGCAGCTGAAGATAGTTCTTTATGACTTTATGACTGGATGTTCGGGCTCGTTGTCATGCTGCAGAATAAATCTGGGACCAATTGTATTGCATCATGGATGCTTAAAACTTTTGCACAGATGAACCATCCATTCATGTATATGTTTGTGTGTTATACCAACTATTCTTGATATACTTAACTTTTTATTATTGAAATATTGTTTGTGGTGCGACACTGAACCATTATCACCCTAATAACACATCACTAAAATATGGCAACCAAAAGTTACTGTACTGTATCTGCTCAGAGTATCATCATGTCTTCTCTAAACTCACAACCATTAAAACGTATTTTTTTGTCTCATATCGGAGAAGGATGACATGACCGGTGAGCAGGGCCGGCGTTGGCCCGGCCTGCAGCGGGTCACAGCTGTCAAACAGATCAGCAGGACTTCTCTTTACGCCGCGCCAACAGCTGTCTATTAAGAATCCTCCGGATCATCATCAGGGGGCAAACTCCTCAGCTCACAACTCGCCTCATTACCGCCCTTAATGGAGGGAAGACAGAGACAAGGTAAATACAATTACTGATCAGAGCGGTGCCCCGTTTCACTGCCGGTACCTGACACCAGAGTCTCTCTCGTTACGGGGGGACCCTAACCTCGTCACTGCGCTCCTCCTCCTGCTTTCATTGTTGTTGTGTAAAAAAATCTAACTACCGTGTGGACAAACTGGGGCCATTTGAAAGATGTTGTTGCCCGCTGAAATGGAAGGAAAGTAAATCCGAGGTTGGCGCTGAGGCCCGGAGAGACCCCCAGATGCCTTTTGTGCCAGACGCTGTGATTACCCAGTGAGCCTCTGGAATGCCCCCTTCCTCATTAAAGAGACAAATATAGCCCCGGTGTGGTCCAGTGAGGGATGGAGGGTAAATGGATGCCACAGTGTTATGTGGCAAAAATTAAACAATGATGAATGATGATGCTAAGGAGGGGGGGGGTGGGGTGGGGCGGGGGGGAGGTTTAAAACAGGACTATTTCCAGCGATGGCAGAAACACATTCTTTACACATGTGAGGCGTTCGCTGTCGGTCTGGGAAATCAGACCACCGGGATGGAGAGAAGTCCAGCTGCCTGACCTTCTATACAGGTGGAACATCTTGATTGCTCGCCCATGGTGCATGAACCGAAAACGTTTCTAGCTTCCAGTTTTGCTTCAGGGTTTACTTCCTGGTGTTTCTAAACAAATTAACATGACCAAACTCTCAAATAATGAAGGAACATGTCATACAGTGCAGCGGTGTCGGTCATTGTTGTGTTTTTAATAGTTTTTGGACAACAACAGAGGAATAAGATATATCAGGCTTTGATACACACACAATACTTGTTAGTAGATCAGTTCATTGTTGGTTTGGCTCCAACATTTGTTGACAATAAGATAAATATAGAAAGTCACCACTCATCCTTTGAAAGATGTGAGTTTCTCCAATGACAGTGATACATCATAAATGCTTTTTGTATGCAGTGAGCGGATGATTTAATAGCTGTATGATTTCATGGAGCGAGCAGGTTGTTTTCGAAAGGTTGCGTTGATCTTCAGCCCCGGCGCAGATTATTGTCTCCTGTTTCTCTACGTTGTGGGAATAGCGGCGATGACCCAGATATCGTGTTTAGAGATGATCACTGTCATACTGACTGGACTTCATCACTTTAAAACCCTGCTGCTGTTACACACTCACACACTTCTTCTTCTCCTCCTGTCCAGAACAGATCATATATCAGCACATCTGCTGTATCTGTTTCACTGATGGAGGTTAAACACATCATCTGGTGTCAAACATTCATACCAGATTAACAGGTTAGTGACTTTTTTTTACTTCAGGTAGCCGACTGCGTGGATCCTGCCTCGTTGTGTTTGGATTACACAAAATATTTTATGGAAAAATTGACTCTGGATCTGCAATACAAGATTCAATCTCAGCTGCCAACTATTAAATTAATCACCAACTATTTTGATAATCAATTAATGTAAATTATCTGATTCCAGCTTCTCAAATGTGAGTATTTCCTGGTTTCATCAGTTTTTTATGACAGTAAACTGAATATCTTTGTGTTGAGGACAAAACAAAACATTTGAGGACGTCATTTCATAGACCAAAAAACTATCAATTAATTGAGAAAATAATCAACAGATTAATTGATAATGAAAATAAGTTGTAGCCCTGATTCATTCACATCCATGCTGAGATCCACTGTCACCACTTACATCCTCTTTGTGAGAGTATTACACAACTTTTGTGGTGGAAAATAATAAATAATAAAAGACAGTCTTTGTTTTTTATTTCCAGTTATCATCACACAGGTGTCTCATGTTATTCTGAGCTGCGGTGAAGGACACTGTCAGCTTCACTCCGGGGAGAAAATCAACTTTACTCAATTAAAATGCAGCTAAAATCATCATTATGTGTTTAGTAAATGATCTCTCTGTTTGATAGAAGCTCTGTTTTAAAACCAGAGTGAAAATAGAAAGTCTGAAACAATAAAATGTTTCTACTGATATATAAAAATATCCATTTATTCATGTTTGGATCCTGTAGGAATGATGACAACTCATTGGTTGCAGTGTTGACAGGTTACGGTCTGGTTCGGCACGAGTTACCATGGCGATGTACCCCGTTAAGAAGTGAACCACCATCGTAACCCTGGAAACCCAACAGTTAAACCTGAAGTTACCTCGCTAACCCCGAATCCTGCTGTATAGTACAGACCTCTGGATGTGAATGCTAACGTGCTAACACTCATTTTAACAGCTACTGTACGTTAGCTGGTGTCCAAATTAAGACCACGTCCACACTGAGCTGACTAAACTTGTATACGGGTCCTTTTCTCTCCGTTTTAAATTTTAACAAGCATAGTCTAAGATGTGTTGAAAGAAGAAGGAGACGTTTAGCTGAGAGCAGGCTGCGGATAGCTGACAACAAGCTAACGTAACGTCAACAACCGGAAACAAATACTTCAGACATGCAGTTGGCTGATAAACAGTAAACGTTTGCGTTGGATGGGTTTGTTGTGGTGCGGAGCTGAGAGGGTCCTGAGCTACCTGCAGGGACAGCAGGGGATTGTGGGATTGTTCAGTGTTTTGGCAGTGATGTGTGTTTGGTCTCTTTAAAGGTGACGCGATGACATCACAGAGTGAAACCAAAGCTGCTTTAAAAAGACTCAGTCTCAGCATGATGACACGGCGTGTGTGTGTGTGTGTGTGTGTGTGTGTGTGTGTGTGTGTATGTATATATGTATATGTATTCTTTCACTACTGTATGATTGGAGTATTACAATATTGTTGTGTGTATATGTATGTATATGTATATATCTTTGTATATCCCAGTTGTCTTGTGTGTGTGTGTGTGTGTGTGTGTGTGTCTGGTGTCGTCTTCCTTGTAAACCTGCTTTGAAGACGAGCTGATTGACAACACACACACACACACACAAACACACACACACACACACACACACACACACACACACACAGACAGACCCTCCTCACACTGTTTGTGTGTGAGTGTGTGATATGATAATATTCATATCTGTGCAATTATTTCACCTTTTTTTTTGTTTTTTATTTTTACATTGCAAGAAAATCATTTCAAAATTAAAAAAAAAAAATTGCAATTTTTATAAGCTTAATAATAAGTATAAGTACAAGATAATAAACACTAGTAGCTTCATTTAAAAATATCTATTTGATCTGACTTGTTGGGATGTTTTGGTCCAGATTGTCGTTATATTTAAATATGATATTAAACCAAAGTTAGATTAACCACCTATGAGGTCTCGTCATACTCCTCTCTCTCCTCTTGTGTCTCCTGTTTCCCTACAATATCTGTCCAATAAAGAGGAAAAAGCTCAAAAAGAATAATCTGAAAAAAGAAAAATTAGATTTAATTACCAAATACACGTGCAAAAGGAATGTGAGTCATAGCGCAACGATGGAAACAGAAAGAAGTATATGAGAGCAGAGACACGTCATCCGTCTGCAGCTCTGATGTTAGAAAATGCAGCAAAGTCAAACTACTTTTTCATTTCACCTCTATGGTTTTGGTTTGGTTTGTGATTCATATCTAGGAGAATGAGTGTGTTTCCCCCCTAAACTTTATTCAGAAAACTGCACCAACGAAACGCCAGCAACTGTATTCTGCGTCATTTGATGATTTGATATTCTGATTGGTTCGTTTGCAGCAGTCACATTGTGAGAATTTAGTTTGGTTTAAATTTCTCACCGTCAGAATTTTGCCTCCGACTGTCTTTGGTCCAGATCTGCTGTCCAGTCTCACAGTTTAGATCCAGATTTGGGCAACTTGGGGTTCAGTGTCTTGCTAAAGAACACTTGTTAACAGAAGGAGTCAGGGATCAAACCACCGACCCTTCGATTAACTGCCAACCGTCTCTACCAACTGAGCAACAGCTGTTTACTCCCAACATATCTTTCATTCAAAAAATGAACAATCCACACTTTTAAAAACATAATAATTAGATAAAGTGGATGTCTTGTATTGTGTCATCTGTGTTGGGGATGACTCAGAGTCTGTCCAGTATGGTGTGTGTGTGTGTGTGTGTGTGTGTGTGTGTGTGTGTGATGTGTTTAACACACAGGTAGCAGTAAACACACCCTGCTGGTCATGTGTTACACAGCAGTTAACGTTGTGATGAGCAGAGAGCAGATCACAGTAATCCCTCACAGACTAATGAGACTCAGATTACACTGCGTATTTGTGAGCTTTGTCACGTTACTCTGTGTGTGTGTGTGTGTGTGTGTGTGTGTGTGTGTGTGTGTGTGTGGTCATGAAGTGGCCGGTCTCTCTGTGTGGTCTGTCACCCTTTAACCTGCAGGCCTGAGGAGCCTCCACAGTCTGAGTCAACACACTCAAGAGTTTCACTGCTGCTGCTGCTTTTCACACTTAAAACACAACAACCACGTTCACCTCTGAGCTCCCGAACGTCACGCAGAGAGACAGACTGATGCTTCACGGAGAACGTTCACATTTAGCTGGTTCAATTAGTAAAAACATCAATACAACACTGTAAAAATACTCCATTACAAGTAAAAGTCCTGCATGAAAAATCCTACCACAGTAAAAGTACATAAGTATTATGAGCTTGATGTATTAAAATATTGCAGTAAAAGTAGTGGTTTGGTCCCTCTGACTGATATATTATTATATCATTACCTTCCTAAAATAATTAACAAGTCATTTTTACAAGCTGCCTAGAGACACTGCACAACAGGCGACTATAATACTGATGTTATGATTACTAATATTATGTTCAAGTGAGATTTTCATTAAATAAAAACACAAAAGTAAAGAGGATCCTTTGTCATTTTTTAGTTATACACACACATAATTTCTAGCTGTTAGATTACAATACGGTATTCAAATCTTTCTTAATTAGATGATGTAATGTGGATAAAATGAGAGATGACATATTGTTTAAAGGGCAGAAAAGATTTATCACTTGTAACAGCTACAGATTCTGGAGCCTTTCCACTCTTTGCTAAATGCTAGTTTCATGCTAGCTATTTTGATGAATAAAAAGACTAAATAACTACACAATATGACGATTTAGTCACATTCTTGACATTGGCCGTTATACTACAGGAGGAGAATCACATGATCTGATCAACTGAGGATGTTTTTACCAGAGGTGGCCCAAAAAAAATGACTTGGGCCATTATTTTAGGAAGGTGACGATATATATGACATCATTAGATTATTAATAGTGAAGCATCAGTGTTAGAGCAGCATGTTACTGTTGACCTGGAAAAATCACTATTTGGTGGAGCCGTTAACAACTCATAGACATGTGAAATGTGACAAGGAGACACAACTACACACTGATTTCTCTGTAAGGGGTCACAAGGCTGCTGCTAAAGTACAATACTTCAGTAAATATATTCAATGTAAACTGTAATTTACTCCTTAAAACTGAGCCTTTTTCTCCAGAATGAATAAATCTTCACTTTTTCCAAAATTATGACATAAACTGAAAACAGTTTTCAGTTCATTTTGACTGAAAATATAAATAAAGACAGATTAGTGAATATGATTTCCACTGATTTACAGCTCATTATTTACTTTATGTTGACACTAATCTCTGCCAGCTAATTGGTGCTAATAGTGATTAATCAGTTAGTTGTCTGACAGATAATTGACACATATTTTGATAATTATGGAGATTTTTCAGTTTAATTGATCCTGCTGTAGGTCATATGTGGGCTAAATGTCACTTTTAGTCTTTGGAGACTTGAGATTTTCTGTCATTTTTGGTGTTTTAAAGACAACATGAATATCTGATTTGTGAAGGAATTATTGATTATTCCCTAGTTAAGACATTTGTTAGTAGCAGCCCTCATTTGATCCATACAGCTGAGTTTCAGGGTGTCCAGTATGGTTGCTGGTCTGGTCTGGTCCTGTCCCCCCCCCCCCCGCCTGCTGCTCATCCCTGCAGGACTCCAGCAGACCTCAGCTAAGATCACAGCAGCTCCGTGTTTACCTTCATCACCAACCGTTTGATTCCCTGCATCCCCTCTGGCTTCCAGCTGAGCTCCTGAGGGGGGGGGGGGGACACACAGCGAGAGGCGGCCCGGCGGCTCTGACAGGACCGGCAGCTGAAACGCAGACTCGGATTCATGGCTGGAGGCTGGACCGGCCGGCCGGTCTCTGGATGTCAGAGGTCTCTAACGATGGCTCTCAGAGGTGTCCTGTCCTCTCCGTCCTGGTGGTCTGAACACACTCTGTTACATTCTTGTTCTGTACAAATGGTGAAGTATCTGTCGAACATCAACGCCTCCGCGGGACCATTTGATGAGCCGAGCGTTGACAGTTGGACGAAACATTCCTGAAGTGTGTTTCAGACACAAGGAGACAACTTTAAAACTGTTAAAACACTTTAAAACATGGAGGATGATTTAAACACAGTCTCTCTTCGTTGCTTTGGGAAGTTTAAGTGATACAAGGGGCAGACTGGACTTTGAGCTGGTCTAATATACAGAAGGAAACATCAGACTCAGTGGAGGTGAAGGAGCTTTGAATGTCTGACGGTCTGACAGGAGTAAAAATGTCTAACTGCCTCTGAATTGCTGCAATTAGGACTCATCGCACCTCCAAAACCTCCCAGGCTGCTTTCCTGTCTGACACAGTGAAGCGTCCGACGTCACGCTGGTCACTTCCATTCAAAGTGTCCAACACATCACACAGGAGCAGAGCTGGATATCATCATAATAATAACACATATATTCTGCATCTGCACTCAACGTCACACCCGTATATATATCACACTCAGGGCTGCACTGAGGAGGAGGGAAAGGAAATTACAAATAGCTGCTGCGCCTGATTTATCATTTGACTGATGACTGCAGCAGAGGAAACTGTGTCTTTCCCCTAAGTTTTAATGTCAGAATGTGTTTCTCTTGCTTTTAATGGCTCCTACCAGATCCAGTCTAGTTAATAAGTGTGTCCGTTTACAGCGATAATCTACTGAAATGAGTTTAAAATCTTCCACATTGATTTTTTTGAAACTCAATCAATTATAGATCTTTTTTTGTCAAGCGTACATCAGGCTGTTTAACTCATATTTCCTCACATATACTGTACAGTAAAGTTCCTCTTGCAGGATGAAAACACATTTGCAGAACCAAAAATATCGTCCTTTCGACCTTTGCTCCAATTTGCAGCAACCTTCGTAAATACGCCCCGTATTTATGGCTTCACAATTAGATAAAAAAGAATTTTATTCGTGCAATTCAGCCTGACATCTTTGATATCTTGGGAAAGTTTGGGATCTCTGTGGTGATGCTGCAACAACACGTGTTTTGCAGATAACCTAATAATAATGTGGAACATGCTGACAGATCTGTGGTTAGTTCAGGACTTAAAATATAAAACACGAAGACGATCATATGCGTGCGGATGTGTTCCTCCCATCACTCAGTGAGCTGGACGTGCAAGTCAGCAGAGCTGTTTATAATCTTTTACATGGCTGAAGAATGTCCTCAGTCATGGAAACCAAACCCCGAGTCTGATCCAGCTCCTGACATCCTGCAGCTTCCTGTCCTCCTCCTTCTTCTTCTTCTGTTTCCTCTGTCAGCGTGCAGCGGGCAGCGTGGAGCGTGGCTGTGACAAAAGCAGAGGAATGCTCAGACTGCAGTAAAGAGCCGTCTCGCCTCGGGCCGCGGCGCTGTAACTGTAGCACGCTCGCCATAAACGCTGAGCGGCGAGGGCGAGGGAGGCCCCCAGGAACGGGCGGAGATCACGTTTCAGCATGTGCACCATGATAAATTCTACATCCTGAGGTCTGAGAGGGAGACACAAACTGCTGGCAACAGCAAATAAAGCAGCAGCAGCAGAAGGAGCTGAGCAGGAATCTGGAAAATAAAGTGATGGATATATAACTAATAACCGTTAAGACTGTGGTCCTTTTCCCTCCTAAATATTTTCATTTTAACTTTATTGTGGCTCTCCCAGCACACAGTGGGACAAAGACACCATCAACCTACTGCTGGGGATGCTGGGAGATATGATGATAATATTTCTTAACAAACTTCATGTTGTGAGTTATTCTAAACTACAAAAAGTTCTGAAGAAAGTTCTGAAGGTGATAGGTACAGTTTAATTTCCTGACTGGTAAAGAAAAACAAATGTCAACCGAGGCTATGATTTAATAAATAATCATGTTATTAATGGAGCATTGAGTATCACTATTGTTGCTATGGTTACCAACGGTTTAATATACTCTGTACACTGATTGAAAATAGTGTTTCTCTGTTTGAGGTTTCCTGATATACACTTTAAACAGACACCTGCCAGCCAATCAGAGATCAGTATGTTCTGTGGATATACCATCATCTCATAATAACTCTACAGTTATTCTCTAGTAACACCATATAATAATAATATTAATCATTTTATTTGTATAGAACTGTTTAAGCTAGGAGCACAAAGTGTAGCTGTATCATGTAAACAAACAAGTCACGTTGTCAGAGAAGAAGACGAGTCAATAAAAATGTTTCAAGACAGAAAAAAAGCTGAGTGTCGGCAGACCGAATACTAACTAGAAGACAGACAGAACAGCAAACGCTCGATCACTCGTTGACTTTAACCTGGAACAACCAGCAGGCCAAACCCAGCAGAGACCTTTTTGGATGGTAAATAGTTCAAAACTCACTGAGCAGGATCTTTAAATGGATTCTAAAAGATACTGGTAACCAGTGCAAAGAGGCTAAAACTGGGATGATGAGAGAAGAGCGTTTGGTTTCTGTTCTGCATAGTCTGAAGTAGGGATGTGCAGAGGGCCCAGTATTTGTATTTGTATTTGTATCTGTATTTGTTGACACAGCAAAATTATTTGTATTTGTATTCGAATAAAAGTGGAAAGAGGTTTAAAAATCCTGTTTTTGTTTTTATTACGCTTTTAATTTTAGAAAATTAAAGTGTTCAGGAAGTGTTGATGAAGTGTTCCCTTGTGTCAGTAGTTCAGCTTTATCTCTGGGGAACACCCCCAACTCTGGGAGTGATGTCCAAATTAGGAAATGTGCGTCATGTAGCAGGTGGATGTGACTCCCCTCACTGAGACCTGCTGATAGACGTCACAGCGGAGCAGAGGAGAGACACTGAGACTCTTCCTGAAACAAATCATTTTTAAAATATTTGTATGAAACAAATATTTGTTAAAAAAAAAAAAAAAAACCCACTATTTGTGCTTTGCTGAATAACGTATTTGTATTCGGGCACACCCCTAGTCTGAAGCTCCAGCTCCAGCGTTAAAGGACAAGTGGAGATCTGACACATTTACAGTCTTTTTAGCATCAAATTCCCTCTTTGTGTTTCCTCAGACAGTGTTTCCCTGTTGAGCTGCAGTGGAAGTATAGTAACAAAAAGAGGAACTTTGGCACTAAAAAGACTGTAACGTTGAAAGATATCTACTTGATTTGACTCATTTGGACGCTGAAGCTTCATATTATTTGAAGGAGGACTGTGGATTTTGTCCTCCATCACTTCCATTGTGAGTGTATTATGAAGGGATCTTCTAATGGCAAGAAACAGCAAGAAAAACATGTTTAATGTTCATTTGGGCTCCCGACTGTTGGTAAAAACATGATTGGACTGATTTTTTTGTATGTTGTCCAAAGTTTAGCTCACTGTCAGAAATAGCAATATACTTAATAGTTAGTCATGCCAACGCAGCGCGGTCATAAGAAATGTTTCTAACCCCAACGCAGGTTATTACAGGTCACATCCTTGAAACATAAAAATACATACAGCAGCATAATAAATGTGTAATTTTCCAGAGTTCTGTATCCTAAAACACCCTGATCTAGTAAGTACGCTCTGCTCTGTACGGTGGAAGCTGATATGACACAGTTAACACACAGTAATAACAGCCGTCAGGGAGTGTAACGCTTCATTATTCTGGTTTTAACCTGTGACTGCTGTCCACAGAGGAAACTTCCCTCCAGATGAGCTCATCACTCTTCTGAAGAACAACAGCGTCCAGAGGATATTTTCCGCTGGCAGACTTACCAGAACCGACGCTCAAACGCATTCTTTTTTTTTTTTTTTTTTTTCAAGCTGCCATTAGCCTCTTGGCACACGGTTCGATCTGCGTTATGGAGTTTGTCCCTATCAGCACCTCCCCGCCTGCCAAAACCTCCCCTTGGCCCCCGCAGCGGCCAAACAAAGGTCTTTAAGTAGCCGGAGGGTCGGAGCGGGACGGACACATGAAAGTTGGAGAGCGCTGGTGGCTCTCTAAGAGACGAAACACGAGCTCATGTTTTTCCAAAACAAAATTATGGAAGAGAGAAAATGGAAATGGAAGAGATTTGATGCCCCCGTGTGTGTGTGTGTGTGTGTGTGTGTGTGTGTGTGTGTGTGTGTGTGTGTGCGTGCGTGCGTGTGTGAGGATGGCGGAGGAAGTCAAACCAGTTGGCTGTCAGCTCCATTTGGCTCCTGTCACACTCTCTCCATTTCTCATAGAAAGCCATAAGGAGGGCCTCAGCATGACCAGTTCCCAGAATGCCCCTCTGCGGTTCCCAACGGCAGCCATTCTTCTCCTCTCTTACCCCCTCACCCCCTCTCATCCCTCCATCCCCCCGCCACCACTCGCTCCCCACTCCCCAGAGCCCTCATTTAAACCCATTTAAACCCTCCGATATGACTCGGATCAAGTGTCCTGTGCAGCTCGACAGGCAGAGCAAGGCACTCTGACTGCTGAGGTCGAGGGTTTGATTCCCAGCGGGGCTGCCGACACCACAGATATCTGCACTTAATGTCTACAAGGTGCTTCACACGGGAAATATCACAAGTATCTGTTACGCTTGTGTTACAGGAGGAATAGCTACATTTTTAAGCACATTTTAAACAACAAGAAAATACAAAGTTTGAGAACAAAAGTCAACAAGTCATGTGATGTCAGGAGGGTAAATATAGACAATGCAGTTTAACTGGGGCCCTTGATTTGGGGGGGGGGGGGGAGAACGGGTCCTTGCCAGTGATTCAGATCGCCACCTTGGAAATATGCTTATGAATCTCCATCATGGAGATTCATTCATTTATTTGTAGTCTGCAGCAATCTATAACAAAATTATATTCTTATTCTACATACACTATAACAACTATAAATAAACTAAATAAAACTATTCAGTTTCAATTTCTTATTTTCTTTGGTATTTTTGCCATATACAGATATGCAGTGATGATTGCTGGGTAATACGTATGTTATTATCTAATGTCAAGTCTCTATTTGATCATGTGACGATACGATACGATAAAACTACTTTAAAAATCTGAACGTCAAGACTGACGAGCTGAGCAGCTGTCATGCTTTTCAAACATAAAAGCGTCAGTAAGAAAAGACAAGAGAGAAGCAAAGCTCCATGAATTAGATTCCTTTGGCTTTTTTATAAACAGTCGCCAGCCCACGGATGAGCCTGTTGCTAGCGGCAACGCAGTAGTTCAGCTGGCAACAGCATCACTGCCTTCAAGCAGCAGGTAACGTTATAGCAAGCTACATACAACATTAGTCCTAAATAATCATAACATTAGGCTATTGTTAGATATAAATTTCATGACAAGTTATACATATATTATGGCAGCCTTACTACACACACACACACACACTGATTGATGGTCCATTTTCCCTCCACCAATTATTGCATGATAAGGAAAGCAACCTTGAACAAATTACTTCATTACTGTACTCGAAATAATGATTTACACCACGACATGACATGTGTGCAATAGAGGATTTTGAATTGCGGTAATGACACATCAGTGCATGTTTTGATTGTTTACATCACCAGCAACGATGATTTCTCCCAACATTTTAATCACGGAGATCAGCTCATGAACGCGTCTCCGTTCTGTGAAGCCGACAGTAACAAACAGCTGGTTAAACTGACTGCAGAAACTGTTTATCAGTGTCAGAAATAAACTTAAAGGTGTGCAGGATTTAGTGGCATCTAGTGGTGAGGCTGCAGACTGCAAACAGCTGAACCTGCCGCATGTAAACATTCCAGCTATAGTTGTCTGATTAGTTGATGTGATTGATCGTCTGTTTACTGCATGTCAGAGAACTATCCATGGTTCTGCTCTGTGACCTCTCTAAGTAACCTAGGTAACTAATAACTAGCGTGCACTAGGGCCTGTTGTAACTACTTTACGCCACCGGTGACTGTCTTTATTTTGAGAGGAAGTGGTTACTGTCCATCACTTAGCTAATAAAGCAGATGACATTAACCGATGCCGTCAACTAAAGAAGAAACGAGTTTGATGTTGCTCATTGATGTTCTCTCCTGCTGGACCACAGCTTGTATATAAAGATGGACGCAAGGTGTGACGTCACCCACTGGTTTCATCAACGTTATCATCATTAACAGGGCAATAATTTCCAAAAATGACCACCAGCACACTTATTAGAGGGCCTGAATTTAGAGATTGAGTGTGTTGCAGTGTAATTACATTATGAAGGGATCTTCAGGAGGAATGATTACAGCAAGAAAAACATGCTTTAACGAGCTAACATGTTAATATTATGTATTATGCATGTAAACACGCCATCAAGAGAGCTAACATTCAGTGATAAATGTACCTTAATGTTGTGGAAAAATCAAAGCAAACTTTTAAAATTAAGGAGCAGTTCTCCTTTTATCCGATGCTATCACTGAAGTCTTTATCAAAACAAGATCAAATGTGGTTTCATTCATACATTCGACTGTTTATATCATTAAAATGTTTGAGTTTCAGCCTCATAAAGCTCCACCTGCTGCAGTCAGTGCCCGTCACTCTGCTCTCTCGCCAGCTGAATACCTCAAATGTTCTGTAATGGTGTTTCAGGCTCTTAATCAGACATCAGCCTCAGAAAACCGCAGTGAGAGCTTTTCTTTTCCCCGGGTCAGTGGATTTAGACAAACCGCAGGATATAATCCCATTTTCCACTCACAGACGAAGCTGTGTACCCGGCGAATTTCGTCCTCTAAGTACAGGAGGCGCCGTCCTGCCCTCTGCAGCCCGGCAACCAGCCAGGGCAGGGTGGGGGGTCCCCGGCTCGAACCAACCAAGAACAGCAGGAACAGACCCAGCAGGCTATCTGAGAGTGTGTGTGTGTGTGTGTGTGTGTGTGTGTAGGAGAGAGAGAGAGAGAGAGAGAGAGAGAGAGAGCAGTGTGGGGTCCAAATGTTGAAAGAGAAGAAGAAGCTGTGAGAACTCGGCTGCGAGAGATTTCAGAATAGTTTCACGGTGGACAACTTTTTACATTTTAATAAAGCAGAATCATATGTCCCTGCTAGATTGTTATCTCAGTGCTTTTTACACCAGAATACGGTATAAACTACATGGCCAAAAGTATGTAGACACCTCTAAGTATCTGCCTATGTGTGTTGTTTGAAAATGTCCATTAATCTGCTGCTATCACAGCCTTTTCACCAGATGTTGGAACCATATTCTGTATATAAAGATAAACGCGACGAGGTGTGACATCACCCATTGGTTTGCATTGGAGCCGGTTTGAAGCTAACGTTAGCTACTTTAGCTAAATTGTGCTAACAGGGCAGCTCACTTATTAGAGGGCCTGAATTTAGAGATCGAGACCAGAATGACTCATTGAAAACAATGATTGACTCAGTATTTCTAGAGAAAGTTGAGGCTTTTTGAACGGGAATCACTTGGAGCAGCTAGCGGACGGGATTTTCTCCCACATTCAGCCACAAGAACATTACTGAGGTTACTGATGTTGGATGATAAGGTCTGGATCCAGGTCCGGTCTATGTGCAGGCATGTCAAGTTTCCATTTCTTCATGGAGCAGGAAAAACAGGAAAGATACAAACACTGTTGACACAAAGTTGGAAGAACAGTTGTCTAAAATATAACTGTATGCTATACCATTAAAATTTCCCTTCACCTTTTCCAATTCAAATTCACATAGCTTTATTGGCATGACCATAATGAAACACAGTATCGACAAAGCACTGTATAAATAATGAATGTTGACAATTTTTAACGTCTTTTCTTTAAAAGAAAACCAAAGTACTTTTTAAACACCAAGATAGAAAAGTAAACCAACCAACCAACGTCATTACCTGAGTTATTAAAATATTGATACCTATTAGTGAATTTTGGGAGGAACTTTTTCTGGACAGATTTAACTTTTGGTCACTGTGTGAGGAAACGCAGCTGTGTCTCTGCAGCAGTTCCTTCACACTGTCGGCACGGTCGCTCCTCTTTTGGCAGCCATGTTTTCTTCTATCAGGCTGTGAGTTCAGTCTGAACTTTGTTAACATGTTTCTGTGTTTAACATCATCATCATCACTTTGGTCCACTAGGTTGCTGCAGTGTCTTTTTAGGACCAGATAACGTTGCGTTTTACGTTGCTGTGTGCGATTTTGTGCTTCAATAATTAAGGTATTTTTGTTTCTGTTGTAATTTGGTCGACTCTGATCGTTCTGGTCTCAGACTGGTCCTGAGGCAGAACACTGGTTGAACTGGTTTGGGAGAGATGAGCTTTGTAGTGGTAGGAGTGGGGGTCAATTTGTTTTATATGAAGCCTTTTCATCCACACCGCTTCATTGGTTGGTCTGAATTTTTTGCATATTGACAGGAAGAAAACGATTAATGGAAACATTAAATCTTTTTGGGAGGTTTTGGTGAGTTTGTTGTACTTAAAGGTTGTCAGATTCACTCCTCAGAGTGTTGTACATGTACATAAACTGCATAAACTCTCTCCTGTGTGAACAGGTGGAGTTTGGGCCGCATCAGTCTGAGCTGAGAGCTTGATGTCTTTCGCAGCTTCGGCTCTTCTGCTCGTTTTATATAAACACTGGATGTTACAACCACCTGCCGGTATCAGGTTTAATATCAAACCTGCTGAAGCTCACGTTCACTGCACCTCGGGGAGCCGGGGCGGGCAGGGCTGTGGGGTACGGGGGGGGCGGGGGGGAGGTAACCCGAGTGGGCGTGGAGAATCAGGCGGCATGCTCAGGTGTGTTTAGACTGGGAGCCAAGTTACGATGATTCTGCAAGTCTGAGTTTTCTCCAGATATCTCTTGACTCTTCCTGCTCACTGCAGCTGCTGGTAACAAGGCAGTGAACATGAAGGGAAACACTCCACACCAAACAGAAACACATCTAGAAACAACAACGATAACGCTTGTTGATTTCTGTTTTTATGAAGCGAAGCCTGCAAACTATTTCGTGCAGCCCAACTCAAGTCATGGCCGCTTACTTAAGCTGTCATTTCTCAGCTCACTATGTTGCTGCCACACCGCTCACACAAGCTACGCTGTTGCCTGCTGCTGTGGCCCCAACAACCACCCCAGCATCCACCTGCAGGCTGTGAGTCTAAGGTTTGTATTGACGAGGTCAGAGCCTAAACACCAAACACTAATGCTGAACATATTCTACATCTACATCATAATCTACTGCATGTGGCTGACTGAAATATTTTAAAATGTTAGTGGACACATTTAGATTCATTGTTGATTGAACCACCTCAGATGAACAAGATGAGAAGAGACAGTAAAAAGTTGATATAAATTACTTCAGTGCATCAAATGGTGGAAACACAAAGGTCAACAGTTTGACATTCACACAAACCAGTTTCAAGCTCTTTGTACTTGACATATCGACTTCTGACTAACGTGGAGACAATATTTAATATTTGCAGCAAGTTTAATGTTATCAGACTCATCATGTTTCTAATTGCCAGCCAATCAAAAATGGGCAAAGAGGCGGGCCAAATGGCTGAAACAAGCCACCAAGCGGCTGGCGGACCTGTCACTCAAAGCTGCCATGTCCTTCATTATGCAGAACTTTACGGCTTAATAAAATTTAAACGGGTGAGTTATAAAAAAATTCACCCCCGTACAGTTGTCATGAAAGAGGAAATTAGCTACAGAGACCAAAACCGTTGTTTGTACCAGACTGTAAACATGTTTATTTCTGCTGTAAAGTTGGACATTTTAACATGGGGGTCTCTGGGGATTGACTCGCTTTTGGAGCCTCAAGTGGTCGTTCAAGGAACTGCAGTTTGGCTTCATTTTACAGCCTCAGAGGTTGCTGCTTGGTTTCTTTAAGGCCTGAACAGAAGAGAAATAATCCATCATTTCTTAATAATCTCCAAAATTTTGCATCTTCATGTGATTTTTAGTTGCACTTTGTTGAAGTCTTTTATTCTGAATTTCTTGTGTTTTTATCCATTTGTCTTTTATCTTTAAACAGAAAGTCAGTATCAAAATTATAACAAATAATTCATATTTTAAATTTTCTTTCACAACCGCTGTTTCATTTTTTTCTTTTTTATATTTTATTTTATATGTATGGTGCTTTTTTTAATGTTTAGGTTTTCTTAATGTAGTTAATGTTCTTCTTGCTGAACTTTCATAATCAACTTTAAAAAAAAAAAGGGTCCTTCTGTAATTTCTCCAGCTCTCAGACTTTCCCTCGTACTTTGTCAATGTTTTGGGTTCCCAGGGCGGCCGTGGAGAGATTGGTCTACCACATTGAGTCTGATGTAGAAAACAAGACTTCCAGGTCGCGGCGTCCTCTTCGGTAACATGGCAGGATCGTTTGTCCCCCCCGTGGGAGTTTCCCCCCCGGACACTTCCCTCAGGTCCCCTCAGGCTGGCTGCTGTCCCCTCCAGGTCCTCCACCCTGCAGTGTCCCAGCCTGCAGCCTGCAGCCTGCAGCCCTGCGGGAAGGGGGGGCGGGGGGCTGGAAGCAGTGTCAGAGGTGGAAGTGGATGAAGTTTCCAGATGCTCCACCAGTGTTTGCACTGCTGACGCTGCAGCTCCGGCCTGTTTGTACGCACTTAAGTCTGAGATTTATTGTTTATTGTGTTGGTTTGACTTCAGGACGTCATCATTCAACTTTTTATCTTTTTTTATCCTGCACAGTCACCTGTTCTCATCTGGACTGCTGTAGACTTTCTGGTATTGTTTGGTTTTGGTTCGGCTTCATATAAGTCTTTAGAGACTCTTAGAGACTTCATACTAAGACTCCACCCAGTTATTACAGATAATTTTTCCAATCTATAAATATCCTGTTTTGTCTGACCAACAGTCCAAAACCAAATTTATTGAGTTTACAATAAAATAAGACGGAGAAAAGCAGCAAATCCTCAAACTGGAGAGGCTGCAACCATCTTAATATATAACTTAAGTGATTAATTGATTATCACAATAGTTTCTGTCCTATGTATCTCTAATGTATATGTATCTATATGTGTCTGTGTATGTGTATATACATATTTATAATATATAATTATTGGTTCAATATGTTTTTTTGAAAATCGACTAATCTTTTCAGCACTAACTCATACTCTTAAATTACTCGAATTGTTCTCTCAAATTAATTATTCATACTATTTATGTTTTACTCTTGCATTATATTGATGTGAAGAAAGACTTCAGTGCATCATCTTTCCTTTAAGGAAACTTGTACAATTCGTTTCTTTACAGCAGAGAATGTCCTGATTTTGGGAAGCCGCTGTATTTTTGTCCGTTGTTTATCTAAGATGGATGTAAAGTAAACAGTATTATTGTTATAATTAGTGAGTTACTATTATCTATCTATCTATCTATCTATCTATCTCTCTCTCTCTGTCTGAGGGAGCCCAGTGTTTGTGTTTCTCTGTGAACTTTGACCTGCTGACTGTGGGTCATTGTCTCAGTGCAACAGGTGTCTGTCCATCTGTGAAAGATATAATAGTTGATCCACTCTGAGCTCAGGAAACTTTAACTGATGGATGGAACAATATATATTGTATTGATGTCATTACACAGTAAGATAATTTGTAATGTAATAGAAGTATTCACATCCTTTACTGAAGTAAAAGTACTAATTAAGCAAAAATACTCCATTACAAGTAAAAGTCCTGCATGAAAAATCCTACTACAGTAAAAGTACATAAGTATTATGAGCTTGATGTAGTTAAAGTATTGCAGTAAAAGTACATAAGTATTATGAGCTTGATGTAGTTAAAGTATTGCAGTAAAAGTACATAAGTATTATGAGCTTGATGTAGTTAAAGTATTGCAGTAAAAGTACATAAGTATTATGAGCTTGATGTAGTTAAAGTATTGCAGTAAAAGTAGTGGTTTGGTCCCTCTGACTGATATATTATTATATATGACATCATTAGATTATTAATAGTGAAGCATCAGTGTTAGAGCAGCATGTTACTGTTGTAGCTGCTGGAGGTGGAGCTAGTTTACACTACTTTATATACAGTTAGCTAGTTTAGTCCAGTGGTTCCCAACCTAGGGGTCGGGGCCCCTCCAAAGGGTCAGCAGATAAATCTGAGGGGTGGTGAGATGATTAATGGGAGAGGAAAGAAGAAAAAACAAAGTTCTGATACACAAATCTGTTTTCAGTCTCTAATTTTTGATTTTTGCTGAAATATTGGATCATTTGAACATTTATTGAAATGAAAGCATGTGAGAAGTTTAGAGGGAAAAATCACTATTTGGTGGAGCTGTTAACAACTCATAGACATGTGAAATGTGACCCCGACTACACACTGCTTTTTGTAAGACGTCAAAAGACAAAAAGGTTGGAAACCACTGGTTTCATCTTTAACAATGTGTTGTATTTTAAAAGCTTGTTATATTATCCATTGTGTCAAATCTTCATCTGAAAAGTAACTAAAGCTGTCAAATAAATGTAGTGGAGTAGAAAGTACAATATTTCCCTCTGAAATGTAGAAAGTAGCATCACATGGAAATACTCAAGTAAAGTACGAGTACCTCAAAATTATACTTAAGTACAGTACTTGAGTAAATGTACTTAGTTATTTTCTCAGTTAATTGAAATGTCCCGTTATAATTTCATAGTGAAATCTTCAACTGTCTTGTTTTGTCTGATCAACTCTCCAAAATCCAAAGAAATGCAGTTTGACTGTCATGTGTAACAATGAGAAGCTGCAACCAGCAAATGTTGATTAAAATGATTATGTGATTATCAAAATAGGCTACTTGACAGCTCAGACAGGACGATACAATAACATCAGGTACACTCACTCTAGGAGAACATGTGAACAAATGTCCTGAGTTGATACTGAGGATCGTTATCTGCTCTCCTTTACTCTGCAATATATTCTGACGTGTAAGCAAATGTGAAAAGTTAAACTCAATGAGCTCAAACGGTAATTAGCAAAGAGTCGTGCAGCAGCTGCTCTGCCACCGTGTCTGCTAGTATTTTAATACACGGACCTGATAGTTTTAGATGTGAAAAGATCTTTTAAATGAAGTCGTGTCAGTGAAGTAATTTGCTCCTTTTATCAGAGTAAAAGTGGAATCAACATTTCTTTGTTTTCAGGTATCACAGATAGAGTTTTCAGGTGGTTTCATTTGGTTTAGAGCTGCAATGATTAGTCGATTAACTGATTAGTTGATCGATTTATCATTTTAGTCACTTGTAAACAAAAAATGTCTCTGATTCCAGCTTCTCAAATGTGAATATTTGCTGGTTTCTTTAGTCTCGTATAATAATAATAATAAACTTTATTTGTATAGCACCTTTCATACAAAATGCAGCTCAAAGTGCTTCACATTAAAGCACTACAGTATTATATATATAATACAGTATGAAATATCTATATATCTTTGGGTTGTGGACAAAACAAGACATTTGAGGACATTTTTCACCATTTTCTGACATTTTATAAACCAAAAGATTAATTAGTTCTCACATGTGAAGCTTCAGCCTGTTTAGCTCCTTCTGTTAAAGTGACGTTTCCCACGGCGACTCATTCATCTTCATCTTCTGAGACGTGTCGTTTCCACACAGACGCGTTCAAGATTATAAATCATATATTGATGATGTTATGTCTCTGCTCTCTCAGGCGGCTGACAGGTGGGGAGAGGGACTTTAAGTTACAGGTTACTTCCTGTGCCCCCCCCCCCCCCCCTTCCCTCCTGAACAGGCTGCTTTCTGTGACTAACAGCTGTAATTCCTCCAATTATCACAGCGTCACAGGCTTCAGGTTCAGGACTGCAGATGTGTCTCAGTCAGATGTAAAGTGACTGAGTTAATGTGTGTGTGTGTGTGTGTGTGTGTGTGTGTGTGTGTGTGTGTGTGTGTGTATAACAGGGATGTGCTGGTATCAGATTTTCATGGTCGGATTATTGTGGCCCAAAATATTACATGATATTCTTAAAACTTCAACTAGAGCTTTAACAGCTTTACAGTGAGGTTGATCAATGTGCATAATGTCCCTGTAAAGATGACTAAAATATGAAATATAGTAAAAAATACTTCACACCAACAAGGATATTGCAAAAACATGAACATAAATTACATTTAAAAACAACATAAACGTGGCAGGTTGGTTGTTTGAGACAACATTTACAAAGTTATGCATTGAAATTGGTACCACTTAAAGGACAGGTTCACAATTTTTCAAACCCTTCTTAAAGGAACAGTCAGGAGCCCAAATGAACATTGAAACATGTTTTTCTTGCTGTAATCATTCCTCCTGTTCATACTGACCATTAGAAGATCCCTTCATAATGACCTTACAATGGAAGTGATGGGAGACAAAATCCACAGTCCTCCTTCTGTGCAAAAAATGTATTTAAAAGTTTATCTGAAGCTAATATGAAGCTTCAGCATCCAAATGAGTCAAATCAAGTAGATATCTTTCAACGTTACAGTCTTTTTAGTGCCAAAGTTCCTCTTTTTGTTACTATACTTCCACCTGCAGCTCAACAGGGAAACACTGTCCGAGGAAACACAAAGAGGGAATTTGATGCTAAAAAGACTGTAAATGTGTCAGATATCCACTTGATATGACTAACTCAGACTGATGAAGCTGAATATAAGCTTCACACAGACTTTTAAATGACTGTGTGGACACACTGTGGATTTTGGCCTCCATCACTTCCATTGAAAACACATTTGAAGGATCTTTTAATATCCAGTATGAACAGGAGGAATGATTACAGCGAGGAAAACCTCTTTCACTGTTCATATGGACAACTGACTGATGGTTTAAGACATAATCATCAAATTTCTGACTTTTTCTGCTGTAAAACTTTTGACAGCTACAAACTGTTAAAACTGGATTCATCAGAGATTATTTAAAAGGTAAAACATTGATTTCTATTGCTTTTGTGTTGCAAATTTTACCTTTATCTTAGTTTAGGTGAAGAGAAACAGTCAGCAACCGTTACCATCATTACGAGGGACCAACTGTCAGCAGGTCAAAGGTCGGCGCCTCGCTGCCTTTAAAACAGATATCACAAATATTCCCGGGGTCTCCGTTCGGTCCACCGCCGCTATGAAGAAACCGCCAATTAACCAAAGTGTAAATTCCTGCAGAAAGCATCGCCGTGGCCTCAGAATGTCTCTCTTCACCCAAGACGCTATTTTAAGGAGGAATCTGGTCCCGGGGCTTAAAGGGTGTCCATAGCTCACATTCCCAACCAGAGGCTCTCACGTCTTCACGCTGTATTCTGGGAAGTCCTCGCTCCGACTCTCTGACTGACTCCAGTTTCAATGAAGCGCCAACTTCCTGTTGTTATGTCATTTATTGTCTTTGGTGAATATATATTGGTCATATCAAGGATTGTGCTGCACAAGTTGAATATAATAATAATAATTAAGCTGTTTTTACAGTTCCAGTTCAGTTTAATAACACTGTGCTGAACCTGGTTGGAACAAATGAGAATCAATCATTATTAGATAATAAAAGCACACACAAAAACCAAAGAGTGGTGGTCGGTGGTCCTCCTACTGATGAGACCTCCTCCTCAGACTTTTTATTCAAAGTCTTCCTCCTCTAGTTAGTTTTTCTACATCCATTAAAGTCCAGAGTAGAAAAATCCCTGAATTGTTCAGACTGCAAAACAGTTTTTGTCTTCAGTCAGTTTTGGTGAAAGCTGAAAATGTGTCTTTGTGGTGAAGTCTTCACTCTGTTGTTACCATGGATGTATTTAGGAGAACTGGACGCCCTGTTTGTTTTCTATGGAAGTTGCTCAGTGGCGTATGACGCTAAAAAGAAATCACCCAGTGTCATGTCATACTGGGACTTTTTCTGTGGTTTTTGGACTCTTCGTGTATTTTGGTCTCAGTGTTGCATTTATGTTGCCTGGTTTTGGTTTTGTTTTTTCCTCCTGTGTTTATGTGCACCTCTTCTCACCAGCCCTGCTCCTAGTGTCTTCCCCAGTTTATCTGCTCCCAGTCTGCCCGTGTGTTGTGTCACCTGTGCCACCTTGAAATATTTCCTCCTTGTGTCTGGGCACCTTTACTTCCTGTGTTTGATTATCTCATGTGTCTCACCTGTGTCTAGTTTCAATCACACCTTGTGTATTTACAGTCCAGTTTTCAGTTTGGTCTTGGTCGAGTCGTCTGCTTTTGTTCGATGTTCCTGGTTAGTGTTCATGTGTCTCCTGCGTTCTGGTTTGTTCCTGTGACTTTTTGCATTTTCATTAAATATATCTGCATCTGCATTTTCCCTTCCTACCGTCTCTGCATTTGGGTCCACCTGCTCCACTCACCCAGACTCCCCCAAAGATGCAAAACGTTCGATGGTTCCAGCTTCTCAAATGTGAAGATTTGCTGCTTTTCCTTTTCATAGGATGGGTAGTTGAATATCTTAACATGTTAGACTGTTAGTCAGGTAAAATAAGCAATTTGAAGAGTTTTTTAACATTTCATAGACCAAACGATTAATCGACCAATTGAGGAAATAACTGGCAGATTAACTGATATTGATTCTGGTGAGTAACACAAAGTAAACATAACTTTTATTTTGTCTTTTAATGACCACCTTCACTTACTGAGGCCTGAACATACAGCAGCTTCATCCAACTTGTACCTGAGCAGAGCTTTTAATCTGACACAATAACTGAGCTCATAATAGCAGCAGGAATACAAGACATGCTCACGATATTTACCGTCAGTGTGTTCAGTTCATGTAGATGTACTATATGTACGGTATGTGCTTCAGTATGTACAGTGTGTGTGTGTGAATCTTCAGCACACACACAATGTGGAATGGAAAGTAAAATGTAAAAGTGAAATAAAAATCAAATTCTCTTGTCCTCACCTTCTAAACACAAACTGCTGCATAAATAAGCAACACTATATGGCCAAAAGTATGTGGACACTGGAGCTGTTTCTCCTGGTTTGGGCTCGTTAGCTCCAGGGAAGGAAAGTCTTAATGCTACAGTGATATTTTACAATAATGTGTCAACAGTTTGTGTTCTTTCCTGTCTCAACATGACAAAGCCTCTGTGCACAAAGCCGGCTCCATGAATAAGTGATTTTCCCAGTTTCATGTGGGTGAACCTGACTGGCCATGACCTCAACCCCGTCCAACACCTTCAGGATGAAACCGTGAGCCAGACCTCAACAGCCAACGTCAGTGTTGGACTTCACTGATGCTCCTGTGGCTGAAAGGGGAGAAAATCCCTGCAGCCAGCTTCCAAAATGTGGTGTGATGGGTCTTCTTACTCTACCTGATTGTTTGCAGATACTGGGAGTCAGCTAGCAGGTGGAGCTGGAAGCTTTGCCTTGTACCTGCCCATCTGGGAGTCTCTCTCTCTCTCTCTCTCTCTCTCTTTCAGCCTTCTTCTTTTGTTTGGTTTGTTGCACCATCCAACACTCTTTACACCACATTTTCACTCATCCATACATTACTAACACAACTGATGTTTCTCCGACTTATATGCCCCACCAATTAGTTGATATATTATTTCTTTGAGTTAAATAAATGGCTGATATGTCTGTGTGTGGCCTCCCTTCTTGTTGCCAGCCTGGAGCCAGGTGGTAACAGTGGTGAACAACCATCTTAGAGGAGTGAGGAGGCTGTTTTAGCAGCAGACTAAAGCCTGTTTTGGAATCACATGTTCAACATATGGCTGAAATGTGTCCATGTAGTGTGATCTATGGACGGATGTTTGTGTCTATTCTTGGTTTAGTCTTCACTATGTGATTTTCAGGACTACTTTGGTCTTTCTCACGTGAGGCTACACCCTTCACTAACTGACTTTTTGACTTTTCTAAAGCACAAATCAAAATTAAAATCCAACGGATCCTGAAGTTTTCTTTCTGTAATCCTGTGACTTTCCCCCCTAACGCCACACACTGCCACAGAAAAATCCTCCAAGATGGCCGACCTGTCAGCAGGCAGCTCTGAGTGCTTTGGGCTGTAAGAGGAGAAAACTCGACCCCCGCCTCGATTAAAAAAAGCTCATTTAAAGCTTCTCTACATATGGCCGCTCCATTTTTAAGAATCTTTCTTTTAACACTTGGCAGAGAAGTGCAGGAAAACGAGCACTGCCCCGCGAGCTCGGGGGCCGAGTTATAAATGGCTCTCAGGGGCCCCCTTCCTACTGACGAGGTCCAAACTGCTTCACCGACAAGGGGGCTGCTGCTGATGTGCCGGGCAGGCGGGCGGGGACGCCCAGGGGACGCCGGTGCAAGTCGCAGGATGCAGGCCGGTGAAGAGCTGAAACCCAAGCATCATTGAATATTTCATCGGCAGCAGGGAGAGTCACCGCTGTTTTGGAAATGTGATAGTTTAGTGTCAAACTGTGGACCAGAGACGTGCACGAGGACGCCAAGTTCAACGCCACAAACCAGACCAGCAGCAAATACTCACAATGTGACGTTTTTACAGCTTCATACCGACTCAGTTTGAAGACTTTTTCAGTCAAATTTGGAGAGAAAACAAGACGATTTTGAAGCAAATCTTGAGATTGAAACGATTGTTTGCATGTTTTTATTTCTCACCAGAAGAACAACAAACAAAACTGATGCTTAAAACTAAATTCTAAGACATTTAAAGCTTCATTTCATTGTATTCAAGACTATTTAAGGTCTGTAGTTACCAGATGTTTCTAGGCATCTTTGCATCTCAACTTCTGATTTATAGATTCATTGTAACATCAGATAAATGTTTGCTGGATGTCACAGAGGTTGTGATGACTCAAATATTTCAGGTTTCCTATTTTAGAACATCAGAAAATGTGAAAGTTAACCCATAAAAACCACACGGTGACACAGGTGTCACCAACCCTTTCAATGTTCTGGAAAATTCCTTACACAGCTTTATCATGAAGTCCCTCAGTGACATCTACTGAACATCCTGCTGCAGTCATGTGACAATGTGTGACATCACTTCCAAAATGGCGGCGGTGTGTCTGGTCAGCAAATGTGACAGAACGAGCTAATTTTAAAGAAGCTTGTTTTTTGTTACTAAAGGAAGGTTCCAACCAATTTAACAATTCTGATGCTTTAATAAGACGTCCTGTGTTACATTTAACCTGTTCTCACCACATTGATATAAAACAAGTTATGACATATATGTTACATTACAGATCTTTGACACTGAAGGTAGAATTTCAAACAAAAAATCAGAAATGTTTTCCTTGTGGTCCATTTGGTCCATTTTATATTCCCCATAATTTTCCTTTAAGGAGAAACGGGTTCTTATAGGTTAATTAAATTATTTCAAATTTGATCCTAATGCAGCACTGAAAAAAAACAAAAAATCTGAAGTTATGATCAACAGTGAATATGAGCTGTAACATTTAGTCAATTAATCGATTAATTGATCCACAGAGAATCAACAACTACTTTGATAATCAGACTGAATATCTTTAGATTTTGGATCACTGATCAGATTAAACAAGATATTTGAAGACGTCACCATTGGCTGTAAGAAATTATAAACTTTCACCATTTTCTGACATTTTAAACACAAAACATTTAATTGATTAATCGAGCAAATAATCAGCAGATTAATCAATAAGGAAAATAATCCTTAGTTGCAGCCCTAGTGTGAATTCAACAAAATAAAACAACTGTTTTCCATCAATTAAACTGTTCCAGACTCTATTTGCTAAGTCTGCAAAATCTCAATATAATGAGAAATTCATCAATAAATATTTAACAAACTAATCTGAACAACCAACTAAACTAATAATCAATTTATTATTTCAGCTCGACAATATTTTGTTTACTCACATCACCGTGCTCTTAGAGTCTGTTTAAAGTAAGTTTAAAGTTTTATGAATGAAATAAAATCAAACACAAACAGACGAACCCTCAGAAAAAACAGCTGATCGTTTGGAAAATCAGCAGGTCGAGTTTGTAGTTTTTTTCTCCTGACGGCGGATCAGAGTTCTGCTTCCTGACAGGTTGGAATTTAACTCAATAACAGATTATATCATGGAAGAACTCAGAGTGTCCGTGACCTTCTGATTGGACATGAACCCGACGGCTGAAAGGTCGCGACCTTCCCGGACATTTCCTCTGTTTGGCTTTTACGGAGCGGATACTTCACAGCCGGCTGGGAATTCAAATACACAAACAAAACAAGCTTCTGACCCGACTGACTCACTTTAACATGAAAAACCACCTCAGGAATGGAGGAGGAGTTTTTCCTGGACTGACCGAGTGAGCACAGATTGAGCTAATGTTTTGTCATTATTATTATTATTATTGCCATTTTCTTCCAGCTGTTCTTCTTTTTTCTAAGATTCACTATGAGGCGTGTAATACTGCTCTCTAGACGTGCAGGTTTCCGTCTGGTCTGCTCACACTGCATTGTAGAAAAATGCACAGTATCCAACCACAGCAAAGAAAATTTGAACTGATGCATGTTTCCATCCACTGCTATTTTGCAAATATTAGGAGTTGGTTCATCAAGATAAACTGCCAGTGCAGAATAAGAGGATGCAATGAGATATATATATATATATATACATATATAGAGAAATGTGATGGAAGGACATTGTGGAACAACAGTGTCCAACCACCCAAAAATCCACCGCATTTAGCATTGTGTCTGGTATATATACATACTTAATTTTTTCATGTTTCTAGTGTGAACACACTATTTATTCAAAATCTGCTTTAGAATTAGTATGAAGTGAACTTACAAAAAGCAGTGTGTAGTCGGGGTCACATTTCACATGTCTATGAGTTGTTAACAGCTCCACCAAATAGTGATTTTTCCCTCTAAACTTCTCACATGCTTTCATTTCAATAAATGTTCAAATGATCCAATATTTCAGCAAAAATCAAAGATTAGAGAAAAAGTCCAAAAACTGAAAACAGATTTGTGTATCAGAACTTTGTTTTTTCTTCTTTCCTCTCCTACTTATGTACTTTTACTGTAGTAGGATTTTTCATGCAGGATTTTTACTTGTAATGGAGTATTTTTACCTTGCTGTATTGGTACTTTTACTTAAGTAAAGGATCTGAATATTTCTTCCAAATCATAACAGAAGTTATCTCAGGGCACATAGAGACAGTCTAGACTGTATTTTTTACAATATTATTAACAGAGATCCAAAATTCCCCCATGAGCAAGCACTTGGCAACAGTGGTGAGGGAAAAACTCCCTTGTAACAGGAAGAAACCTCAAACAGAACTGGACTCTTGGTGGGCGGCCATCTGCCTTGACCAATTGGGTTGAGAGCGAAAGAGGGAAGGAGGGGGAGCGAGAGCAGGAGGAAAGAGAGCATAGCACAATGCAAGTTCCACATAGAGATGTATAGTAATAATAATGGTAATACTACTGCTACTAATAATAATTGTTGCAGTGGACGTTGAGCAGGGTGGGTGACTTGCAATCACAGATGCAGATTCTGCAGCTCTGGAGGCTCAAATAACTGCAGAAAGCAACAGGAGGAGAGAGGAGAGAGACGAGAAAGCACAAAACTATGCATCATGGGAAGTCCCCTGGCAGTCTAGGCCTACAGCAGCATAACTAGGGGCTGGTCCAAGGTGACTTTGGCTGGCCCTAACTATAAGCTTTATCAAAAAGGAAAGTTTTAAGGCTACTCTTGAATGTAGAGAGACTGGACCGAATCTGGAAGATGGTCCCAAGGGAACACTTCATGAACACTTATTCTAAATTAAAAGCGTAATAAAAACAAAAACAGGATTTTTAAACCTCTTTACACTTTTACTTGAATGCAAATACAAATACAAATAATTTTGCTGCCTCAACAAATACAGATACAAATAGATATGAGAGCAGCTCCATCCAACGTGAGATATATGCTGTCTCTCCTAACCAGGTCTTCCCCAGAAAGTCTGCCAATTATCTATAAAGTGTGGTGTTGTTTACAGGACACCACCTCAACAGCCAGCGGTTGAATGATGACACGCGGCTACACATGTCATCACTGGTTAGATTAGGCCCAGAGAAAACTACGGAGTCCAACATTGTCTTTGCATATACGCACACCTCATGATGGAGCTGCCAATAATCAGAGTTGGTTTCTCAGCGGGTGTGTTGCTGAGTGGGGAGAACCTGTTAGAAACGTGAACTGGACTGTGGGTTTGCTTCCTCTGGACAGTCACCCAGCCAACATGGCTTCCCGGGGCTACTGGGGGCTAGCTAACTACAACAGCTAACGGTTGAGTTTCCATGGTGCAGAGCTGCGTTTCTAATTCATTGCGCCTCACCTCCAACACTGCAAATAAACTACATTTATTACACTATCATTATCCCTTTAAGAGGCAGAGAATAGCTAAACATATGACACACTGAGTGAGAGAGAGAAGCCACCGCTAGCAGCTAAGCTAAACAGCTAAGCTAAAGTAACTAGATCTGAATAGCGGGCTAGCAAAAACAATTTACAGTTTACAAGCTACAAAAACACTACCAGTAACACAGAAATGAGACCGGAAATGAGACGATACGTTTACTGCAGCATGTCAGCACAGCAGGCAGGCAGGCAGCTCTACATCGACTGCCGTCCAATTGCAACAGGTCACAATCTGACCTGCGGTGAAAGCCTCCACCCAGACAGGACACCAGATAGTATGATTAACAGAGAGGAGACATAAACACCCCGTTATCATCTGTCTGCCCACTCAGCGTCTCCTCCTCATATATGTGTGTCTCTGTCAGAGAAGGGTTTTTGAGCGTAAATTGCGGGTCAGTTTGATACCTGAGCAGCAGAACTCGGACGCTGCCTCTGTTTACCCTGAGGTGAGGCCAGCAGCCGGACTGAAAGCGATACCCCGACTGATGTTTACTCAACTGCTGTGTCCTAACCTTGGTACCTACGGTGGCTCCCCGACATGATCCACCTTAATACTGACAAATGACTTTCTGACCAGGAAGTCTCAGAAACAGAGAGGGGGTCGAGGGTAATCGATCTGTGAAGAGGAGACTAAAGATTTTGGGGAATTTCATTGCTAAGGTGAAGTTCAGCCGTCCTGCATTGATAACGACGAAGCTCGTCTGATAAGGATGAAAGAATCAAAATGACTAAAATTACAGTTTCACCCAAATGTGAACAACAAAACGATGCCAGAAAACTTAATTATTCAATGAAATCTCATGGGGAATATCCTGTATTTAAGTAATAAGCCTGGTGATTCTTTTATGTTTATTAGTTTTAATGAAGACTTTATAAAAAAAACAATAATAAATCAATCTACTAACAAGTATTGTCTCTTATATATCTTATTCCTCCATGACATAGACCTCCATTTTTGTCAAAAAACCATTTAAAACACATCAATGAGCCACACCGCTGCACTGGGTGACATGTTCCTTCTTTACCATGAACACACTGTAGTTTATTTTGACTCAATCCTCCAGAAATACTCCTGAAACGTGGATTCATCCGCCACTGAAAATAGTCCCCAACAAATGCACCATTTCCTTCTGTTTGGTAACATTTGCTGTAAACTACAGTGATTAATTAGTAAATTACCAAGTCAACACTAGGTTTTGGAGGGAAGAAAAACATCTGTAATAAATCAAGGTTTATATTTGCAAGCTGTTTTTAAACCTGGTGAACACATCACTGACATATCAGTGTCGTGTTTCTGTCCACCTGGTGACTGTAAGTCCAGTATTCGCTCTCTTTTAGCTTTGTTTTATCTCTGATCCCCTTCAAATGTGCTTTTAATGTAACCATCACTTCCATTTTAAATGCATTATGAAGGGATCTTAATCACAGCAAGAAAAACATGTTTCAGTGTCCATTTGGGCTCCTGACTGTTGTTTTAAGACACACTTGGAAAAACTGTGAATCCATCCTTCGATTGAAATCTTCTCTAGAAATATTTTGACAGCTGCCGTCCAAACATTTTATTGTCTGTTGGTTTTACGCTCGCTCACCAAACTGAAATTGAGGAGTTTAGGAGAGTTTTTGTGGTTTTTGTGGTTTGGAGACCACTTAATGTTGTAGCTTCTCAGCGTGGGCTGTTAGCTGCTGTTTCATACAAAAAAAAATCAAAAGTTTAATTGTAGTTTGGGATAACCTGCAGAAGTGAAGAACCTGAGTAACTGCGTTCATATCACAGTGTGAAGGGTGAGTGTTTTAGGCGACACCTCGAGCTCGTTGATCATCGGCTGCTCCTGATATTTGGACGTTTTGGCCTTGACCTCGACCTGACCTCCCCCCTCTGACTGCATTAGTGTCTGGTTTCTCTGTCCAGCTACTGCAAAGGGAGCAGAGGATGCTGGGATAGCGGAGGAGAACCAGATGGAGTGTCTCACACTGCAAAAAAAATGTTGTAATGAGTGATTTTATGTAATAATAACTGCTCGATGCTTTTAAAACATTTTCAGAGAAATTTAGCTAGATTCCTTCGTCTTAAATCAGGCGTCGATGCTGCACGCTCACATGTTAGCATGTATTCATGTTAAGATATCTAACAAGCTGGATCTCCATCCAAATGTAGCACAAATTTCAACCAAATTTACAGAATATTGGTTATTCTTGTTTCCATCCACTCTTGTTGTGTGAATATTAGGAGATAAACAGCTGGTGGCGCTAATTCTACAGTCGGTGCTATTAAACCACTGCAGAAGAAGAAGACACAACGAGATGATGTCATTAAAAGAGCAGCAGTCAAATCTCAGACAATGGAAAACCACGTGGAAAACGTGATGGAAATATGATGTTTCTGTTTGTTTCATGTATTCAATTGAGGAAGGTTACAGTCTCCTCATCGCTCCACACAGATCTGATGTTTTCGTCTCTTCACTGACGTTTAAGTCACATGATTCATGTAACTATGTCATTGATTATTCACTGAGTATGTTTACGTTGCACTTTTTTGCACTTTGATCAATGCACCAACTTTTCCAGCTCAGCCAAACGCAATAATTTTTTAACAATATTTTGAGATTTTTTCAATTTTCCCACACAGGTTTTTATGTATGCAAATTTAAAACAAGAATAAAAACAAGTGGATAGAAACTCACCTACTGTGGACTAAAATGTTCTAACAACAAACCTGCATTACTGTCCCTGCTGGTCGGCTAAAAACAGACAATTAAAAGCAAACATGATCAAACCAAACACGATGAGCAGATAAGAGAGAAAAAAAATCGTTTACATTTACAGCTCTTCAGTAAGAAGACATCACAGCACGGCAGAACATTCACAGCAAGTCAGAAGGTCAAAGGTCACTCATGTTGTGGAGATAAGTAGATGGAGAGAGAGAGAGAGGGAGGAAGAAAAAAGATGTGTTCATGTTGATTAATAAGAAATGTAGGACTAAAACTATAATGATTATTTTCATTATTGATTCATCTGATGATTATTTTCTTGATTAATCAAATAGACAGGTGAAAAAACAACAAGTCCTCTAAATTAAACAACAAAATCGGTTGTTGGTCCATGTAGGGATGTGCAGAGAGCCCAGTATTTATATTTGTATCTGTATTTGTTGAGGCAACAAAATTATTTGTATTTGATTCAAATAAAAGTGGAAATAGGCATAACAATTCCTTTACTTATCACCTCATTGCAGACAGACCTCTACCTATTTATACACCCATAACACAGAGACAGCACGGTGTGTAATGTGTAGGGAGGAACTTCAAAGGCAATTATTGTTTTGCACTTTTCATTTATTGCCTATTTTTTACAACCTAACTTTGTGGAAAGGAGAAGGGGAACAACAGGTTATGGAAAGTCCATTGGGAGCACTTTGCATGTGTCAGTAGCTCAGCTTTATCTCTGAGGAACATCCCCAACTCTGGGAGTGATGTAAAATTAGGAAATGTGCGTCATGCAGCAGGTGGATGTGACTCCTCTCATTGAGACCTGCTGATAGACGTAACAGCGGAGCAGAGGAGAGACACTGAGATAGCCATTCGGGCACCGCCTTAACTGTTAGTATAGTTAATGCTCAGCTATCCTCTCCACTCAGGAAGTGATGACGCTTAAAAAGTAACTTGACACTATATCTTGCATGAAGGAAAATCATTATAGCAATTACCTGCATGGGGTAAAATGTCTGTTGAACCTTTGATCACAACCATGATAACATGTAGGGCTGGTCAGGTGTTGCAGCTGCACCGTGTGTGGACAGAGCATGTCGTCACCTCTAGTTGGTAGTGCATGCAGGACTATTAGACTGGGAGCAGGGTGAAATCCAGGTGAGCAAGCAGTGCATCCAGAGAAACACAGACTCCTCAAAATTACCGCTTTTGCCTCTAAGATCTCTTTAATTTTAAAACATGTGAGTTTTAACAAAACATATAACAGCACAATAACAAACAGTGCAAAGCAAAAGACACACAGGACACATTATGCAAAATACAAAGCCACACACAACAGCACATCACATACACCCACAGAGTCGACTAGAAATGAATAATGTAAGCTTGTCAAATTAAAAGCAAGATTATTTGCATGAGAAGACCATGAGATGAAACTCAGATTCAGTGCTTAAAGAGCTGAGTAGTTTTTAGCAAGTTTTTATAATTTGGTTTTGAACGTACAGATTGAACTGCAGCTCTTCATATCATCAGGTAGGACGTTCCACTGAGTTGTGGCTTTCACACAGAAAGCTGACTGTCCAAATGCAGTGCAACAAAATGCTATGGTACAATCCAATATAGAGGATATTCTAGAGGCTCTAATAGAACTTACTGAGCGAGTGTAAACAAAGTCACATAGTGGAAGAGGGGCCAAACCATTAAAAAATGATAAACTAGGCGCAAATTTGAGAATAATCTAAAATTCTCAAAGCTCAGTAATTTGTATTTCTCCAGTATCCTACAGTGTTGGAAATCCATTGGCTTTTTGTCCAGAGTTTTTAGAGTTTGTTTGTATAAGGACTCAAGACGTCTTATGGCTGTTTCTCCAGCCTGCCCCCAACATGTGATGCAATAAGACATATGGGAAAGAATCATAGCTACATAAATATCTTGGAGGTCTCATAAATAACAAGATGGAGGTCTCAGCCAGACTCTTGGAGAGACCCTCTATCCTGGAGTGTCTTGTTCTCCTCCTCCATTTTTTTAACCTTAGCCTCCCAGGTCTGTTCTGCCTCAGTCAGGTCCTTTTTCCATTTCTCCTCCAGAGCATCAAACTTCTCCTCCTAAGCTTTTTGACTCTGGAGGAGTTCAGTTTCTCGGCTGGTTAGCTGGGTGGCGGTTTCACTCAGCTTCCCAGAGACAGGATTTCAGTATCTCTCTGGTGAAGCTGCTCCTCCAGCTGCTTCACTTTTTTCTCCCACTCTTCCTGAATCTGCTGTTCGGAGGCCGCTGTTACGTCTCCCTTCCATCTGGATGCCCTGGAGGTGTGCCCCCTCCCTCTGTAACTGCTTCAGTTCATGGCTGTCCAGGTCAGCCTGTTGGAAACGTATCTTGAGGGACACAATCTCATAGTCTTTCTTGACGATGGTTTGTTTGCTCTTCTCCAGTTCTTCTGAGAACTCCCTCTCTTTATTTGCAAGATCTGCCTCCATCTTTGTGATTGTTGCCATGGTGTTCTGCGACTGCTGGTCACATCTCACTTTGTCGGCTTTTGCGCTGTTAATTAACTTGTACGCATCCGCAAGCGAACGCTGCAGAGCCGTGCACAGTCGTAGCACGGAGGACTTCCACCTGGTGGTCTTTGGTGGTTTGGTGGTCGCTGCTGATGGTGTTGGCCATCCTGAACAGGTGTTCAGGGTCGTTTCTTCGGTTCATTGTCGTAGACTGTAGTGTACTGCGGTAGACTGTGTTATGTGAAGTGGATGTGTAAGTCACATGTCTAATGACATCATCAGCATGCTACATATTACTTAAAGTAGTAATAACAGTCCAGATATTTAAGGAGGTCATGTGACCTGACAGCAGCACATCCAGTACAGATATCAGATTAAAAAGACTGAAATCTTTGGAACAAAGTTATCTTGATGTTTACATTATTTACACCAGTGCAGCGGTCGTTCAAAACATCCCTGTTCAGAACAGGCTGATTGCTTTTTATTTCTCGCAAACTGCAAATATATGTATCAATTGACAAACATATCAATTAACACATCAATGCTGGTGTTAATATTGACAATGACACCAAATTTATAAAAAAATCGGCATTTCATGGGTTGAAAATGGCTCAACCTGTCATCTGCTGCTTTTCAGCCCTGAAAAGGCGGGGTCAATGCTGACATACATTCGACTGTTTGGGAGTTCTCTGCATTATGAAATTTATATAAATGGTACAATGATAACGGCCCCCTCCCCAAGCGCCATGTCAGCAGCTAACAGCAGCTACGGCGGCGTCTCTCCGTCTGTAACTGTCTGCGGGAGGAAAAGCTGCTGGCAGCCACAAAAATAACAGAAATACTCCTCACTTCTGCTGTCTGTTCCTGCAGTTATCAGCTGGTAAAATTTTGTTTGAAAACCGCACACATCACAAATCAGCTCGGAGCTGATGCGCAAATTAAGAAATGTGCGTCATGCAGCAGGTGGATGTGACTCCCCACGTTGAGACCTGCTGATAGACGTAACAGCGGAGCAGAGGAGAGACACTGAGATAGAGATGTGACCGACCTGTTTTCTTCCCGAAAACAAATAATTTTTAAAATATTTGTATGAAACAAAGTATTTATGCTTTGCCAAATAACCTATTTGTATTCGGACCCACCCTTAAAAAGAATGCCGTCTTTGCAGTTTGACCAGTATTGTTTGCAATTTGGTCTGGCTGGTGGCGGCTGAAGGATCATCCATCACTGGCTGAACAGTCTGTCTGGCCGCTGTTTGAATCACGCCACTTTATAACCTCTGCTAGATGGAGAATGGGTTGGACTTACAGACTGTACTTTGACACACACAGCCAGAATAACAACAGAAAGGCTTCAGGCAGCACAGTATGGCTGAGAGTGATACCACCTCATATCAGATATTCATTTGATCGTTAGTAAATGTCTAAAATCTTAAATCATGCACCTTTTAAAGACAAGAGAAAGACAAGAAGACAGATATCTTCCTCCATACCCCCACCCCCCCCCCCACACACACACCTGTCTCTCTGTATTGTGTCTTGAGAACACATCAGTTGCTGCCCTCTGCCTCCTTCAGACCACATCAGCACTTTTTTTTTCCTGCAGGAGGTGACGGGTTCATCGGACTTCATGTTCAGAGGTGTTGGGTGTTGGGTGGGTCACTTCCTGAGGAGCAAATGTCACGCTCTGTCACTGCATCATCTGGCCAATCACTTTACAGTTTGGTCTCCACTCACTTACCTGGTTAAAAGGACCATGACTTGTTCTTTTTGGGGTTTTTTTTAAGTATCTCACCTGTCTGCTGAGGTCTCAGCTCAGGTTTGTGGAGGATTCATCACCACAGACGCTTCAGCTTTAACACCAGCTGTCGTCTCTGAGTTCACATCCACAGACATAACTCCTCTACCCATGCACATGCTAAAAAAAGCTGCAACAATTAGTCGATTAATTGATTAGTCAGTTGACAGAAAATCAATCTGCGACTATTTTGATAACCGATTAATCACTTTTAGTATTTTTTTAAGAAAAAAATTCTAAACTTCCCTGATTCCAGCTCCTTGAATGTGAATATTTTCTGGTGTATTTAGTCCTCTATGACAGTAAACTGAATATCTTTGGGTTGTGGACTGTTGGTTAGGACAAAAGAAGACACTTATGGCTACAATATTAAAAACATAAATGAGTCACACCACTGCACTGGGTGACATGTTTCTTCATTATAAAGAGTTTAGTCACTTTAATTCAAAACAGCCCCCAAAGAGTGAAAGGAGTGAGGTTCCAAGTACGGTAGATGCCACTGCGTGGAAACATGGTTCTGTTTACAGCTTAGCTAGCTTGTTGTGCTACATAACACAACCTCTCTACTGTAATATATTATACATTTTTCCAAAAACATCAGTACAAAGTCAAGAGGTTGGGATATGTAGCACAATAAGCTAGCACAACTCTGCAAACGCAATCACATTTCCACACATATGCATATCTTTTTGCTATTTATATCACTTTTTGAAGCCGTTTCTAAACAAACTAACGTGACCAAACTCTTCATAATGAAGGAACATGTCACCCAGTGCAGCGGTGTGGACCACTGATGTGTTTTTAATAGTTTTTGGACAAGAATAAGATATATCAGGCTTTGATACACACACAATACTTGTTAGTAGAGCAGTTCATTGTTGGTTTGCATCTAAACATGAGATTTGTTGACAAGAAGAAAAATACATAAAAATTGCAGCCTGATCCTTTAACATCACACTACTTCCTGGTTTGGAGCTGAACATTAGGATCAGACGTAAATGTTGCACTGATTGTCCAATAGAAATGTTATTTCCATGAATATCAGATACATATATTTGTTTGTACATACACATTTGGACTGATAGCACAGTTCAGTCTTGTTCTGGATGTAAGCTAACACTGTTTTAGTGAAACCTGTGTGTCGTTCCAGCAGGCTGCTTATACGCCCAGCTGCTAACTGCAGGATCAGACCCAGAATTATGTTTCCTTGTTGTTGAATCTATATGGAGTCAATTCTTCTGCCACAGTGGGACTGAAGGAATGGTGTTTACTGCACAGAGCCAACTGGACTGCACCGCTGACACACATGCACTTCAACACACACACACACACACTTCAACACACACACACAAGCCCTGTGTCTCATAAAGCTCATGTAATAATCTCTATCTTAATTCTCCAGGTTTCATTATTTTCTGTCTGAATTTACTCACAAGTAAACCTGACTTTACTTGACCGTTGCCACTCGATATGAGCGGCCTTACACACACACTCTATGCATACACGCACACACACACAGACACACACACACACACACATGCAAAAAACCCCCGCCCCCCCTCCCCACCTTCTCCCTCATTGGCCGATCGTGTCGTCACGGAGACAACAGCTGTCTCCAGGATGAAGAAGCTACTTTGAGGGTGCCAGCCAGTCTGCAGGCCTGCAACTGGAGAGTCCCATGGGTCCCTCATGGCCTTCAAAACACACACACACACACACACACACACACACACACACACACACACACACACACAGGCAGTACAGCAGGATTAGCGCCCTCTAGAGACAACAGAGTTTCTTTTCTTCTGTACAGAACATTGTGTTCGTCCTTCATGTTCGTCCTCAGCAGAGGGTGAAGGCCTGAACGTGTCTGAACCCTCAAACCACAAAATCAGATTCAACTGTAAATAACTGTTATATTAATGAGAGTGTTTATACATACAGACTTGCTTGTAAAGTGCTTTATAGAAATGCATTTTACAGTGTTTGTGTAATAAGTCACGCTTGGACACACACATATAAACTCAGTGTTGGACCCACCAGTGAGTCCATCATAACAAACACAGCTGATCTTTATTCAAATTGTTCTGATGGAGTTCCCAAATTTCTCAAAGTCAACATTTTGGGGGAAAAAGTCTTTTAAATAAAGCTGCAACGATTAGTCGATGGACAGAAAATGAATCAGCAATTATTGTGTTAATTGATTAATTGCTTTGAGTCATTTTTAAAGAATAAATATCCAAATTCTCTGATTTAGACTGTAGGGCTGGATATCACCACTGACTTCCTGATTCAATTCAGTTTTGATTCATAAAGTCCAGAATCGATTAATTTCAAATTTGAATCAGTTACATCACATAAATACTAATGTTGCAGAAAAAGCTTCTCAGTTTATCCTGAGAACTTAAGTTTACAGGCTGAACTGTCGTTTCAGTAGAATCTGCACACGACTTCACATCTCGTATCTTATTAACAAGCACAAACTGAAAGCTCGCCGTGTACACATGTACACGTTTATAAAAAACATTGAAATATGAATGAGTGTGTAGAATCTGAGAGATACTGAGCTGCTTTTAAAGTGATTTCCTGTCAACTGTTCTAAACTTTGAACAACCTGCTTTAGTTTAAACTGTGTTTGATGTTATTTCTTACGCAAAGTCCAACAAAGCTGCAACATACAGACCGTTGCTCAATGAACAAAATCCCAGCTGATTATTGTGTGAAGTAATTTAACTACATTTTAATACCAATAGTTTCAATCATTGTGACACCGTTTACCTTCGATAATCATGAAAATTTGATATCAGCACATCCACATAACCTGGTTTGTTACACAGAACCATCTGAGAAGTCGACCATGGAAGCTGTTTGGGAAACTGGCGGGCACTTTCATTGGTCTGTTATAGTCTTACCTTGCGAGGCAGCTGGATTCACAGCTCTGATTGGTCCGAACTGCTGCTGGTTCAAGCTCGTTTAAAATATAATCTTAAATAATCAAATGTAATGAGTTTATACTGTGTTGAAGGAAAAAGTTTTGTAGAAAGTGTAGCTTTGACACAACACACTCACACACACACACACACACACTCTCACACACACACACTCTCACACACACACACACACACACACACACACACAGTGCTGACTCACTGAAGGAGTTTGTGTGTGTGTGTGTGTGTGTGTGTGTGTGTGTGTGTGTGTGTGTGTGTGTTGTGTGTGTGTGTTGTGTGTGTGTGTTGCATGTGTTGTTTTGGGTCGACTGCAACTGTCGGGACAACGACCCGTCTAATCTGCACCTGCCACTGACACAGCAAATGTATGTCTACACACACACACACACACACACACAGCCGGCCTACATAAGAGACAGACGGAGCCGAGCGTTCGACTGACCGACTGCAGGGCATGCTGGGAAAACAACTTTACTCAGACAACTGATATATTTTCTTCCTCTCCTTCTCTAACTCCTCGCTCGCTTCCCTGAACTTTCTTTTCATTAACTTGTCCTTCCCTCGTTACCTCAGTGCCTCCGTCTTATTGATCCTGTTGATCCCCACTATAGATGATTAGTTGATTAGTCTATTGAAAGGAAACTGATAATTGGTTGATTGTCATTTTTAATGCAAAAATACCATAAATACCTCTCGTTCGAGCTTTTCAAACGTGAATATTTGCTAATTTTCCCAGTTTTCTCAACTCAACGTCTTTGTGTTTCTGACTGTTGGGCACTTTGGCTACATTTCATAATGATCTACATTTTTCACTATTGTCTGACATTTTATACACTGAACAATCAGTTGAATATTAAAGGAAAATGTCAGATATACTGATAATTAAAATAATAGTTGGCTGCGGCCTTACAACAAATTCAAACTGCGAAAAACACGGACATGTACATGTGTCACTCGCCTGCATCCTGCTTGTATTTCTGATTATTTATCTTGAAAAGTAAAATATGTGACATTTCCAGTGAAGATGTGTAGATACTCTGCTACAGGACTGTGAATAAAGTGAAATAAAGTGAAAACTGAGCAAAAAATTCCTGATGTTCAAAGGATGATTTTGGTGAAAATGTACAAAAATCACAAAATAAGAAATCTCAAACACACACACATGCACACACATCAGGTTTATTAACACAACGTTTACCAGTCGTGTGTGTCTGTCTGTATCTGCGTCTCTCATCTCATTCACAAAAACACACAGACTCACTGTAACCACACACTCGTGGCTGGACGTTGATTGACAGGCGGGGCAGGTGTGGCCGGTCGGTGGCAGCGTCCCACCTGTCGATCTGACCCCCCCCCCACCCCCCCACTCCCCCCCCCCCCCCCCCTCCCTACTCCACCCCTCCCCGTACACACACACACACACACGCAAACCCCTTACCCCACCCCCTCGACCCCTGACCCTGTGATCAACTTCCTATCCCCGTGGGCACGGTAACGACCCCCCGTCGCCCCTGGCAACCCTGACCCAGGCCGCGGCTGTAGCTTCATAAATAAAACTGGCTGTACCTGCCCTCTGCGGCCCACCACTGCTGTTTACAGCCTCCCCTGTCACCCATGACCTTTGACCTCTGCACCCACCTCAACCCCACTCTGTCACCACTGCTACAGTACACTCATTATAGAAGTTAGAAGCTTTACTTTACTTTTTGCAGTAATGACGGCCTTAATGGATTATTGATGATGTCACACCGTCCATATCAGTTATAGCAGCTTTGTGTCAATATAACAATAATAAAGATAAAACACAACAAAGAAGAATTGAACTCTTTGTGCACAGTCTGCTGGTTAAGACACATGTTTCATAACCGCAACATCCGCAGTTTGATTCCTGCAGCAGAGCTTTGTTGCACGTCTGTCCAATAAAGACATAAAATGACTCCAGAAATATATATAGAATATATATAACTATACTATAAATAACTAAAAATCATTACTTCTGTATGTAAGATGTGGAAATTATGAAGACACTTTGTTTTTGCTCTGTGTGAGTATTTTTACGATGCCTGGTCATTAAGAAAACATGTTTTATAATAGTTTATATTGTTTGTTTGTTTGTTTTTCTGTGTTTTTTCAGGTTACATTCAGTCTGTTGTTTGCAGCAATGATTCGTTTCTGTTTGAAACATGAAAGTCAATCACTGGAAGTTGTTATTTTTATGCTGTATTATTGCGTGTCATGTAATCCTGTGGAAAAATACATTCATTCATACATATAAAAAAAATAACGCTCCATCATGATTTATTTGAGCTGGATGAGTAGTGAACACCTTTATTTGTGGTTAAGTGCTTAAGAGTGTTCATTAGAGCTACAATGATGAATCGATTAGTCGATCAACAGAAAATGGATTTTAATTATGGAATAATCGTTTAAAGATTTCCTCCGAACATCTTTTTAGATGTATATAAAACGCTCTTGTGTCTGATATGGTTTCTCCACCAAAAAACTTCAATTATCTTGTTGAAATCCTTAAAATTACATTTCCTGCTTCCTGCATCTCCTTCATTGAAATTCCATAATCTATGAATATGCAAATATATTTCATTTTATAAAAGTTTAACTACTGTAAAGTCCATTCTCAGTGTTTGTGCAGTGGAGGCTTCAAGTCTCCACATCACACTAACAAACTAGTTGTGTTGCCTGCTCGTAGTTAAACACGCTTTAAACTCAGATTTTTAACAAGCTCAGAGAATCTCTCCGGTTTCTGCGGATGAATGTGAAAACAAACACACACATCATTCTGTGCAGAGAAGAGAACGACGTCCAACTGAAGGAACATGAAAAAAAAAACACATTTTTCAGTGGAAGGAGACTTTGAGCAATTTTTTAAAGCAACAGTGGTAAAAATTCACTGATTCCAGCTTATCAAATATGAATATTTCCTGCTTTTCATACTCCTCTATGATGATAAAGCTTTAATCTTTGGACAGTAGTGATTGTTGGTTGAACAAAACAAGACATTTTGAAAAGTAAGCAGAGCTTCTGGGAACTCGTGATGGACATTTCTCACAATCGGCTGACATTTTATCTGTTTTTTATGCTGTAAAAGGCAGTAAATTTGTCATATTATTCACATCAAACTTTGTGAACAATATTAATATTTTTAAGCGTACTTGTTCCAAAATTAGTTTTAGGCATCAGCAGAGTCTAAGTGATCCCAGTAACACCAGCCAAGAGTTTTTTACTGATGGAACTATGGGTGGCAATATGGTTTAAATCCTCTATTATACGGTATACATAATTTCATATTTACATAAGTATCTTGATGATAATACACTGACAGCTTTGTTCTCCGTTCAGACAGTTTCGTCTCTGTGTTCTGGCTCGGTGTCGGCGGCGGCGGGCTCATTACCACCCTGACAATAAAATGGAAAGAATGTCTCTGTCGGAGCGTTGGGCCTTTTTACCGTGCAGAATCGGTGAGGTAATCCTTGTTTTTAACAAGCCTGACTCTGCCCACGAAGCATGAGGGTGTCTCACAGCGATGAGTAGTAACTGCAGACAAAAGACAAACTGCTGGACCAGATTATTCTCCCACAGCCGAGAAGCTTTTAGCTGTGATTCATATGCCGAGACTGATGGATACGCTCACTCATACATACAAACTGTACATACAGGCATACTGTACTAATCCACAAGGGGGACATCACTTTGTTCTCAGACCCTTAAAAGACAGAATTACCTGAATTTAAGGTCCTTAAAAAGTATTAAAATGTTAAAAAAGTGCCCATAATTGTGCCCATTTTCAATGTTCTCCTCTTATTTTCTTTCCAGACTAGAGTTGAACGAGCTCTGTTCAGTCAGAAACAAGCTGTTTTTGACAGCTGCAGAGCTGCAATTAACTATTATTTTCATTATGGATTATTTTCTTGATGAATCGATGACTTGTTTGGTATATAAAATGTCAGAAAATGGTGAAATGGTCGATCGCTGCTTCTCAAAGCCCAAGGTGACATCGTCAAATGTCTTATTTTATCCCGACCAACAGTCCACAACCCAAAGATAATCAGTTTACTGCTATAGAGGCCTAAAGAAACTAGAAAATATTTACATTTGAGAAGCAGGAATCAGATCATTTGGACATATTTTTCTTGAAGAATGACTCTAAACAAGTCATCAATTATCAAAATAGTTGATGATTTATTTAATAGTTGACAACTAATCAATTAATCGACTAATCATTGCAGCTCTAGACACCTTAGTTAAATTATTTTTTAAATCAGCCCCCAAATCTATAGAATGACAACAACGATCACAAAATAGAGACTTCTAGTTCTTGTGTTATGGTGACCACACAGAGGACGTACTGTATGCAAATTTATATAAAAAGGCAAAACTCGTTCATTTATTAGACTGTCTGTGGCTCAATATAGAACTATGGACGTCATGAAATGATGTAACCAACAGTTACTCAACCTTGGGTTTGGGATCTTATGTGAGGTCGCTTGATATGTAGAGAAGGTCAAGTAGATATTTCAGATGTCTTGTTAAATAGATTTGAAGATACACTAACTGAGTACTTTATTAGAAACACCTGCGTAATCTAATGCAATCCAATACAACAGCTCTGCCATAAATTATACTCTTATGAAGGTTATATGTTTTCAGTGTTTGTTGACTTTGTCAGAAAGGTGATAATTCTGCTTTATGTTTATTATCGAGGTCGTAGTGGGTGGTGGTGGTGTACTAGTGTTCCTAATATTGTGTCCATCCTATTAACATATGTGAGGGGGGCAAAATATTAGGAACACTTTTCAGTATAATGCACTCCAGTACACCAAGAATAGAACAGAAAGCCTTTATTGTCATTATATTGTAAATACAATGAAATAAAGAGTGCTACTACTGGTTAGTGCATTAAAAACACAGTAAAGCATAGTCTCATTCTACTACACAACACAAGTCCTAAAGTAAATGAATAAATATATATAAAATGGTAAAGTGTATTTATGAAAATAGGTGTAATGTACACTGGAGTATAGTGTAATGTGCATTTTATGAGAGTAAATATTGAGTTGTAGCACCAGGACAGTTTTAATATTGCATGTTGAGTTGATTACTTTTTGATGGAGTTTAGAGTGCAGATAAGAAAGAAACTGTCCATGGATCTAGTGGTCCATGTTTTGAATGACCTGTAGCTCCTGCCAGAGGTCAACAGGTCAAACAGGTGGTGACCAGGGTGTGAGCAGTCTTGTATGATGTTTGTGGCTCTGGAAAGGTAGCGGGTGTTAGCGATGTCCTCCAGGGAGAGAAGAGGGCAGCCAGTGATTTTTTTTGAGCTGTATTTATGACCCTTTGAAGAGCTTTTTTTTTCTGCCGCTGAGCAGCCGGCATACCACCGCTGTAATGCAGTAAGACAAAATGCTCTCTATCTATCGAAGAGCAATAAAAGGCCACTATCAGCGTTTCATTCATTCAGCCCGTTTTTTCCTGAGCACTCTCAGGAAGTGCAGACGCTGCTGTGCCTTTTTTACAACAGCCGTGGTGTTGGCAGACTAGGAGATGTCAGAAATGTGAGTTCCCCTCCTGAGATGTACAGTGGTGTCATCCGCAAATTTAATGATGGTGTCGGTGGGATGGATTGGTGTACAGTCTTAAGTGTAAAGTGAGTAGAGTGTTGGGCTCAGCATGCAGCCTTGTGGGGAGTCAGCGCTGAGTGTGAGGGTGGAAGAAATATGGGGGCCAAGCTTAACAGTTTGTGGGTGGTTTGTAAGAAAATCCTTAATCCAGGTGCAGGTATGAGAGGGGAAGCTCAGGACAGACAGTTAGAGGCTCAGGACAGAAAGTTAGAGGCCCAGGACACACAATTAGAGGCCCAGGACAGAAAGTTAGAGGCCCAGGACACACAGTTAGAGGCCCAGGACAGAAAGTTAGAGGCCCAGGACACACAGTTAGAGGCCCAGGACAGACAGTTAGAGGCCCAGAAAAGACAGTTGGAGGCCCAGGACATACAGTTGGAGGCCCAGGACAGACAGTTAGAGGCCCAGGACAAACAGTTAGAGGCCCAGGACAGACAGTTAGAGGCTCAGGAAAGACAGTTAGAGGCTCAGGACAGACAGTTAGAGGCTCAGGACAGACAGTTAGAGGCTCAGGAAAGACAGTTAGAGGCTCAGGACAGACAGTTAGAGGCCCAGGACAGACAGTTAGAGGCCCAGGACATACAGTTAGAGGCCCAGGACAGACAGTTAGAGGCCCAGGACAGACAGTTAGAGGCCCAGGACACACAGTTGGACCACTGGGACAGACAGTTAGAGGCTCAGGACAGACAGTTAGAGGCTCAGGACAGACAGTTGGAGGCCCAGGACAGACAGTTAGAGGCCCAGGACAGACAGTTAGAGGCTCAGGACAGACAGTTAGAGGCTCAGGACAGACAGTTAGAGGCTCAGGACAGACAGTTGGAGGCCCAGGACAGACAGTTAGAGGCCCAGGACAGACAGTTAGAGGCTCAGGACAGACAGTTAGAGGCCCAGGACAGACAGTTAGAGGCTCAGGACAGACAGTTAGAGGCTCAGGACAGACAGTTGGAGGCCCAGGACAGACAGTTAGAGGCCCAGGACACACAGTTGGACCACTGGGACAGACAGTTAGAGGCTCAGGACAGACAGTTAGAGGCCCAGGACAGACAGTTAGAGGCCCAGGACAGACAGTTAGAGGCCCAGGACAGACAGTTAGAGGCTCAGGACAGACAGTTAGAGGCCCAGGACAGACAGTTAGAGGCCCAGGACAGACAGTTAGAGGCTCAGGACAGACAGTTGGAGGCCCAGGACAGACAGTTAGAGGCTCAGGACACACAGTTGGACCACTGGGACAGACAGTTAGAGGCTCAGGACAGACAGTTGGAGGCCCAGGACAGACAGTTAGAGGCCCAGGACAGACAGTTAGAGGCCCAGGACAGACAGTTAGAGGCTCAGGACAGACAGTTAGAGGCTCAGGACAGACAGTTGGAGGCCCAGGACAGACAGTTAGAGGCCCAGGACACACAGTTGGACCACTGGGACAGACAGTTAGAGGCTCAGGACAGACAGTTAGAGGCCCAGGACAGACAGTTAGAGGCCCAGGACAGACAGTTAGAGGCTCAGGACAGACAGTTGGAGGCCCAGGACAGACAGTTAGAGGCCCAGGACAGACAGTTAGAGGCCCAGGACACACAGTTGGACCACTGGGACAGACAGTTAGAGGCCCAGGACAGAAAGTTAGAGGCCCAGGACACACAGTTAGAGGCCCAGGACAGACAGTTAGAGGCCCAGAAAAGACAGTTGGAGGCCCAGGACATACAGTTGGAGGCCCAGGACAGACAGTTAGAGGCCCAGGACAAACAGTTAGAGGCCCAGGACAGACAGTTAGAGGCTCAGGAAAGACAGTTAGAGGCTCAGGACAGACAGTTAGAGGCTCAGGACAGACAGTTAGAGGCTCAGGAAAGACAGTTAGAGGCTCAGGACAGACAGTTAGAGGCCCAGGACAGACAGTTAGAGGCCCAGGACAGACAGTTAGAGGCCCAGGACAGACAGTTAGAGGCCCAGGACACACAGTTGGACCACTGGGACAGACAGTTAGAGGCTCAGGACAGACAGTTAGAGGCTCAGGACAGACAGTTGGAGGCCCAGGACAGACAGTTAGAGGCCCAGGACAGACAGTTAGAGGCTCAGGACAGACAGTTAGAGGCTCAGGACAGACAGTTAGAGGCTCAGGACAGACAGTTGGAGGCCCAGGACAGACAGTTAGAGGCCCAGGACAGACAGTTAGAGGCTCAGGACAGACAGTTGGAGGCCCAGGACAGACAGTTAGAGGCTCAGGACACACAGTTGGACCACTGGGACAGACAGTTAGAGGCTCAGGACAGACAGTTGGAGGCCCAGGACAGACAGTTAGAGGCTCAGGACAGACAGTTAGAGGCCCAGGACAGACAGTTAGAGGCCCAGGACAGACAGTTAGAGGCCCAGGACAGACAGTTAGAGGCTCAGGACAGACAGTTAGAGGCCCAGGACAGACAGTTAGAGGCCCAGGACAGACAGTTAGAGGCTCAGGACAGACAGTTGGAGGCCCAGGACAGACAGTTAGAGGCTCAGGACACACAGTTGGACCACTGGGACAGACAGTTAGAGGCTCAGGACAGACAGTTAGAGGCCCAGGACAGACAGTTAGAGGCCCAGGACAGACAGTTAGAGGCCCAGGACAGACAGTTAGAGGCTCAGGACAGACAGTTAGAGGCCCAGGACAGACAGTTAGAGGCCCAGGACACACAGTTGGACCACTGGGACAGACAGTTAGAGGCCCAGGACACACAGTTGGAGGCCCAGGACAGACAGTTAGAGGCTCAGGACAGACAGTTAGAGGCCCAGGACACACAGTTGGACCACTGGGACAGACAGTTAGAGGCCCAGGACAGACAGTTAGAGGCCCAGGACAGACAGTTAGAGGCTCAGGACAGACAGTTAGAGGCCCAGGACAGACAGTTAGAGGCCCAGGACAGACAGTTGGAGGCCCAGGACACACAGTTGGAGGCCCAGGACACACAGTTGGAGGCCCAGGACACACAGTTGGAGGCCCAGGACAGACAGTTAGAGGCCCAGGACATACAGTTGGACGCCCAGGACAGACAGTTAGAGGCTCAGGACACACAGTTGGAGGCCCAGGACACACAGTTGGAGGCCCAGGACAGACAGTTAGAGGCCCAGGACATACAGTTGGACGCCCAGGACAGACAGTTAGAGGCCCAGGACATACAGTTGGACGCCCAGGACAGACAGTTAGAGGCCCAGGACATACAGTTGGACGCCCAGGACAGACAATCAGAGGCCCAGGACAGACAGTTAGAGACCCAGGACATACAGTTGGACGCCCAGGACAAACAGTTGGAGGCCCAGGACAGACAGTTAGAGACCCAGGACAGACAGTTGCCGCCGCCACCACCCACTATGACTTCAGTAATTAACATGAAGTAGAATTATCACCTTTATGACAGTGTCAACAAAAGCTTCGTTAAAGTAGAATTTATGGCAGAGCTTTTGTATTGGATTGCATTAGATTGCACAGATGTTCCTAATAAAGTGCTCGGTGATTGTATACTGTGTATGGAATAGAACTAAGAGAAACCAAAATATACTAACCTTAAAATCACACAAAAACTTGACAATTCTGAGTATTTCAAGAGCTAAAGATTGGAAGAAAAGATTCAGAAACTCATTACTGTCGTGTCATCTTTCCCAATGGTTTTATAAGTAGAAATAGAATTGTGTTTGGGTGGTAAAATGGTCTTTCAACTCGATTTTAAACCACATATGGAGTTGACAACTTGCAATACATGTTTTCAAATAGCTAGAAGTACTTACAGTAAAACATTTTCTTTTTGTATATGATTATGATGAAAGATGAGTTGATGAAAGTGTCACATCAGGTACATATTTAATAGATTACAGTCTTTTCCAGTGGTGGAAAGTAACTACATTTACTCTAGTCGTACTGTACTTCCGTAAGTACAATTGTGAGGTACTTGTACTTTACTTTTCCATGTGATGCTACTTTATACTTCCACTCCACTACATTTCAGAGGGAAATATTGTACTTTCTACTCCACTACATTTATTTGACAGATGAAGATTTGACACAATGGATAATATAACAAGCTTTTAAAATACAACACATTGTTAAAGATGAAACCAGTGGTTTCCAACCTTTTTGGCTTTTGACGTCTTACAAAAAGCAGTGTGTAGTCGGGGTCACATTTCACATGTCTATGAGTTGTTAACAGCTCCACCAAATAGTGATTTTTCCCTCTAAACTTCTCACATGCTTTCATTTCAATAAATGTTCAAATGATCCAATATTTCAGCAAAAATCAAAGATTAGAGAAAAAATCCAAAAACTGAAAACAGATTTGTGTATCAGAACTTTGTTTTTTCTTCTTTCCTCTCCCATTAATCATCTCACGACCCCTCAGATTTATCTGCTGACCCTTTGGAGGGACCCGACCCCTAGGTTGGGAACCACTGGACTAAACTAGCTAACTGTATATAAAGTAGTGTAAACTAGCTCCACCTCCAGCAGCTACAACAGTAACATGCTGCTCTAACACTGATGCTTCACTATTAATAATCTAATGATGTCATATATAATAATATATCAGTCAGAGGGACCAAACCACTACTTTTACTTTAAAGAGGTACTGCACACTTAAACATGTTTTTTGAGCTGTAAACTAAATCATATGACTGTACTGTCACTTCACATCAGTGCTGGTGTTAATATTGACACTGACACCAAATTTATAAAAATCAGCGTTTCATGGGTTGAAAATGGCTCAAACACATCATCTGCTGTTTTAAATCAGTGAGACCATTGCTGACATTGAGTCAACCGTTTTGGACTTCTCTATGTCATGAAATTTACATAAGAAAACACACTGTGGCTATTCATGCTACACTGAGCGATGGTCAGTCTGTGTCCCCTTACCTCCCGTGTCACACACTATGTAGCCAAGAGGCCACGCCCCCTACAGTCGCTGTCCTCTGCTGCATTTTTTAAATATGCTGGGAGGGAGCTAGCGGAATTTGGGTGTGTAGTCTCTCTTTAATACTTTAACTACATTTTGCTGCTAATAAGTACAATAAGTACTTATACTTCAGTAGGATTTTTCATGCAGGACCTTTACTTGTAATGGAGCATCTTACATTGCTGTACTGGTACTATTATTGAAGTAAATGATCTGAATACTACTTCCACCACTGGTCTTTTCTTATGTTAAAAGTCGTCTTTACTGCAGTTCGTTTAGCTCTACTTGAACTGATCATGTCGAGAGTCTTTCAGACCTCTTTAAGAAAAGCTCCTAGAAAAGTCGGATTATGTTTCGTCGCAGAACGAAGTATTCTTCACCTCGGCCCTCATGTGTTTTTTGGGGTTTGTGACGGTCCTGGCCTGGCACGCCGCGGCCCCACTGGCCCACAGGCGCTCGCCCCGCGAGGGATTATCCAACCACACCCGGAAAAGACGTGTGAAATTGTGACGGGCACGAAAATAAAATGACAAAGTTTGCGAGGCTGTGCGTGGAGGAGCGTGTTAGCTGTTGGCACGCACGCCGCTGTGTAAGCCGATATGTATGCGTGTGTGTGTGTGTGTGGGTGCCCTGTCAGTGGACAGGCCAACTGTGAGGCCGGTGTGAGTCAGTGGTTTTTCAGCCGCAGAGAGCTGTGATCACGGCTGATAGCAGGTGCTCTGAATGGGAAACACGATCAGCTCAACACACTGCAGCTGTATGCTTTAATTGATTAGAGCGAGTTTTATGACAGTCAGGCCTCAGGCATGCAGCCGCAGCCAACAATCAGACGGTAGCTCGCAATACAGACCTCACTTCCAAAGACTTCACTCTCAAAATCTCCTGAACCTACTTTAAAAGCAACTATCCAATGAAAAATCACTACTTTACCTTTTTGTAACTTATATCTAATTGACATTTTTGACAGAAAATGACAAAGAATTGAAGGTTTGTTTGATTTGGAAGGTTTGCTGAAATAATAAAACCTTTTCGAATGTTCTAAGAAAAGGAGATCTCATTGTGCAATCGCAGGGTCAAAGCAAGAGGTGGGGAAAGGAAATAGTGTGTTTTTGATCAACAACCAGTTGATTTAATCGATTAGTAGTAGGGCCCATTAGTTAGTTAATCTGTCGATTATTTTCTCAATTAATCAATCAGTCGTTTGGCCTATAAAATGTCAGTAAAGGTGAAAAATGTCAATCAGTATTTCCCAAAGCCCAAGATGACGTCCTCAAATGTCTTGTTTTGTCCAAAACCCAAAGATATTCAGTTTACTGTCATAGTACTGTCAAAAAATATTCACTTTTAAGAAGCTGGAATCTTAAAAAAATGACTCAAAATGATTAATCGATTATCAAAATAATTGGCGGATAAATGATTCAAACATCCATGTTCCAAATGAATGCCAGTCAAAAACTTTCTGTTTGTCAGACAGTGACCTTCATCAAGACCATTTAGCTTAACAGCTAGTTATGTTTCATATTGCATTTCAGCGGAGTAAGGACATGAGTGGATGATTTGGCACACAGAGCGCTGGAGTAAGAGCCTAAATATAGTGACCCGCTTTCTAATTATTCAGTCGACAATCTTCTTTGAATCGACAATTAATTCTGAATCAAATCCTGACATTCCCAAATGTTCCCTCCCTTATCAAAGGAGACATATGCTGCTTTTTGTGAATTTTGTGTATTTATATCCTGTTCTGATGTCGGATGTTAAATATGGTCAAAGTTTCAACACTTGAGGTGGACGTATGTAGAAACGCTGCCTGCAAGTCAAAGATCAGGGCTTCAACCTGCTCTGGACGTGCCGTTTGTGACGTTTTTTTCTGTCTTGGTTGCTAAGGCTGTTGCTAAGGTTTTTCCATGTGTTGTCCACTCTCACATTTCAGATCAGATTTAGGCTCAGACATGTACGGATGTATTTGAGAAGTTGACATTTTGAGTAAATAACAAGAAAAAGTAGTGAATTATGGCCGTGATGCAGCTTCCTGAAGCTGACCAATCAGAACAGAGTGGGCTCATCGGGAGGCGGGGCCTTAAAGAGACAGGAGCTAAAACGGCCTGTTTCAGACAGAGGCTGAACTGAGGGGCTGCATAAAGTCAAATCAATTTTATTTGTATGGCCCAATATCACAAATTACAAATTTGCCTCACAGGGGCTTTACAATCTGTACAGACTCTGAATTCAAATAAGGAAAAAAACCTTTAACAGGGAATAAAAAATGGAAGAAACCTCAGGAAGATCCCTCTCCCAGGACAGACAGACATAACATAGATGTTGCATATCCAAAATAAAGGGCTAGTATGAGATAAAGACGGAGTTTTTAACTGTAAATCATGTAGCAATATCCCAGTAGAGTCCCAGAATATAAATACAGACCTGGAAATGTGCAGAATGCTTCCCTTTTGAACAAGCTGATTGGTTGATCCAACTTCCTGTCAGGAGGCGGCAACCAACCAAACGCTGGAACTGAACTCACACATTTAAGTCATAAAAAGCATCTCTAACTTGATGGAGGTGACAGAGCTCCAGTGGAGAGTAATTTACTGCTTTCATTGCCCTCTTTTGGAAACCAAGTAGCTGCAACAACAGTCCTAGAACAGAAACACTTACAATAACTAACTAGCACAGAGAGATCAGTACTTCTTTGGTTTCATTGGTTTTAAGCTTCTTCGTGTATTCAGAAGCTTCCAGGCTTCACATCATCCTGGTTATTCAAAGCGAGAGAAGAGAAACTATGATGACTTTATCCCTCCGGATCGACAGTTGGAAATCATAACCCCTTATGATATCAATATGATGAGTCACAACATGGCAGGATTACCAGTCAGCGTTCAGGCACTTCGGAGTGTCATCAGTTCTCTATGTGTCATCATTCAGAGATCAGAGGTTTCATTTTAGGTCAGTGTGATGCTTTTATTTTTCACTGGGAGGAAGCGGGCTTTCATTTTTACACTCATCACAGGGACGCCAGCCAGTGGAAACCACCTGGATGTTGAAGTCAGCGCTGAATTATGTGAAACTGCAGTTCCTCTTTGGCTTCTTCTCCAAGAAAACTCTGACTGTATTGAGATGAACAGGAAAACTACCAAATTCTCGGAGGAGATCCAAACTCGGTATTAGGAGGGAAATATCAGATGTGGGAGTGTGTTTTCCTGACCGACAGGCTTCACACTGAGCCTTTTTTCACCACTCAGTCATCTTACTTCATCTTCACTCGAGCTCCATCCTGCTTGCCCAAATAAGGATTTTCTAGTTACAGTACAAAGATGATGAAGATGTTAAACTAGCCAATCCAATATTTCAGCAAAAATCTTAGAGAAAAAGTCCAAAAACTGAAAACAGATTTGTGTATCAGAACTTTGTTTTTTCTTCTTTCCTCTCCCATTAATCATCTCACCACCCCTCAGATTTATCTCCTGACCCTTTGGAGGGGCCCGACCCCTAGGTTGGGAACCACTGGACTAAACTAGCTAACTGTATATAAAGTAGTGTAAACTAGCTCCACCTCCAGCAGCTACAACAGTAACATGCTGCTCTAACACTGATGCTTCACTATTAATAATCTAATGATGTCATATATAATAATATATCAGTCAGAGGGACCAAACCACTACTTTTACTGCAATACTTTAACTACATCAAGCTCATAATACTTATGTACTTTTACTGCAATACTTTAACTACATCAAGCTCATAATACTTATGTACTTTTACTGCAATACTTTAACTACATCAAGCTCATAATACTTATGTACTTTTACTACAATACTGTAACTACATCAAGCTCATAATACTTATGTACTTTTACTTATTGAGGATTTTCATGCAGGACTTTTACTTGTAATGGAGTATTTTCACGTTGCTGTATTGATACTTTTACTGCATTAAAGGATCTGAATACTTCTACCACCACTGGCTCCTGAGTTTTTACTGGGAATATAGGACGAGTTTCGTGAAGCTGGTTCTCGTCTTCACGGCTTCACTCTGCAGGTGTTTCGTCCTTCACACATCATCCCCGACCTTTGACCCTTCATCACGCCTCTGCTTATCCCTTCCTAATGAAGCCGTACTCGTCACGGTGGATGACAGTCAACAACCACCAGAAGGTTTTTAGTGATCGAGCTCTTTCCTCCTGCCCTCGTCTCTCTGTACGACATCTTTTTCCTCTCAGTGAGCCAATTAGAGGAGCTGAGGAGGACAAACTGTGTCCTGGGACTCCGCTGGACGTGTCAACAGGTCTGTTTTGATCAGGGGATGAGAGCGTCTTGGTCGCTGAGCTTAAAGGATTGGTGAAGAATGTAAATTCAGCTCTGCTCCGGTGAGGGGTCAGCAAGGACAAAAGGGGAGGGGTCGGCAGGGTAAGGTTACTCTGAGAGAAAAGTACCAAAGTCAAGGGTAAAGTCTGAGCGGGCAGTGAAGGCAGCACACAGATGTTTGAAGCTTCGATCTCAGCCTTTGGTCCAGCAAATCACAGTTCATACGTAGCTGAGCGTTTTTCATTATTACTTTTAATTATCAGGTGCAAGGACTTCACAACTCACGCAGTCTAATCTTGAAACTTATTGTAGATTTGATGCTAATTTGCGGTTTACCTCAAAGACTGTATATAAAGCTGGACGTAGCGAGGTGTGACGTCACCTGTTGGTTTGCATTGGAGCCGGTTTGAAGCACAGACTTGCAGCTTCTGGTCGGCACCATCTTCTCCGTTTGGAGCCAGGATACCCCCGCTAACTCGGACCCAAGCTAGCATTAGCTCACTGGGAATGCCAAGCACTGCACACTTGGGCTAACGTTAGCTACTTTAGCTAAATTGTGCTAACATGGCAGGTATCATAATCAAGTTACATTAAACTTAGTGAAACATTGCAACAATAGTCCAAGAGCAGCAGGTGAGCCAACTGTCAATCACAGCTGTCAAAATAACGGCCACAAGGCAGACATCAAAGTTACTATAAGTCTTCAAATCTTATTACCACCAGCACTCTTATTAGAAGGCCTGAACTTAGAGATTGAGACCATAATGACTGATTGACTCAGTATTTCTAGAGAGGAGTTGAGGCTTTTTAAATGGGAGTCAGTTGGAGGATCTAGCCGTCGTCGGTGGCACTTTAAGTTGCTTCCATATTGACTTCTGCCTCAAGACGTGCTAGCTGCCGCCTGCTACTGCCTCACTTCAGTGACAAGCTAACAGGTGACTGCAGAGTTCAGATTTGTTGTTGTGATGATGTCACTGTAAGGCAGTTGCCTTTCTAAAAGGCAGTATAAAAGATGACCTTTATCCATCATTTTTCCATCTTTGGTGTCAAATCCAAATGTACATAATATACTTTTTTTTTTCCTGCATTACAACAGCAGTTTGAATTTCAAATAAGAAGTGACAGTTCAACCTCAAAATATACTTGGATGTCCTAATTAGTCCGGGTGATATGTGAAAATTATGTTCACTTTTTCATGAAAGCATGAAATCTGGCACACTTGTACAGTTTGGGGCCCTGAACATTCTCAGGAGCCATTACAAAAACACTTCATGGCGGCCATTTTGCTTTCCACCATAACCAAATTATGTATTTTGCACCATATCACCTGAACCAAACATGATAACACAGAAAAGGTGATGTCTACCCCCATGTTTTGATAGTCAAGGATTACAATAATACCATATACAACATCATTAACTGTTCAGGTAAATAATTAATGGTGAATTCAGTAACGTTGAGAGAAGGATTATATTGAAATTGCAGTATCTCAGAAGATGCAGAATGAAATTTCATTATATATATATATGTAGATTATATGTAATCTTTAATTTACATTTCTTAAAATGTTCATGGCCCCAAACTGTACAAGTGTGCCAAGTTTCATGCTTTTATGAAAAAGTGAACATATCATCTCAAATTTGGCACATATCACCTGGACTAAATGGCCTGGTGGTTTAAGGCAGAAACTATTGCATCCTTCCTGCTTTGAACTGGTCACATTTCATTTAGAGCCGCAACTAACACTTGTTTTCATGATCGATTAATCTGTCGATTATTTTCTTGATCAATTAGTTGTTTGGTCTATCAACGAAAATGGTGAAAAATGTCAATTACTTTTTCTAAAAGTCCAGGATGACGTCCTCAAATGTCTTGTTTTGTCCCGATCAACAGTCCACAACTCAAAGTTATTCATTTACTGTCATAGAGGACTAAAAAAAAAGAAAATATTCACACTTGAGAAGCTGGAATCAGAGGACTTTTTATCTTAAAAAATGACTCAAAACGATGAATCAATTATCAAAATAGTTGGCCATTAATTTAACAGTTGGCAACTAATCAATTAATCAACTAATTGTTGCAGCTCTGATTTCATCCTGTTCGCTCTGTCCAACGTTTCCTGCCTGTTTCTAATGTAAACTAACAAATTAAGGCAAAAATGCTAAAAAAAAAAAAAAATACTCATGAAGAACTCACAATGTACTGTATATTAAACTGCAGGTAACCATGGCAACAGCACTAATACTTAAGGTCACATTAACTGACAGGTGAAACTGACCACAAACACACAAGGATTCAGACTCGACTGGTAAGTAGCAAGAGCCATTATGAACTTCACTACAATAAAAGCACGTGTGGATTTATTATGTGACAACACATTTAAAATGTTTATCACAGTTTTAAAATGAATAATATAGGCACATGTGGTTTTGGTCATTTCATATGTAGTAACATTAGATGATACCAATATTAGAAATCTTGTGAAAACAACAATTTCACATTTCAGAATTGTTAAATTACAGCATACATGTGATTAATACATAATATAGATATAATAGATATACTTAACACATTAAATCTCATATTTCACATGTGAAAACATTGCTTAAACGTGTTTTTTTTTGCAGGTGTTGTTATTTGAAAACCATATGACTCATGGTGTCCTTTGCCTCATCGTTGTCCCTTATTTTTATATCCAGGGAAGGACACCATATAATTTGTGATGACTGTTTAGAGTTTGTCCATCCAGTGTATAAAAAAGGCTGTCAATCAATTTCTCAAACACCAAATTTCCAAACTTTTGTTTACATTTAAATCAGATGTGATTAACACTAGAAAGGCCACTAGATGACTCTCTCTGAAAACTCTTAGACAGGCACAAAGCTGTTTTATTAAGAAGTAAAGTTGAACATGATTGTCTTCTGCATTGTCTTCAACAGCTTTCAACAACTTTTCTTCTGATAAGTTATATTCAGAATCAGCTTGTTCAATTTGCTCTTTGTTAACAGCTTGTCCAGTATGAAGGGCTGCTGCTGCTGCTGTGCAGGCTGTTTCTGCTCAGAGAGCCTGTCAGCAGCTTCAGCTTATCCTGCAGAACATCTGCAGTTTATCAAACATGCTCGTTCCTCTGTCTTCGTCCTCTCTCTCTGCTCTCCTTTCAGCATTAGATAGTGAAAAAATGTGCCCTGGTCTACAGCTGGTGCTGAGGACTTGACTTTGAAACGTGACACGGCTGCAGGGTTGTTTGCGTAGCGTTCGCAAGAGGTTGGCAGAGTAACATGGAGGACGTTAATTACGCTACAGGCCCGGCCGGTGTCCCCAGAGAGCGGGACTTCCTGTTTCGTCCAGCCTCAGCTCTGCTCTTGACATTCTCAGTGAACCTTTAAAGTGGCTCGGCCTGTCCTCCACTGGGCACGTGGCCTCCAAGGACTTGACTGACCAGTAAAAATGTGCACTTGTTATTGTTTTACTGGGAACCTGTGTAGCAAAAAGAGTACTGAAAGTCCTCCGACCAACATGCTGACAGGAATGGACCGCTACAGACTCATGTAGCCCTTTTCCAGTGCAGGAAAATAGGCTTTAAGAAGCTTGTGAGGCTTTGATACAAGTTTCTTTGTTGTGTTTTATAAACAGGCACATTTTGGATTATTAAAAATCAGAAAGATGACAATCACAGAAGTGTAACTGACATTTTTTATAAAATTTCTTTCACATTTATCAGAATCAGGCTTTATTCACAAAGTACATATGTACAAGGAAATTGGGTTGAGATAAACTTTAATGTTCTGAAGGAAATTTGTCTGCAAAAGTGCTACACAGCTGCAATCAAGCAATACATGACAATACAATACATGGACAAAAAACCTACCTCATTGACAAGACAGTGCACTGGTGCACTACTGCAAAAAAGTTCTGCACACCGCTGCAATCACATAATACATAACAAGACACATACAGTGTAACACAACAAGACAGTGCAGTAGTGCACAATGCAAAAAAGAGCTACACCCAACTACAGTCACACAATGCATTAAAAAAAATCACTAGACAATGCTGTGGTGCATACGTGCAAAAAGTGCTGCACACAGCTGCAATCAAACAGTAAGTTTATACATGACAAACCTGATCAATGTAATTCAAAACCAAACAAAAAAGAATTACGATAGCAATAAGATAAAAAAATAGAATGATATACCTGAAGAGCCTTGAAGAACACAAGACTAGAGCTGCAACAACTGGTTATTAATCAGTTAGTTGATTGACAGAAAATTAATTGCCAACTTTTTTGACAATCAAATAATTGTTTTAGTAATTTTTTTAAGCAAACAGTGCCAAATATTCAGCAGCTCTATGATTGTAAATTTAGGCTGCATCTTGGGCTTTGGGAAACATTGATCGACTTTTTCCACTATTTTCTGACGTTTTAAAGACCAAACAACTAATTGATTAATCAAGAAAATAATCGACAAATAATCGCCATCTTGGCAGCGTGTGACGCTGCCTAACTCCCAGCCAATCAAAAATGGGCAAAGAGGCGGGGCCGAATGGCTGAAACAAGCCACCTAGCAGCTGGCGGATCTGTCGCTCAAAGCAGCCATGTCCTTCATTATGCAGAACTTTACAGCTTAATAAAATTTAAACGGGTGAGTTATAAAAAAATTCACCCCCCGTACAGTTGTCATGAAAGAGGAAATTAGCTACAGAGACCAAAACCGTTTTTTGTACCAGGCTGTAAACATGTTTATTTCTGCTGTAAAGTTGGACATTTTAACATGGGGGTCTATGGGGATTGACTCACTTTTGGAGCCTCAAGTGGTCGTTCAAGGAACTGCAGTTTTTGGCACTTCCGCATTGGCTTCATTTTACAGCCCCAGAGGTTGCTGCTTGTGTTTCTCACAATGTTTAGCTGTGTGTTTTTCTGCTTATTTCTGCACAACAGTAGAAATTGTGTATCCTTCATTATGATGTGACACAACATCTGCTTGACCAGCCATGATTGACAGCGATGCAGGCAGGCAACCCCTGAACGTACCTCGACCTCGGGCTGTGTCCAAAATCACTCCCTTGTTTACTCACTCACCACTCCCTACATAACACTCAATAGTTAACCCAATAGTGAGCAGCAAATTGAGATTTTGGACACTTATTAATCATCATCATTTAGCATCATCACCATCAGCTGTAGAGTCACACAACAGTAATTTTCACATCTGTAAACAACACATTGGACAGCTTTTTTCTTTCCATTGTGGATTTATTAAGGATACTATTTAGTGAAATAATATACAGTAAATATAATGCAGTATATAGTATATAGGGAGTGATTTCAGACATGCATTGAAATGCACTTTCAAGGCATTTGAAGGGGTTTATTAGCAGCTCTGTGAGAATAAGTGTTGTTATCCTGAACTGATGTGGACTGATGTTTCATGTGTGTGTTCCAGCAGTGCCAAGGTACCACAGCAGAGTTACACACCCTCCTCCTCCTCCTCCTCCTCCTCTCATTATCCAGTGCAGATGTTCAGCGCCGGGCCCTCGCAGTATCAGGTGACCACAAATCTAATTGATATCAAAACTCCGGCTGGGGAAGCCTAAGCCCCTCTACGCTCTCAGGTTACGGCCTGTTATAAGCCCGGCCCGACTTCTGACAGCCTTTTTCGGCGTGAAACATGCACTGTCCTCACTTCAAAGCAGGCGGGCTTCAAGAAAAAGCATCCCGCCGCCACCTAGGAAGAGCCCCACAAGAGCCCCGTTCTGCCTGTTTCCACAGCGTCCACTTCTGACTGATATGAGTCTAAATCGGATTAATCACGCTCTGGGCTTTTATCTCACTGAGTGGTGGGCATTTGTTTTGGCACGCCGAAACAAAAGCATTAATAAGCTCATCGGCAAACAGTGAGTTTAATATGGGAAAGTGATCCGCGGCGGGGTATTACAATGCAGCTGAGAGGGGGAATTGGAAGCTTAAGGAGAGGATGTGATGGTAATGACTTTAAGGCGACATAATCCTCCCCATCTGGGCCCAGTGATTGTTTGATATTTATGGTTGATGATCAGCACTAATAGGTTTGTTATTTTCTTATGGGATGAATATGAATGGAAGGGGAGCATGGGAAGAGGGTTGTGATTTGTTTTGTTTTCATTTTGTTTTGGGGTTCAAACCAGAGATCAGTTTCAGAGGGAGACGTGTCTGCTCTTTGTGTCAGACTTGTTGGACGTTAAGCTCAAACTAAAGCGTTGCACCTTCTCTGATGAGTGTGTGATGACTTGGATTGATCCTCTCACACACTGAAGCTGAGTGGAAGCAGATGGAGTTCTTGTGTTTTCTGTAATCCTGTTTGTCTTACAGGGTTGATATGATTCACTTCACAGTGCTGCAGTGATGCTTTAAGTGCTACTGATATCATTCATCTGAATCGTTCCTCAAATAAAGGACCATTCCACTTGTTTTAGCCCTCAAAAGATAAGGCTGGGGATTTTCTATATTTTTCTTACTGTCAACAAATCTCATGTTTGGAGCTAAACATCCTACAAACATGTATTGTTTGTGTTTTCAAAGCCTGATATATCTTATTCCTCTGTGTCGCGAACCTTCGTTTTTAGTCTATTTAGAAACGGCTCCAAACACATACAAGCACAATACTTGTTGGTTTGGCTCCTCACATTTGTTGTCAATAAGAAAAATATAGAAAATCACCAGACTTATTTACCTTTAAATATACAGTTAGAAGAGGATTAGATGACAAAATATTGAACAGCAGCAGTAGCCAAAACTACATCTACCATGACTTCTGTTGCTAAGACAGGATTTCACATGATCAAAAAGAAAAAACTGCCAGTGCAGACTGTTTTTCATTTTGATCTGCACTGTGATAAGTGTGCACTGAGTTATCACAGCACAGAGATCCATCTTACATATTCAAAACACAAACACGGCTCCATGATCGAACACTGAACTCACCTCCCAGAGTCGCAGAACGTCCTGGAAGCTGAGTTCACTCTTAAATCTGATCAACAACCAGCGGAAACAGAAATACAGATAACCTGAATCCTGAGACTCTGCAAGGAAAATACACATATGTGGTCAAAGAAACAGGAGAACAAAACACACAATAATACTCTCTTAAAAACACAGAAACACCACAACTGGCTTCATGAGCCACACCGCTGCACTGAGTGACATTAATTTAACAACAAAGAGCGTGGTTACTTTGGTTTGTTCAGAAACGGCTCCAAAAGCTGCGTAAATAACAGCGATACATTTTCAGTCTGTGGAGAGTAGTTCTGTGTAAGGCAGACACCACTGAGCATGTGCAAGAACATGGTTCTGTTTACAGCTTTGCTAGCTAGTTGTGCTACATATCACAACCTCTTGACTTTGTACAATTTAAGAGATTGTTATGTATGTTATGTAGCACAACAAGCTTGACACTTAAAGCTAATCCATGAGAGCAAACATTCAGTTATTTAAATTTAAATAGTTATTACTTATCAGTAATTAGATTTTATTTAAATAGATACTTCTTGAAATAGTTTTCTTTAGTGAAAGCCATTTTATATTGACTGGTGACGCAGACACTATTTCCAAAACTCTTCTTGGTCTCATATTCAAATACGTCAGAGGTGTCCTGGACAACCAGCAGTCTGAGACGCATTAACACACAACATACCCGGCTCAGTTATGGCATGTAGTCCCAATTTCTCTCCTGTCCCATGTTTCCTGTCACTCGATCCTATCAGCTCTCTAATAAAAGATACAAATCTTAGAAAATATATATTCCATTTACAAGCCATGTTTTCAGAAAATCTAACCCAGCAGACAAACAAAAACTGCAACACAGATCTTGATGTGTTTTTATTGTAAAGGTTGCTGTTCAGCAGGAGACTGAAATATCTGATGTGTCCTTGAATGCACCTCCAAAAATAGCCCTTGTCCACCACTGCATTAAAATCTCTATAGGGTGGTTATTATAGTGCACTGACATGAACTGAGTGACATTGTCTCACTATGTGGACTTTATTGTTCAGACTTTATCACCTTATCATGGCATGGTGATCCTTTTGTGAGCGTGTACTATTTTGAAAAAGGTTGTATTGGTGCATTCAAGGACAAACCAACATCTGAGCTGCAACAATCGGATCCTTTCTAATGCACCAAAGAAATAATCAACTTCACATTCTTCTTTTCACAACGTCCTTATTTGCTTTATTGTCTGTCTGTCTTCTGTGTTTGATTTTCTGACATCAGAGGTCATCAATATATTTAAAGGGTCAGATATCTGAGTGCTCTTGAATGCACCACTAAGAAACTTTTTTTAAAAATAATTGGTGCACACAGCTGCATTAAAACACCTTTTTAACATAATTTAGACAGAAAAATAATGTTGACTGTGACGGATTATCTACCTGTTGAAAGTTTCAAGTCTCTGCATGTTGATTTTTATAGAAATGAACCGACACCGGAGGTCATCTGGAAAAAAGGAAATCAATCTAAAATACATTGCGGTCTAAAAATTGTAGAGTGTGAATTCAGAAGTATTCTGGGATGTTCCTGCTGGGTTCAGTTTTATCTCTGTGGTTTCCCAGCTCGTTACTGACCCTTGGCCTACTTATTTGATGGATGACTTTATGACACTATTTTAGTCCGGAGCGTCACTGAGGGGCAGGATGCCCGGGCCCGGGGTATGTGACCTTTCTCTGGGTATGTCTTGTCAGGAAAAGATGCGTCAGGACGAGAGTTTAATGAATCCACAAGATCATGTTGAGCATGCGGGGCTTGATGGGAGGACGGAGGGTCCAGAACGTTCCAGCTGCATCATCAAGAAAAGACGTCAAACTGATGAAGAAAGAAGAGAAGGAATACTTTCCAAATTCTTTCGATGGCTCTAATTTCCATCCTCTGTGTCGTACATCATCACTGCAGTGTGACGAAAACATTCATAACCTTCCTCCTATAGAGAAGACGATACAGAAACTGAGATTACATCTAAATAATCTTGATAAAACATTTCTATGATCACAACTTGATTATCTAATTTTCTTAAAATAACATTATTAAAATAAAAATAACATTATTTTGAGATATACAGCTTTATTCATTGGAACACAAACAGAAGATATAATGAACAATTCAGCTACTGCAAGTTTGACTTAGCTAGCCAGTTTTTTATGAGTTACATTAACTTATTATTAACCATTAACTATTTTTGACAAGTGTAAGCAGAGACACAAGACTGTTCTTGGCTCGTTTCTTTTATATGAGGAAGCTTGTCACTATTATTTCTTCCCACAGGCCTGTTGGGGGTTTACAGTGTTCATATACCCAAACTTGGTCTCCAAGCAAACATCCTCTAACCTCCACTGATGCAATCATGATTGATGTCATAAAAAGAAACGCCCATTATAAGGCTCCTAATGGTGGACTTTTAAAGTTTAGGGCTGCAACTAATGATTATTATCTGTTGATTATTTCCTGATTTAGTCCATTAGTCTTTGTAAAATGTCAATCAATGTTTCCTAAGCCCAAGATGCAACTTTTAATGTCTTGTTTTGTCTCAACCAACAGACCAAAATCCAAAGATATTCAGTTTACTGTCATATATGACATATAAAGGCTTCAAATCTTTACATTTGAGAAGCTGCAACAAGCAAATGTTTGGCATTGTTGCTTAAAAAATGCTAAAATGATTATTTGATTTGATTTGATTTAATATTTACAGATTAATTTTCTGTCAACTGACCATCAATTACTGAGTGAAGGAATGAAAAAGTGAATTACCCAAAATAGTGACTATTTGGCTACAGTGCTAAAGTTTGAGCTTCAATCATTTTGTCATTAATGAACTGACGTAGTTCTTGCCCTTATCTTCTGTGTTATTATATCAGCAAGTCACCGGCTGCCAGAAGGCTGCAGGATGACTTCTGCAAGCTTCTATTCCCATTGGATCCCCCCAAACCTAAAACAGGATCTTCTCTTGATACTGTAAAACACTCTGGATGAAATCCTCCAGCATTCACAGTAGAACATGACATGTGTTTTTATAATTCTCCCTCTTGCCCTGCTGCAAAGGTCATTTTGGGTAAAGAGTGTCAGCGAAAATGCCTGAAATGTAAAATGAGAGAGCAGATCGTATCAGGGCCAACGTACGGCGTCACAAATCATCCTCCTGAGAGACGTTCGTTTGGCAGAACGCCAGTGTGTTTGTGTAGGATGATGTTCCTCGAAGAGGGTTCATTTTCCTAAAATGCTAGAAATAGTTTGTCCAGTCAGTAATAGAGTTGATATTTAACAAGCAAGAGTGTTGTTTTTTCTGTCAGAGTAGGAATTACTTTTTCAAGGAAATACAATACGCAGGATAGAGTATTTTATCTTTCGCACATGGCTTTATATATATGTACATCATACACACACACACACACACACACACACACACATATATATATATATATATATATATATATATATACACACACACACACACACACACACACACACACACATATATATATATATATATATATACACATATACATACACACAAACAAACAACAACAGAGAACACAGATTCAGCAGAGTCTGGGGTATGTCATAAATTGGCATAAAATTGAAGCATGAAACAGAATAAACACACATGGATCAGTGAAAGGGTTGATGTGATGCAGAGTTGGAGGGAGTTTGAGATGTTGAGACAAACTGAACAAACTACAACAAAATCACACACACACAAATAAAAACAAACAAACAAGATAAACAACAATTGCAGCGGTGCAGTAGTGAAAATGCCCAAAACTACAAAACTGCTAGCAACACTGCTACTACACTTTATTCTCATTGACAGACTGATGACAGTGATTATAATGTTGACCATTCTTACTAAACCAGGTTACAAGTATAGACCAAAAGTATACAAGGTATAGAGTACAAAAAGCTATCAAAGTTTTCAAAGGATAATCCAGACACAAGAGCCAGATAAATAAAAGAAAAAAAAAGAATCCTACATTTCCCATAATGCATCTTTGTCTTACCCTCCCTGCCTGGTAAACATCCACATCTTTCAAATTCTACACGTCCAGTTTGTAACAAATACCGTAAAAAAATGTGTAACCGAGCATGAGCCAAGATAACCCTGATGACATCACAGTGACATCATCAGGGTTATTTTCAGACTTTAGAGCTCCCCGCAGAGCCGCAGAAGACTGTTTTCACATGCTGCAATTGTACTAATGTAAACCGCTAATCTAAGATAGTTAGAGGAAAACTTATAAATCTGAACATGAATTTGAACTTTGTTTAGTTTTAAGGTTTCAGTATCATCTCTGTGTGAGTCTCTGTCACCTGAGTGATTCCCCCCCGAGGCTGCTGCGAATACTGCAGTGTGTTTCCTGAGTCGTCTGGCATGTTGGTAAATGTGTCCACTAATGCTCAGTAAGACCGTGGACATGCTGAGAATGTATGACACACACTCACACACACACACACCTGATCTGCAGTTATGTTCCGTAGACCTCTGTTGTTGTCCAAAAACTATTAAAAACACGTCAGTAAGCCACACCGCTGCACTAGATGACACGTTCCTTCATTATGAAGAACGCGGTTACATTCGTGTGTTTAGAAATGGCTCCAAAGACTTATAACAGCGCCAGTTTTTCAGGCTCTGGAAAATATTTCCGTGTCAGGAAGAGGCCACTGTTCATGTGAGAGGACACGGTTGTCTTTATAGTACACAATCAGCATTTTTTCACGCTCGTTGTATTAATCAGACTCTGACCTAAAAATTGTAAATTTCTCAAAGAAGTTTAGTGCAAAGTCAAGACTTTGTGATATGTAGCACAACAAGCTAGCAGAGCACACCTCACATGCGCAGTAGCCTCTTCCTGACACAGAAATACTACCCAGAGAGTGAAAACTTGATGCTGTTATTAGTCTTTGGAGCCGTTTCTAAACAAACTAAAGTAACCTCGTAATTCTGTGACAAGGAACATGTAACCCAGCGGTGTGGCTCACTGACGTGTTTTTAATAGTTTTTGGACAACATGAAGGTCTACAGCACAGAGGAATAAGATATATCATTGCAGCTGTACTCACATTTATAATGCTAACATGTTGGTGTTTGTAATGTTCACAATATTACGGTATTAGTTAAGCATGTTAGCATGATAACACTTGCTAATTAGCACTATGCAAAAGTGAGGCTGAATGTCATCTGTTTTGCATTTATACTGTAAGTGCAAACAAAAATTTTGACCTGACGATGACGTTAACGATAAAACGTCAGCTTTTTATAATTCATCCCCTGGGGACCATGAATGTGTGAATTCGATTTTATGGCAGTCCATCTAATAGTTGTTGAGATATTTCAATTATAAACAAAAATGTCAACGTCATCATGGTGAAAAAGGGAGAAAAAGTCACCAAAGTCAGTCAAATAAAACGTCAGGGAACCACGAATATCTGAACCAAATATCGTGCCAATCCATCCTGTAGATTTTGAGATATTTCGCAGAATATAAGTAAACACTTTGACCTGCTGGTGGCGCTGGAAGGATCACCAATTTCTGTAGAATTTATCCTGCGTAGACCTTGAAAAATTGCTGTAAATTTCAAGGCAAAAAAGATTTTTCACCATTTAGCCAGTTGGATCACAGTTTCTGTTGAACCTTCCTGAAATTTTCTCAAAATCTGATCATTTGTCGAAGATATTTGACAGATTGTTGTCTCTCCTCTGATTTCACTGTCAAAGACAATTAATATATCTTGTTAAACAACAATAAATCCAATCAATGACCTTTGGGGGCTGTGCTACTCCTCACCAGACCAAGGTGTTTGAACAGACTGACCAACATCACCATCGTCAGCGCTAAAAGGACAAATCGCTAATGAGTATTTTCACAGTATTTGTGTTTCTATAATGACACATTGTTTCAGCCTGATTCTCAAAATTCCCGGAGGTGTTCTAAGTAGAAAGACTTTTGGATCTGAGTTACAGCCAACAGTAAGATTTTATCTCTATCACGGTCATGATTCATGATTTAAAACCTTTCATTGTATCGTCTTTTCATCTTAACGGCCTGTACGATCTCTTTTAGCACGGTCATTCGTGGAGCCGTTCCTGAGCCAAAACCAGGATGAGGCGTGACCGGAGTTGAAGCGTTTCAACCATTCGCTCATTCTGCTGTCAGCACCTGCAGCGACCGTCACAGACATGAAATAACAGGCACACTTTCTGTCCGAACACACCTTTAGTGTTCTGCACAGTTCTGGCATAAAGCATGTCCTAATTATTGTTATTCAAACATGACTGATTATAAACGAGGACCAAAAACACTTTTTTGAGCCTTATTTGAACTGATGTAGTTTTGTTTGTGTTTTAGCCGCATGCTAAACAAACACATTTCCAGAAACCAGCAGATGTCACATGTCAAATGAAGCCTAATACATGCATCATGGCCTTACAGCTATTTCCATTTGGGTATGCCAAATAGGTGAAAATTCTATAAAAGGGATCGATGTTAAAGGGTTGATGAGCCACACTGACACACTGGGTGACATGTTCCCTTTTCCCTGACAAGAGCGGTTACATTAATTTGTTTAGAAACAGAAGGAAGACAAAGAGGAAGGAAGTTTCTTGTACTACATTTCACATCCTCTTGACTTTGTACTTAATGTATTTGAGAAATTTATAATGTAGTATAAAGTCTAGAGATTGTGATATGTCGCACAACAAGCTGGCGAAGCTCTGTAAACGTTTGCCTTACACAGAACTACTCTCCTGAGACTGAAAATGTGATCGTTGTTATTAGTCTTTGGAGCCGTTTCTAAACAAACTAATGTGCCCAAACTCTTTGTAATGAAGGATCACTGCAGTGGTGTGGCTCACTGACATGTTTTTAATAGTTTTTGGATAACAGCGGAGGTCTATGGCACACACACACACACACACACACACACACTCCCTGCAATAAAACCACTGGCGGCCTCCACCTGCCTTCCTCTATGACTCCACATTATGCCATTACTGGCATGTGTCTGTTTATACTGTATATGTGTGTGTAGAGACTTGTGTGTGTGTGTGAGAGAGTATTTGTACAGGCTTGTGTGTGTGTGTATTGGGGGGGGGGGGTTTGTGTGAGGTTCAGGAGTCCATCTTGTTTTTTCATTTGCCGTGCTCCGTGACATTTGTTCCTGCAGCTGAACATGGGCAGGACAATTTCTCGATTCTTCCAGCAGTGGACAGCTGCGGCGTGAATTACACTAAAGCTGCTGCTTTGGGGGGATTAGGCTGGTGCAGTGTGTGTGTGTGTGTGTGTGTGTGTGTGAGTGTACGCACGTGTCTCCTGGGACATGTTAACCCTGTGCAGTCAGAGGTCCTCCAGGTCTTGGACCAGGACCAGGATCTGAACTTTTACTGTCTCTCTGGCAGAGGACTCTAAACTTTACTTTGATCTTTTTACCAAACTAACAGATTAGATAAAACCTGCACATGTAGCTAATAATCTCTATATGTTAATAATCTGAATCTATCTGAAGCCATTTTTAATGACTTTATAAACCACAAACTGTCAACCAAGCTAAGTAAGACACATTAACTTCAATTTAAAGGTGCAGTGTGTAGAATTTAGTGGCATCTAGCGGAACGGACTTGGCAGAAATGGAATATAATACTCATAAGTATGTTTTAATTAGTGTATAATCACATGAAAATAACAGTGAGCCCTTTATATCTAGATAGGGAGCAGATCCTCTTCCATGGAGCCCGCCATGTTGCACCGCCATGTTTCTAAAGTAGCCCAGGACGGACAAACCAAACACTGGCTCTAGACAGAACCACTAGATGCCACCAAATCCTACACACTGGTCCTTTACAGGAGATGTTCACAATTACTCAAGTCTGTCTTAAAACAACAGTCAGGAGCCCAAATGAACACTGAAATGGATTTTACTTGCCATAATCCATGTTCATACTGGCTTTTAGGAGATCCCCTCATAATGCACTTACAATGTGCTGTGCAAAAATGTATTTAAAAGTTTATCTGAAGCTAGTATGTAGCTTCAGCGTCCAAATGAGTCAAATCAAGTAGATATCTTTCAACGTTACAGTCTTTTTAGTGCCAAAGTCCCTCTTTTTGTTACTATACTTCCACCGCAGCTCAACAGCTCACAAACGTGCAGTTAGACTCAAGTAAATCACTGACCTGAGACACTTTGTTCATCATCTTATTCGCTGAAAACATCTGTTTTGTGCTATTGTTTGGGTGACCGGAGCTGAGAGCGGCAGAGTGACGATGCACCTTCTCTGTTTTCATTACTGTTAATTTTGCAGTAAGGTGATTTTGAAACATGACTCAGTTCTCTAAACCTTGTAGCCTAAGTTGGAGTAGTGGTGCGCACATTCACAAATCCTCAGTGGGATAGTTGTTGGATGATTACGGAAGTATGTTGACATAAAAACCTTGAAGAATGCACAAACCACATTTTGAGTGCTCCTCAGTCTACAAATCAGAACGTGCAGGTATGGATCTATAAGAGCAAAATTAGATTTTAGCGTAAGGAAGGACAGAATCAGGAGACTAACAGATGTCTTGAGCGTGGAGGAGGAGTTGTGTAACTACATTTCAGCAAGCAACAGGAGTTCTCACGCTCACTTTTGGCAGTCTGAATGACCTGAGCGTAAACTCAAACTGAGAGCAGAGCATCAACTGTTCAATTTCACCTGGACATGAAGGGTCATCCCGAAGACCCTTCCTTCTACTTTACAAATAAAAGCTGGGACAGTGGCGTTTTTTTAACCACCAGATGGAGACAAAGAGCGGTATTTGATGTCTTTTTAATCTTAAAAATCAAAATGCATTGACAAATATCATACTCACATTCAATTTGCTGGCAAAGGATCTCATTTTTAAGCCATTTTGATAGTCAATTTAAAAGTAGGCCTAGTTACTAGTTATATACTATAATGGCTGTACTATCTAACTTCTATTTCTAAACCAGTTGTAGGTTTTCTTATTTTTTGCAATCTGAAGTGATCAGAAGCTGCTAAAACACCTGGAGAAAGCTGAAAGAGCAGACTCAGAAATGACAAGTCTGTACCTGTGCACTCTCAAATGTGGACTGGCAGACTGAGTCGTGCTCCCAATGTGGTTTTTGTGCTCTCCAAGGTTTAGTCGTCAATATACTTCCATAGATAATCAATTAAATGGCAATACAAGGAGTACCCACACACTAAATCAAAGCAACCTGTAAATGATGGATATATACAGCAAAATGACAGTGACATCATAATCCTTAAAAGTCATGCCATGCTGTTAACTTGTGTAGCTGCAACAATTAGTCGATTAATCGATTGGTCAATTGACAGAAAATCAATCAGCAACTATTTTGATTGCAAGACAATTGCAGATTCATAAATGTGATGATTTGGAGCTTGTTGAGCAAGACATCTGAAGACGTAACCACAAACTCTAAGATATTATAATGTCTAATAAGCATTTATCAATATTTTCTGACATGTTATAAACCAAGCAATTCATCGATTAATCGAGAACATAATCAACAGATTAATTGATAATGAAAATAATAATTATTTGCAGCCCTACTTTGACTGACAGTGAGAATCAGCTTGGAGGTTTTATGCTGAGCTGCATCTTTCGTCCGTCCACTTGTTTTGTCTTTATTGGACAGTTCACAGTGGAAGAAGACATGAAACAACGCTACCTTTTCACCAAGTTACACACAATTCCATGTCTTTATAGGTAGTATTCGGAATTGAAAAGTATAAATATAACTGTGGTGAAATGACAGTAAAGGTCCTTGAATCCTTGAAATGTCCTTAACTGTATTCAAACTGGAGTCATTACAGCTACTAGAGTTTAAATGAACATTAGACCACTGGGAACCTTCCTGAACAACTGTTGACAAATGTCTAATCCTGTGAATATCTTAGACACAGTCACTGTAACACAGATCAGACCTTTACATTGTTTGTCTCTATGTCAGGTGAACTCTGAACATCACAGCATCATGTAGAAGATGCTGTCTATCATCTTCTATCTGTTTTATCCAGTGGTGGAAAGTACATTTACTTAAGTACTGTCATAAAGTACAATTTTGAGGTTCTTGTACTTAACTTGAGTATTTCCATGTGATGCTACTTTCTACATTTCAGAGGGAAATATTGTACTTTCTACTCCACTACATTTATTTGACAGTTAGTTACTTTTCAGATGAAGATTTGACACAATGGATAATATAAAAAGCTTTTAAAATACAACACATTGTTAAAGATGAAACCAGTGGTTTCCAACCTTTTTGGCTTTTGGCGTCTTACAAAAAGCAGTGTGTAGTCGGGGTCACATTTCACATGTCTATGAGTTGTTAACAGCTCCACCAAATAGTGATTTTTCCCTCTAAACTTCTCACATGCTTTCATTTCAATAAATGTTCAAATGATCCAATATTTCAGCAAAAATCAAAGCTTAGAGAAAAAGTCCAAAAAACTGAAAACAGATTTGTGTATCAGAACTTTGTTTTTTCTTCTTTCCTCTCCCATTAATCATCTCACCACCCCTCAGATTTATCTGCTGACCCTTTGGAGGGGCCCAACCCCTAGGTTGGGAACCACTGGACTAAACTAGCTAACTGTATATAAAGTAGTGTAAACTAGCTCCACCTCCAGCAGCTACAACAGTAACATGCTGCTCATGCTGCAGGACTTTTACTTGTAATGGAGTATTTTTACTTTGCCGTATCTGAATACTTCTAACACCAGTGGTTTTATCTTTTATATGTTCATCCTTTATTTGCTACTGTACTGACTCTACTTCCTCTTTAGGATTACATTTACCTTCTGACAAATCACAGATAATATCATAACTGCACCGAGAGCTTGTAAAGAAACTTGGCTGAGCTGTTCGGGGGTTAAGCTGAAGGTCTGTGGATGGGTACTTTGAAGTATGGTGTTTCAGCAGCAGCAGCGGGCGGTCGCTGAGCTCAGGATTCGCTTTGGTCAGACCGTCAGTGTGAATCATTTTTACCACAGAGAATATATTTATTTCCACAGGAAGATGCTAAAACCCCTGAAAATTGTCCTGGGTAACAGGACACCGCGCGGCAGAGAGGGGATTTCTGCCGCTCTGAGAGCCTCTTGTGTGTTAATCGTCCGTTCAATCTGCAGAATCTGAGCGTCGTGCCAACTTGGAATCCTTTCATTGATAGTTTGAAGAGGCAGAGCGGGAGGCCGAGGCCGTGCCAGAGGTTCAAAGCTCCATTTGGTCTGAAGCCGAGTTTGTTCTGCTGGAAGTGACCTCTAACCTCTGAGGGAAAAGGTCATGGTTCTGACTTTCTGCTTCTGTCTATCTGTGAGCTCATCCACTAGCTGACAAGTGTGTATCTGTTGGACACTTCTGGGGTTTGGAGTTGAGTTCATGGACCAACAACATATATTGTTGTTTATGGGCTTTTTCATCTGTGCTTTTTAGTCCGGTTAGATCAGACTCTGGTTTATTTTCTCCCTTGGTGTGATTCATTTGAGCAGGTCTGAACATAGTAATTGTTCTCAGACCAAAACAACTGTACATGTTGCATTTTTGATATTTGGGCAGGTAGAAGCTTTTTCAGGACGTTCTTGCAGTGTTTATGTTCTCGCTCCCGCTCCAGACACATGTGACCAATGAGGGGAGAGAAAAATCTCACCTGGCTTGTCGTGATGCATTTTGGGTCACTTGGATTTTTCTCTGATTCGCTGATTCAGACCAGAACAAACCAACTATAGGTTTGAAAATGCCTTAATCTGAAGGACTGGTCTCTCCTCTGAAAACACAAAGACAAAACTTGTATCAACTCTCCATCAAACTCACTGAACCCCCAAAATAACAGAGCATCGTTGGGATAAGAAACCTTTTAATTCATAATTAATTTTCATTTTAATTCCCTGAAGCTAATTACTGGAGGTGAAATTGTAATCCCTTTCTAAATCTATACTTGTCACTGGAAAAAACAGCACTTTACATAATACACAACCTGATGAATAAGTTCATAACTTTATCAAGGGCTATATCTAACAATCATTTCAATTATTGATTCAACTGTTGATTATTTCTTGATTAATTGATTAGTCATCTATAAAAAAGTGTCAGTGATGAAAAATGTTGATTATCGCCTCCAAAAGCCCAAAGTGACGTCCTCAAATGTCTTATTTTGTCTCGACCAACAATTAACAACCCAAAGATATTCAGTTTACAGAATATTTTCATATTTAATTGACATCTAGCATTATTTTTCTTAAAAAATGACTCAAAACGATTAATCTATTATCAAAATAGTTGCAGATTAACTTTCTGTTGATTGACTCATCGTTGCAGCTCTGTTTTCTTCTGTCGAGCCCAAAGTGTGAAACAGACCCTCTCTAGATAATAAAACTGTGTAACTGATGCTTCAGGCCCGTCTGCTGCAGACATCTGTGTGTGCCAAATAGTAAACATTGTTGAGGAACCATCCAGTCTCTGGTTTTAACATTCAGAAGGTCTGACAAAGACAAGAAACATTCGACAACAGTGAAACCGAATCATCACATCTTAACGCTGCCATGAGTAACTGACCTCTGATTCAAGTCGGAGGAATCTGTGTTCTACATGCTGAGGAGGACGAACAACATGTGGTCGCAGACTTCAACCTCTTCACTGTTCAAAAGCCGCAGAACTTTATTGTTGGTTGGTTGGTTTGCATAGACAAACCACAGACACACACACACGATGGAATGATCTGGTCTCTTCCTCTTAAACCTCCAACACTCGTTTGGCTTCTATTAAAACGAAAACACCACAGAAGAAGACTCTTTTAGTGAAGATGTAAAGATAGTATGTGACCCGACTGAAACACAAGACGACCCTTTGCTTCCTTTAACAGGTGAATAAAAATGCATCTGGGGGTCGATCAGCAGTGAAAGCTCTTTGTTTTCAAGTTGATTTGTTTATCGAGCGCTCGCCTCAGAAGTGGAAAACCATCTGTTTATGTGTGTGTGTGTGTGTGAGGTGTTGTTTTCTCGGAGCGCCACACCGGCTAAAGGTAACAGGCTCTTTAACGAGGTGCTTTTACGTGCGAGGCAAGTGGCAGCGCCACGGGCCGCCACGAGGACGAGTTTACAAGTGACCACACATGGAGGCGGTGGACGAGCGGAGCGGCCCCCGGTTTGATGGAGGGCCCCTGATCTTTACTGCCAGTCTGTTTGGAGTCTTTACAGCCTCTGAAAACACAGAGAGGAGAGGTGGATATGAGGATCAGGTAGACCGAGTGAAGAGGTGTTGGCGTCTTCCATGATGAAGCTGAAGGTTTAAGACGAACAACTGCTCTGTTATGGATGTTGAAACTCAGGACCAGTTCCAATAATTCCTCACATCTCACATCTAAACAACAGAGGTGGTTCATCAGCATCTTCTAAAAGGTCTCATATCTGACACCTCTATGATTAAAGGATAAGCAAGTCTAGGTGCTATATAAATACTGTTAAAGTATCAAAACACTCAGTCCAAGGAGAAATACACACCAGCCTTTATTCATGACTGTGTCTTTAAACAAGCCGCTTGAACTTCTGTAAGTTTGTGATGTAACAACTATACGCTCAGTGTTTGCCTTGGAGGGCAAAAAAATATGTTCATTTATGTTATTCATCTAATTTATGTGCACTCGCTTCATTTCAGCTCAGTGTGAGAGGCTCTACTGTGTTTTGCTGACATTTATGTTCATGCTAGTTTTTCTCCTCTGCTCTGCTCTCTGTGTGAGAGACAAACAGCGAAGGAATCACTGAGCAGTTATTGGATGTCAGGAGGCAAGTTTGTCACTGAACAGCCTCCCAAAGGTTAGATAACATCCTCAGCGGTGGCCATCACAATTTAACGGTGAGTTTTGCCCAGAGCCCCAGTTTTACCTAGCTACAGGCTAGGCTACAATCCGTTAACAGTCAGCAAATCAGAGAAGAGGGGCACTGAGCAGACACAAAACAGCCTGTTCTTGGTAGAGCTCCAGAGAGAAACTTAAGAGAGGAGATGTAAGACTATATTAAGATGGTTTTTGGTATTTAAAATCACAATCACAACAAGACTTCAAATAAAACACCGGAAAAGTGTAAAATATGGGACCTTTAAACCAGCAGTCAGGTGTCCATATGAACAGTGAAAGAGGTTTTCCTTGCTGTAATCATTCCTCCTGTTCATACCGGCTGTTAAAAGATCCTTCAAATGTGCTATGTCATTTAGTGCAAAAATGCATTTAAAAGTCTCTGTGAAGCTTATATTCAGCTTCAGCAGTCTGAGTTAGTCATATCAAGTGGATATCTGACACATTTACAGTCTTTTTAGCATCAAATTCCCTCTTTGTGTTTCCTCGGACAGTGTTTCCCTGTTGAGCTGCAGGTGGAAGTATAGTAACAAAAAGAGGAACTTTGACACTAAAAAGACTAACGTTGAAAGATATCTACTTGATTTGACTCATTTGGACGCTGAAGCTTCATATTAGCTTCAGATAAACCTTTAAATACATTTTTGCACAGAAGGAGGACTGTGGGTTTTGTCCCCCATCACTTCCATTGTAAGTGCATTATGAAGGGATCTTCTAATGGTCAGTATGAACAGGAGGAATGATTACAGCAAAACAGGTTTCAATGTTCATTTGGGCTCCTGACTGTTGTTTTAAGACACATTTAAACAATAGTGAACCACTCCTTTAATGTTTAGGCAACCAATAAAGACCCAACATGCTGCTTTCTTTTTTGGAAATTTTCGGTTATAGAGAGCCGAAGTGAAACTGGTACGTCTGGTTCTTTTCAGATTAGTTGATATGTTTTGGTTTTTCTTTTGTATTCTACCATTATTACTGTGATATCTTCATTCAAAAATCTTAATTTTGAGGTGAAGTCTGGCCCTGTGAGGTCGACTCATGTGAAGAACCACTGAAAACATTTTTCAAAATCAACCAACGACACAAAATCTTTAAGGAAGCTTCATCTGTTTCACACCTGACTGAGACAAAACTACAAATTGACCATTTTTAACCTAAACAAACAGGAATCTTCCCGGCGTTTGAAGCAGTTTCCCCTCTGATTGTGTCTGAGCAGCCGAGGCAGCCGAAGTGAAGTGAAGTGACAGCTCCAGGTGGCGAGGAGCTTCAGAGAGGACAAGAGGCAGAACAGCAACTGTTGGCCCGACGCCGGCAGATAAATAATAAACCAACTGTGAGCCGAGCGCTGCTCCTCAGGAGGAACAGAGAACAAGAAGTGATCCAGAGAGCGAGGAGGAGGGAGTTTAAACCTCTGCACTCATGGTTTGGCACAGATCGATCACGCCTGGATTTTTAATTAAACAGATGTCACCATGAATATTTCAACTTTTGAGCAACACGATACAGACGGTGATGTAATATGCGGAGGGATCAGCCAATGAGCCGAGGAGCACGTGCAAAAGGCCAACCGACCGCGGCGATGTCACATTGCTGCAGAAATCCTGTATGTAGGGAGAAGATTACTGGTTCTTCTTCAACCAGTTTGCACCGTAATGGATGTCGTGTGTAGTTAGGTTTGATCTGCGTATAACTTCTTGTGTTTATGATGTCAAATTAATTTGAAACAATCAAAGATCACAGAGATTATCTACTTCTTTGTGTTTCCCTGTTGAGCTGCAGGTGGAAGTATAATAACAAAAAGAGGAACTTTGGCACTAAAAAGACTGTAACGTTGAAAGATATCTACTTGATTTGACTCATTTGGATGCTGAAGCTTCATATTAGCTTTCATTATTAGCTAAAAACTGAAAACCCCTTATTAATATTATTTGTTTCTAATATTGCTCACCCATCTTTTTGTGGCTGACGTTTTTTTTTTGAATGATGTTTGTTGAACACTGATCAACGTGTTACATCACTGTATATGAAATGTGTCCTATAAATAAGTTTGACTCAACCTGACTCCCCGGCTATTTTCACCTAAAACCTCTGTAAAGCCGTGTGTGTGTATGTATGTGTGTGTGTGTGTGTGTGTGTGTGTGTGTGTGTGTGTGTGTGTGTGTGTGTGTGTGTGTGTGTGTGTGTATGTGTGTGTATGCAGGATAAATCCAGTCAGGAACCAGTCTGAACAGGATGGAGTCCACAGAGTGACACAGAGCTCATGTTTTACACATCCGGCATGTTTACTCTTCAGTTTAGCAATATCCATATTATACACTCACCGGCCACTTTATTAGGAACAGCTGTGAAATTTAATGCAATCCAATACAACAGCTCTGCCATAAAATTCTATTTTTATGAAGCTTATATATTCTCAGTTTTTGTTTTGTCAGAAAGGTGATAATTCTACTTTATGTTTATTATTGAGGTCTTAGTGGGTGGTGCTGCTCGTGTACTGGACCATTCAATATATTCATGATTAAAGCATTTTTTATTTTAATCTCTTAATAAACCTGTTGCTCCATCTTCTTAAATTAATTTAATCTTTGCTCTCTGCAGTATCGCTGTGATGTTTTTAGCTACACTCACCTTTTGGCTTCCAGGCTGTAATAATATCAGTTGATCCGCCACTTTGGTTCAGACTCATTTGTGTCAACAACTATTGGATGGATTACCATGACATTTAGTACAGATATTAATCGTGTCTCATGCTTCATCCCATATATATATATATATACATATATATATATATATATATATGTACAGTACTGTGCAAACGTTTTAGCTTGATACAAAGTTCAGTAAACAGCAGAAACTTAAAGTAAATCAATATTTGGTCTTTAAACCAGCAGCAGTTCTCCTCAGTGTTTCAGGTACTCGGCAGGTCGGTTGTTCCTGCATCTTGGAGAAGTTTCCACAGTTCTTCTTCTGTGGATTTTGGCGTCTCAGCTGCTTCTGTCTCTTCATATGATCCCAGACTGACTCCATGATGTTGAGATCAGGACTCTGTGGGGGCCAAACCATCTGTTGCAGGACTCCTTGTTCTTCTTGCTGCTGAAGATAGTTCTTTATGACTTTATGACTGGATGTTTGGGCTTGTTGTCATGCTGCAGAACACATTTTGGACCAATCAGATGCCTCCTTGATGGTGTTGCATTGTGGAGAAGAATCTAAACATCTAAAGTGCCTAAAACGTTTGAACAGTACTGTATATTCATTCTTCTAATTTCTCAGCCTTATGGACGGTAGAGGAGGTTGTACCAGCATCTGGTTTAAAAGAAGTTTAGCTGACTTCTCTAACATTCAACAGCCGAGCCGAGAGCGTCAGAGTCGGAGCAGGAAACAGAGTCACTCTGCGTCGTTCTGTCCTTTTTCCACCACAGTTTAGAGACATTTAGAGATAAGAATCTGTAAAAGTTTACAGCCTGTCATGCTGTCCCCCTATGTTACTCCGTGTACAATGATGCAGCTCAAAAAACAGGCAGTGATTCAACTGACAAAATGCAAGTCAACTCATGGACTGATGCACTGAATCAATGTCATCAATATTTTATTCACTATACAGCAGTTGTGTTGTCTTTTTGATTTCCAAAATCAAACTTAAAATATTTTAATTTCTATTTGCAGCAAAACCCTCAGCACAAACCATTATTAGGGCAAACATGTTAATAATCTTTGCCCTAATAATAACAGCAGGTTTGGGAGTGAATTGCTGCCCCAAGTGAAGGAGTTCAAGTATCTCAGGGTCTTGTTCACGAGTGAGGTTAAGATTGAGCGTGTGGTCAAAAGTTGGATCTGTGCAGCATCAGCAGTAATGCGGACATTGTACCGGACCGTTGTGGTGAAGAAGGAGCTGAGCCAGAAGGTGAAGCTCTCAATTTACCAGTCAGTCTACGTTTCAACCCTCACCTATGGTTATGAGCTTTGGGCAGTGACTAAAAGAGTGAGATTGTGAATACAAGTGGCTGAGATGTGTTTCCTTCGCAGGGTGTCTGGGCTCAGCCTTAAACGAAACACAGAGGCTACGTGTACAAACTCTGATGACGAAATATACGTCACATGGAACCTAGCGGACCCTCGAATACTCACAGATGCAGAATGTATAATGTCAGCTTTAGAGACAGGGTGAGGAGCTCAGAGATCCAGAGAGAGTGAGAGTAGAGTTGGTTCTCCTTCGCGTCGAAAGGGGCCAGCTGAGGTGGTTCGGGCATCTGGTTAGGATCCTTCTGGGGATGTCCAACTGGTAGAAGAACCCGAGGCAGACTCAGAACATGCTGGAGAGATTACATACATCTTCTGGTCTAGGAACACCTTGGGATCCCCCAGCAGGAGCTGGAAGACGCTGCCGGGATGAAGGGTTACCTTAATCTGATGCCACTGCGATCTGGTCCCAGATAAATTGCTGAAAATAGATGGATGTTAATAATAATTACCTCAAACATGTTAATAGTTTGTAAATCTTGGTTGTGAGGATCTAAATCCATTATTTTCACATAGTGCTTCAATTAATTGTTTGGTTTATGGAATAAAAAGTGATCACAACTTCTCAATTCCCAAAGATATTCGGTTTATCATCATGTTTGACGAAGAGAAGCAGCAGATCCTCTCATTTGAGATGCTGGAACATGAGAACGTGCAGCATTTTTTCACTTTTTACAGTATGCTTGAAAAATTACTGAAACAATTAATTCATTATCAAAATAGTTGCAGCCTTCCTTGTTTTTATAGACACTCTGAAGGAGGTTAACTGATGACTCTGGACTGTTTTGTTCATGGTTCTCTTTTGACTGGCGTTAAAGTTAAAGTCTCCGAGCTTGTTTAAAGTATTTTCCTGTAAACTAGCCGGTTGATGAGGCACCTACTTTGTTAGAGAGATTGACAGCTGCTGGTTTTGATGCTCTGACTCGACAACAGATCATGTGTTAGCGGTATAAACGGCTTGACGCTCAAACTGGGACACGTTCCATCTTAACAGGGCATCAGAGGGTGAAGCAGCTGGGTGACATGCAGCCCAGGGGTGAAGGAAGGAGGGAGGCTGTGACTGAGTGGGGCTCGGGTGGTGGTGTTGTGGTGGTCGTTGGTCGTCCCCCCCCAACCCCACCCTCCAGATGCCCCACGATGACAGAGGCCCCCGCCATCGGCCGCAGCAGGACACTTGGCACTGACGTGAGCTGTCGGTTCTCCCCGAGGCCGGAGCGTGCCAGGCGACAGCTGCAGGGCTCAGGGTCTCCGTGCATAACAACCCCCCCAAAAAAATATCCCCATCACCCCTCCATCCACGCCAGGCCACGCGGGGCAACGTCCTCCTCAATACGACCATTGTTGTGCTCCTGGCCAGCTAAGCCCCCCATATCAGAGGGATGAAGCCCCCTCCTCAACACACACACACACACACACAGAGCAGTGGCGTGATGGCGGTGTGGTGGTGTGTTAACACGCGGCGAAGGATGATGGACTGGACTTTGATAGCTCAGCAGCTGTTTGCTGTGTAGAGACGCGGAGCGAGGAAGAGAGAAAATCCACCGTTGAAGACGCACGAAAAACTGCAACGAAGAAGAGAATACTTTTATAATTCATCACAGATGATCAGAACGAATGTTCCTGCATGAAAATCCGCTCACAAAGAAACTTGTTTGAGAAACTTTCAGCGGTGGAAGAAGAACTCAGATCTGTTAATTAAGTCAAAGTAGCAAAGCAAAGTAAAAGTCCTGCATTCAAGTTCTTACTTAGGTAAAAGTACATGAGTATTGTTGGCAAAATGTACTTTAAGTATCAAAAGCAATGCAATTTAGAGCCATATTATTATATTTATCATACATATATATGCATAATTTGACTTAAGTGATGTTTACATGTAAGCAGCATTTTAATTTAAAGCTAATTTCAGCACCTTTTACTGCTGAATAGACTAATCTATAACATATATAACAAACTGATCAAATGTTTTACATATAAAATATTGATCTTCAAAGCAACTAAAGCTGTCAAATAAACGTAGTGGAGTAGAAAGTACAATATTTCCCTCTTAGTGAGAAGGATAAAGTAGCATCACATGTACTTAGTTACATTCTACCACTGGAGACTTTATCCGTCGTCATGTTGCTGTTATTCTTTTGTCAGAGGATCATCATCGACAGGTGCTGATGCAGCTGCGGGCAGAAACTGAAAGAAATCTGGGATTTTAATATCTGAGCTGAAAATCTGAGATTCAAAAGTTGGCAGATAAGCAAAACTTTTTAAAAGGGGAACTCCTCCGATTTTCCACATTAGTCTGTGTGTTTCCAGGTGTAATATTTGTATAAGTAGTATAAAGCATTATAATAAATACATATATACAGTAGATATATATATATATTTTATAAATATGAAGCTGTTGATTGAGAGTCCAGCAATGTTGAAGGGGATGTTAAATCAGTTTATTCTTTTAATGCAACACATGACATTTATAAAATAATTTTCTCAACACACATCAGTCAAACAAGGCTCAACCGGCTAAAATAGCTCAAAGCACCGTCACCAAAAAAATCACCTGATGACCTATAAAAAATAAAGACGTATCGTCCCTTATTGAACATGTTTGTCACGCTCAGTTTGGAACAAACATCTGTGTTACGTAACTTCACTGTGAAACTGATCAGTATTTACTGAAAGGGAAAGTGCCTCTCGTGTGTGTGTGTGTGGGAATGGGTGGTTATGTAACTGTCACGTTGCTATGGATACCACCTGACCTCTGACCCCGGGGTGGGGGTGTCAAGAGGAGCCCGATGACACTCATGCATGTCACGCTACGTGTCACACAACTCAGGTGTCGCAGTTATGTACACGACCGTTCCCGAGCATGTGTACTGAGCATGTGCAGAGGAGTTTCCCCAAATGTTTTACCGTGCCTATAAAAAGTAATCAATACTCTTGGAGATATTCATGTTTCATTGTTTTGCAACTTTAACAGATTTAATGTGATATTTTCATGAGTGAAAACAGATCTCTACAAAGGGATCTAAATTAATTACAGATATAAACAGCACATTAATCGGTTAAACTATTTTGATAATCAATTGATCATTTTTTAATTAAATTACCTGCTTTTCTTTATTGAACGTGATAATAAACTGAATATCTTTAAGTTTTGGAATTGTAGTCGGACAAAACAAGACATTTGATGACATCATCCAATTATAACCAATATTTTTCACCATTTTCTGGCATTTTTTGTACAAAGCGATTATTTGAGAAAATAATCGGCAGTGATCGATACTGAAAATAATGATTAGTTGCAGCCCTGCTATTCAATCCATGTAACAGGATACTTATCAGTTGTGCAGCCAGTTGGTTGTTTGCACTTTCACTTTATTGTAGCATAAATATCTGGTTATTGTATCTGGAAGGTCCAACGTTAAATGGCAAACCTCCATTGTGAAGATGAACACAAACACTCCAAGCAACTCTGCAAAAAGGTGATTCAAAAAGCACAAGTCGGGATTCATGCAAGAAAAATGTTCATGTCACTGAACACCTGTTGGTGTAAAGTTAAAACAAACGTTAAGAAAGAGTTTGGCACAGCTGTAAATCTGCCTCGAGCTGTTCGTCCTCAGCAGCTGAGTCACCGTGCTGATGTGACGACGGGTACTGCAGGTAAAAGCTGCACTGGAAAAAGGTTGATCACTCACTCGCTATAAAATCTGACAGAGCTTGAGATGTTTTGCAAAGAAGCACTGCGTCCAGATGTGCAAAGGCGACAGAGACCAATCCACACAAACTCAAGGCTGCAACTGCTGCCAAAGGTGCATCTACTAAATACTGAAGTGGTATCAGAAGGAACATTATATAGATCACTTTGTAGAAATCTGATTCAATGCTATAAGATATTAAAGCTTTTAAGGTTCCACAGAGGATGAAAACTTTTTACAGGGACTTTTAAACAACCACATAGGTTGTTTGTACCATATAGGAGCGTTTTCATGTGTCTGTGCTTTCCAAAACTGTTATACATCACTGTTAAAAATGGTGTGATATCACCGTGGTTAAGGTCTGGTTAGGTTTAGGTACAAAAACCACTTGGTTAAGGTTAGAGAAAGATCATGGTTTGGGTTCAAATGATCATTTGAAATGCGGTGTGGGGGTTTTAAAAGGGTTTAGGGTTTAAAAAAAATTATTGTTGAAAACAATTTGCCTTTTTGCTATCTGTCCATCTACCCAACCACGTCATCTGAACTGCGTCACTTCTCCGGGTCATAATTACTACGGCCACTAGATGGCATCTGTCACTCAAATGTGAGTATAGGTTGTTTTTGGCGACTGGATTTATGACCTCTATTGTTGTTTTTCATGGGAGGACGGGCTGTTATATACAGATAGTTTTAAAGGATATAGGTTCAGCATTTTTCAAGTCAAATGTCAGGTTTTTCTTACTGTAATGACAAAAAGGTGGCATAGGCTTAGGGGTGAGACTAAAGGTGTCAAAGACAAAATAAAGGAGCTCAGAGCCAAAATTGATTTTAACAACAAAGTAGAGAATCGATTCTGCACAGACGAGCACGGCAGGGACTTAACATAATGATGAGTAGAACGCCCAAAAGACAAGAGGATACCTCTACGGACAGCCTCTCCTTTGTGAATGAACTTAACAGTTTTTATGGAAGATTTGACACCACAGGTGCTAGTAACACCATCTGTACCGACATGCCCAGAAACCCCACAATCCAGCTGTCCGAGGAGGGAGGTTGGCACCTGCCTCTCTTGGATTAAACCCCATAAAGCACCCGGACCTGATGGCCTACGTGGACGTGTTTTGAAAGCATGCTCCATCCAGTTAACGTCACTTTTAACTAAACTATTCCAGCTTTTACTGCAAACCTGCACCTGCCTAAAACACTGAGGGTATCTATTATCAGACCAGTACCCTAAAAGCCAGGGTCCAGGTTCTGCATGGAGAGAGTTGTCAGTTAACATCTCACCTCATCTACAGCACAACAACTGGATCCATTACAGTTTGCTCATAAAACCCACAAAGGGATTGAGGATGCCACACTTATTTGTTGATTTTAATTCGGCTTTTAACACAACGCAAATTCATGTTCCCCTGCAACAGCTTCTAGACTTAGGGGTGAGCGGTGGGTTAGAGGTGCACTGGGTCAAGGATTTCTTAACTGACTGCCCACAAAGAGTCCGAGTCCCCGAGTTATCTCTAGTACTATTCTCTGTGTACACCAATGAAATGACGCTGCACAACAGCAATTTAAAGCTATTTAAATATGCTGATGTCATGGTTTTTAGTGGGTCACTCCCATAAAAATGATGATGTCTGATTATTTTGTTTCCAAGTTAGAACAGTGGTGTAAGTCCAGCTCTGTTGGAAAAACAAAGGAACTTATTCTGAACTAAGCAGACTCACTGTCATCACTGATACTATGAGACCAAACTGTTAAACTGTCAACTGTTTTACAGCAAGTATCTGAAATCTAGTGAGAGACTGTTTTTAATGAGGAAACTGAAGGGGTTTGAGGTCAGTCTTGACGTTAGAGAGCGTCTTTGTGTCTAATATCTCTGTCTGGTATGGACACTTGACTTTAGTAATTAAAAACCAGGATTGTTAAGACAACAGGGAAGATAGTAGGCCTCTGACAAAAGTCATTAGATGACCTTTACAGCACAGCTGTACACAGGAAAGCCCTGTCAATCATCAATGACAAAACACATCCCCTCAGGGCAACGCTATAGAATAACCCAGCAAAGAGGAAGATCTACAAGCATTCTTTTATTACAAATTCAATTAATGTGGTCAACAAACTACAGTAAATTTAAACATGGCAGTTTAGGCTGCACTGATGTTTTATAACTGAGAGATCTTTGTTCTGTTAATGTGATGTTTTTATCTTGTGGACATGTTGGATGGACAATAAAGTTTATTCTATTCTATTCTATTGTAATCATTCCTCCTGTCATGCTGGCCGTTAGAAGATTCCTTCTGACTGTGCTCTCAATGTAAGTGATGAAGGACAAACACAAAATTTACACTGTCATCACTCTTCACACTTAAAATCTCAAACACACATTTCCACCATTAACAAACCTACAATCAGTATGTGTGTATGTGTGTGTGTGTGTGTGTGGACCAGTAGTCGTCATGGGGACCAAAGCCTGGTCGTAATGACACAAAACATAATTTCTGAGGTCCTGGTTAAGGTTTGGGTCTGTCTGTTCACAATAATGAATGGAAGTCAATGCAATGTCCTAACAAGGATACAGTAGCTGCACAAACTGTGTGTATGTGTGTGTGTGTGTGTGTCTGTGTGTGTGTGTGTGTGTGTAAGTGTGTGTGTGTGTCAGTGAAGCATTCTGACTCCCAGTAATTTACTCCCAGTTCTGACACTGAGACCACACTGTTACCAGATCCTCCATGCCAGCCCGAGGACCTGGAACCCACCTCATCAGCACCTTACAGCACCCACCCACCCACACACACCCACACACACACACACACACACACACACACACACACACACACACAGAGTTCTGAGAAGTCTCAGTGGAGAATGTGCTGATGTGCAGATTCGGGCTCGGTGGTCGAAAGACGACTGAACTTCGTGACCAGGATCATTAAAAAGATGAAAAGGTGGTTTGTGTGTTAAAACCTGATCCATCAACACGCTACATATAAATATCATGTATATGAGAAGCTCCTGACATGCCTGTACAACCAGTTCCCTCCAGACATTCACAGCAATACATAACCATCACCTGAGCTGCCCCTACACGACAAATCATGTGTCCACATCATGAGATAACATATACTGTATATAGATCCTAATTAATGGATGGATAGATATTGAATGTTCTCCTGTACATATTATTAAGTCCTTATAAATACAAGATGTGCAAATTTCTTTCCTACAGATGTAACATGTAGTTCTTTCCTATTATCAGATCAAGTATATACACTCACAGAGCTCTTTATTAGGAACACCTGTGTAATCTATTACAATCCAATTAAGCAGCTCTGCCATAAATTCCACTTTTATGAAGCTTCTACAGTTTTAGTATTTGTTGACATTGTCAGGAAGGTGATAATTCTACTTTATGTTTATTATTGAGGTCATAGTGGGTGGTGGAGTGCATTATATTTTGTCTTCTCTCATGTATGTTAATGGGGTGGACAAAATATTAGGAACACTTTTTGGTTTTAGGGTTAGAAGTACAGATTTAGGTTCCGGTTGGGGTCAGAGGAAGCAGTCTGTCAGTGAGCTGTATGTTTCATCTTTGAACACTAGAGGGAGGTGTTGACTCATTATTCTTTCTATAATAAAGCAGCAACATGAGAGTTACAGTTACTTTAACTCTACATATTTAGCATATTTATAAGCACTATGTAAACATTTATCTAACAGTTTATAAGCAGATATAAAGTTTAAGTAATGTACAGTATGTGTCAACAATTATAACGTTTCCTAATCATATTATAGACATATTTAACATTATTACAGCTACTATATTAACATGTATTATCTGTTTATACAGCAGCCTTTACTTATGGGTGATCACAGGAGGAGTTATATTTATAATACATTAATAATAATAATACATTAATAAATGCTTATATCGGCTGACAACTCATTGAAATGAGTTATAGCATCTATTAAATGTTTATCTACTGCCTATAAGTGCTAAATAGAGGTAGTTAAAGATTTACCATTATTATACTTTATTATTTTCTCTTTTTTTCAGTATATTTTCATTATTATTTTCCATTTCATCAAACTGTCAATACTGTAAGCAGTGCAGTCCACACATTTCATCATTATTCATTATCTTTAATTCATCAAAATTCTGATTTGGTGTTGAATTAAATAAAATAAACAAGAATTTAATTGAATTTTAGTATCTAGCATTGATTTTGCTAGATACTGCTAGAACAAGAGCTTGTTCATCCCGACTGCTGTGACATAGTATTTATGAATTAATTTGAAATTAGCTTCTTCTTCTTCTTTAATTTTATTGCTACTAAAAGGGAAATGAACTCTGTTACATCCTTTATTATTTTCAATCCACCCTTTGAAGATTGTCTTTTGATCAGAGCTGCAACTAACGATGATTTTAATCATCGATGAATCTGCTGATCAGTTTTTTTTTTGATCATTTTGTCTATAAAATGTCAGAAAATGTGGAAAAATACTTGTTATAATTTACCAGAGTTCAAGGTGACTTCTGACCAACAGCTGTTACTATCCTGTATGACAAAGAAAACTCACATTTATGGAGCTGAAACCAAAGAAAGTTTGGTTTTATAGTTTAAGAAGTGACTGAAATGATGAATCGATTATTAAATTAAATTAAATTAAATTAATCAACTAATCATTGGAGCTCTAGTTACATTGGATTTGATTTAGGTTTAATGTTGACGTTTTTCACTATAATGCTGTATGGATACATATAATAAAGTAAATGTCATTGTTATAAGTACACAGTGTGATCGTGATGATGAAGTCGGTAACGGCGAGGAAGGTCTGATCTTCTCTGACACTCTGATGATCTATTGATCACTCTGTGGTTATTCTTGTGACTCTGATCAATAATAAATGAGAGTCTGTGAACCATGAAACCACCAAACTGTTAGCAGACCTGCACGTAGAGTTCAGTGTGATTTGTTTTTTTACATCTGAACACATGAAGTTCTCAGAGAAGCTCACTGATAAGACACTGATAGGAGGATTTATTCTTTATTCTTTATTTGGATCCTTGTTAGCTTTCATAAAGTGGTTGCTAGTCTTCCTGAGGTCCACAAAATGACCGCAACAATAAAAACAAACAACAATTTCAATAAAATCAAACTGTTTCAAGTTCCTTCAGCCAACCTGGTGGAAACAATACATCACATACAACACCAGTGCAAACATACAGGAAGTAGCATGCAGTAGCCTACACTGCTCCACGTACCCTACAATACAATTAGACCATCTTTAGAGTGTTCATCAGCTGCTTTGGGGAAGAAGCTCCGGGCGCTCAGTCGTGCCTCCCAGTGACCTTCTGCCAGATGGGAGACGCTGAAAAAGATGGTGAGCTGGGTGGAGAGGGTCATCTGTGATCCTGATTGCTTGTGAAATGTGTGTATATGTGAGTCTAATGTGGAGAGTTATGATCTGGTGATAATTCTATCCATGTTCTTTATCGTGTGCTTAGATGTGTTTCTATAGCGGATACTAACTGATGAATAAAACAAGAAAAAGCTCAACAAGCCAAATACGTAAATATATGCTCAAAAGGTTGAAAATACAAACTTACAGCAAAAACAAGAAGAAAATTGTCAAGATTTAAACTAAAAGAATGGGAAAAATAATCAAAAAGGTTCCAAAACCACAATAATTAAAATTAACATCTATGATAAGATTCTTCAATTTTTGTTTTAATGATTTTTTGAAAGAAAATCTACTTGTGATGTGTCTCATAATGTCTATAAGGAGAATATTCCAGGCAGCAGATGCTCACCTGATGTGTATTATAGAGATACAAAAACCCAGTATGTGTTCACAAAACAAGTGTGGTGCATTAATCCAAATGATATTTTGCATAAATAACAGAAGACTAGAGCTGTGTCTCAAATCACATACTAAAGTACACTTTCATGTAGTACACTATGTACTTACTGGTGTAGTGTGCGAATTTCTACAGGGTAGTGTCGTCTCCAATCAAACACAGCCGTTGTGCACTTACTGGAAATGACGATCGCAAATTAGCATTAGCTAGCATTAGCATTCGCGCTATCAAATCATTACAGACTGCTAAATTAACCCAAAAAACATACTGATGGCTTATATGTAGCCAAGATGGCGACCATTGAGGGTGAGAAATGTCCACAGTTCTACACTCAACTTTTTGACCGTTCTGAGTGCACCATCCGGGTACTCACAGTGCACTGCATTTCCCATAATTCTCAGTGTGAACGCACTTATGCGCTCAAAATGTGAAGTGTAAGTACAGAAGTACGCGATATGAGACACAGCGTAGATTTTAATTAATTTAGCCTCCACAGATAGACACACACTTTATTCAAACAGCATTTTGTCTCAGCTTGTGAGGACAGTCCTGCACGTCGGATGTGTTTCTCTACTGTTGATGATGACACTGAGATGATGGTGAGCATTAACTGGTCAACAGTTTTGCCTCCAATTGAGTTTTTTTTATCAGATTAGATTTAAAATCCCAGATTGAAACCTGGTCATTTGAGTCTCTTTGTGATTTTTAGCTTCATCACACAAATTTCTGTTGTTTTTGGTTGCTGATTCGTTTTACTTCCAAACTGTAAAAGGACACATTCTGCACATTTTTAGGGTCTATATTTGTATAATAGATGCTCTATTGGAGTATCTTTGCATGATTTACAGTTAAATTCCTTATTTATCTTATACTGGAACCTTTGTGCAGCCTCTCTGCAGCCGACACTGACTGATGAAAACGAGCAATATATGCAAAGACGTTAAAAAAACCACATAAACTCTGATCTGACAGCAGTCGCATAGTCAGAGTTCAGATATGAATCAGATAAATAAACATGGAGGAGATCAATAACAGCGACGGATCAACGGAGAGACGAGGAAGTTTCAGATTTGTTGGACATTTATGGAGAAGCCAAAGTGGAGGGAACTTATCGTAACCGAGTTCTAGCACATCATGTCATCCGTGTTTATGATTTGACTGTTGCACAAATGATTGTTTGTGCTTATTGTTGTTGTTATTGTTGTTATTCTTGTATGCATGCAGCTCATGTTTCAGTTAAATCTGCCTCCTGCCGCTGCCGCTGAGCCAGGCACCGACCTCAGATCCGCTGCTCCTCTGAGGGTCAGATGAGTCGAACACAGAGGACGAATCCCCCTGCAGGACTCAGTCATGTGTCATTAACATGTACACAGAGCTGTGTGTGTGTGTGCTCAGTTATTACCGTGTGATTATTCAGCTTATTGCCTGAGTGTGTGTGTGTGTGTGTGTGTGTGTGTGTGTGTGTGTGTGTTCGGGCATCATGTCACTCTTGGCCGCTCTCCCTCTCTCTTTTTCTCTCTTTCAGCCAAACTGAACTTCAGGGTTTCGTTTTTTTTTTTTGTTTTTTTTTCCTTTCAGCGGCTCTGATTGGTCACAGGAGAGTCTGTCTCCAGAAATCGCTCTAATCCTCTTAGATAAAACAGAGCTCTCGTCCAATCCCCTGCTCCAATCCCTCCCCTCCCTCCCCCCTTCTCTCTCTCTCTCTCTCTTCCTCTCTCTCTCTCTCTCTCTCTCTCCGTGGGGAAGAGGAGTTTTTAATCCAAGTGGATTACGTTGCAAATTGGGCAACAGTGGAGGCGAGCGGCTGCAAAATCTGCTGCAGACTGCCAGCGTTCTCTTCTCTTAAATATCTATGAGCTGGAGACATTAACCCACTTATTGGTCCTTGTTTCATGAGGAGCAGCCTGGAAAAACCTGGAGGAAACCTGGAGGAAACCTGGAGCAGGTGTAGAGGAAACTTTTGTCTGTCAACCTGCAGAGTTTCTTTCTCTTCTTGCGCCAAAACTAGATTTTTCATCTCCATCAGTTCCTCTTGAATGACTTAAAAGTCATGAAAGATCTTCAGGAGGATTCTCTGAGAAGGATGAGCAGCTAAAAACAGGAAGCGGTGAGAAGATGCCGGCAGCGGGACAGGTTTATCTGGACATGACTGAAAGCCTTCAGGGTCAAAAACTCACCGCCGTGAACATCATCATCATCATCTACTCGCTTTAGCCAACATGAGGAAGCCGTTTCCTACAAACTCTTTATGATCCTCCCGAACTGTCAGAGCTGATCACAGTTTTGTGGGACTGCCTCTTACAATCTGAGCTGCGAGGATCTGAGTTCAGGAGTTGGAAGCAGGATGGAGGGAAAGAGGAAGCTCCTGTGGATTGTGGGAATTTACTGCTTATGGATTACAGTTCAAGCTCAGATGAAGATCCCACCGGAGACGTAAGTGTCCTCCTTCTGTTCTTCTTCTTCTTCTTCCTCTTGGGCCTCAGCTCCGTCTGTCATCCATCTTCTCATATCCATAGAGAAAACGATAGTATAGGTCGTAAATTCAGTCGCCAAAAACAACCCATAGTTAGGTTTGAGTGACAGATGCCATCTAACGTCTGTAGTAATTATGACGCAGTTCAGATGACGTCAGTCTAAGGTGACTTCCTTCTTCAGAGGAGGAGGCGGGTTGGGTGGATGATTAGATAGTTGGTTAGATGGCAAAAAGTGGACGTAGCATGGTGTTGGTGTTTACTGTTGCCATGACGACGAAGTTGCCTAACTTTAAGGAAGTACTAACCACGTTTCAAGTGATCATTTTAACCACAAACCATGATCTTTCCCGAACCCTAACCAAGTGGTTTTTGTGCCTAAACCTAACTAGACCTTAACCACAGCGTTGGAGTGCATGGTACAAATGACCAACGTGGTCATTTAATTTGGAGGATTTGTTGGATTACAGACAATTAATCGATTAATCATTTGCTCTACATAATTTCAGAATATAATGAAAAAAGTGTGGTTATAATTTAGCAGAGTCAGAAGTGACGTCTTTAACTTTAGTCCACCTCAAACAAATAACCCCAACAAATTCACAATCTTTCATATCTCTGAAATCTGAAGGATCCAGTTTATAAAGTTTATGCTTCAAAAAATGAATCCAGAAATGTTTTATTCACATGAAAACCATCAGCAGCTGTCGTCGTGCTGTTCACTTATTCATTTCAGTCCATAACATGGAACAACGTGGAGCAATTCTTCTTTCAGGAGTCTGTTGTGTTCCCGGTTTTGCAGTGGGCTTGTAGAACAGAAAGTGTTGGGTTCAAATCCCTGCAGCTGCTGGGCAAACTATTGTTGATGTGCTTTTGAGCAAGGCGGTGAACCTCCTGGAGAACTACGCAGCTCCCTGTTCAGTCTGTGTAGACGAGAAGCTTCCAGCCCAGACAGGCCTCGTTCCAGATAAATGAAGCTGCAACTCCCAGAGTGCACTGTGTATTCATGAACCTCCTGAGGGAATCAATGTGTGTCAGCAGGCGGCGGTTTTCCCTCCGGACTCACTGAAATCTGCTCTCTTCTGTCTCTGTCCTTGAATCAGTTACTGGAATTATGTAAATAGTTATTATATGTTACAACACTGCTTCAAATGATCTAATATCTGCTGTCACTGTTAACTGTAACCATCACAGCTCCATCACTACCTTCAACTCTAATCTTAAAGCGGCTACAATCGATATTTTTATAATATTAAGGTAAGTAATGAGAATTATCAGAGGCTCTGCAGCTCCTCTCGGCTTTATGGAGCTTTATAGTGAGTTTCAGCTCATTGTTTATCTGTCCGGCTGCAACTTTACTGTTCTGGTTCACTCTCAGCGTCTCATAGTGTCGTTTTCAGAGAAAAAGCTGTAAAAAGCCGCTGTACACTACCTGCTCAGCACCAAACAGATACAGTTAGCTGTAGACTAGCTGGTGAACATAGTGGAGCATTTAGCAGCTAAAGAGCCAGATATTTCCCTCAGGAGTTGGTGGAGAGTAAAAACAGAAGCTAAAAGAGAGTGAATATTGGACTCACATTCACCAGGTGGACAGAAACACGACTCCACATGAATGATAATGTTGCTCCGTAACTGCTGGATGTGGAAATAAACAACTGTTTGCTAACAAGTTCAACATATTAACTTAAAAGCTGATGATGAGTCAGTTGTTTCTGATGAAAACTAGTGGTTTTAAATCCAAGTGAATTTTTTTTTCTATTTGTCTACATATCTGCTCTCTTGTGTTCTCCTTTGAGAAACTATAAGAAACCAAAAGGGAAACATTTGTTTTATAAGTTTCAAACACAGGAAGAAGGTCCTATCTGTCCAAATATCAAGAAGGCAACTTACTTTGTTATTAGTCCAGGTCGGACCTCGGTTCATTCTCCGGCTAGTTGCTAACAACTGTTAACGCCGCTCATCCGCATCCCCTTTAGCTCAAACTTGCAGCCTCGTAGTCGGGTCGGATCACTTTCCCACCACAAACAACCTTCTCTAGAATTTGTATCTGAGCGGGACGAGACCACCACCTGTAAAAAAAACAGCCACTAATCACTTCTCTTAATACATCCATTGCTCAGACTGCATCTACTAAATTCTAAAAAGCTGTTTTCAAGCATGAACGACGAAGTTCAGCTTGTTTCAGCAAAGAAGAAACAGTATACTATTTCCGTTTCTGCAGCGGCTTCCTGACATTTAGTTTATTGAAGCAGATTCTAACAGTTTGAGCAGAGAAAGGTGGTCGATAGCCACGTTTAACGCTAAACAAGCTGTCAAAGTAGACAATAAAGAGAATAACACTCGCATGAAACCGTTCTACGCTGCACTACCATCTGTTTTGTCAGCAATATGACAACATTTCTACAAAGCTTTGTTTTCCTAGAACACACTACAACATTTACACACTCTGGAGGTCTGGACGGAGGGCCAAAGCGGAGAGAAAAAGATGCGTTTACGATTTTAGCCGGCTTAGTGTGGACGTGGTGTCAGTCATGTTGCTGCTCATGCTAACGGCCTCATTAGCCTGAAGCAGCAGCAGCGGTTCCCTGCAGCAGGACGTTCAGCAGTTCTGCAGCTTCCTGGAGGACACACGCTCTCCCTCCTCCATCAACCATCTGTGGTCCAGCATGGCTCGCTGGCCGCCGGCCACCGGCCACGCCCCGTTAGCCCGGTCACCTTCCCCCCATGACCCACATTCACCATCCGAGCGACCGCCGCGGGCCTGCACAGAGACCGCCACATCACCTGGATACAAAACCCCTGCAGAACAGCCTCATCTGCTCCGACACACACCATAAAGAAAGATAGAAAAAGTGTGACGAACCTCCAATATTTCAAATAATAAATCTCTACATCAAATAAACATATTTACAGACACACTTTTAGACTTTAATCACATATATCACCAAGTTTGATTGACTAATATGTTATGACAGATGGAATATTAATAGATAACAAAAACTGATCACTGAAGTTGATTTAGAGTCTCAAAAGAACAATGATGAGACCATGTTGTTGATCTGATGTTATGGCCCTTTTTGACTGATTTTTATAAATACTGAGTCTATTTTAAACATATCTGTGACATTTCATTCACCAATAGTTGTTTACATTTCTCTAAATCCATCTTTCCTAACTTGCATTATTAACGAGCGTCTTAATGAGACGTAAGATGGTCTGTAGTGGTCTATGAACCAGAGTCTGACCCTGAACGGGAAGGAGAAGAACCTCACTTTGGCTCAAAGTGATGAAATGCCAAATGACAAAATGTAAATTCAATGTCATTTTTGTCATTTTTCAAGCAAAAATATGATTTTTTAACTTTTCTGTGTCGTACATGACAGCAAACTGAATTCCACTGGATTTTAGCCTGTTGATCAAAGACAAAACAAGACATCTGAAGACGCCATCATGAGCAGCTATTTCACTATTTTCTGACATTTTATAGATCAAACGATTAACCGCTAATGAAAATAATCGTCAGTTGCAGCCCCGATGTTCACAAGAATCATATTTCTAAAGTGTTTCGTGTATTTTTCCATGTAGTTTAGAGAACTTTTTGGTTTATATTCCGTTAAGTTTATAGTATATGTAGGAGCAAATGATGATATGACTTCATTTCTTCTGTCTGTTGGAGCACAAACGTCGGTTAATCTAGTTTCCTCCTGGTAGATATTTATGATATAATCAAAGACACAAGAGCAGTTACCTTAAAATGAGTTTAATAACTGAAAGAAAATGGTGCTTTACTAGATTTTTCATCTTGATTAAGAAAAAAATAAAGACATAAGGATTGTCTTGATTGATCTTTTTGCATTCAATGGAGACTTTCTCTTCCCAAGATGGCTTCTCTCTCTAAACTCTGGACTTCTTCTTCTTCTTCTCGTCTGAACTTCCTGATGATGTTTGTCTTTGACCCTGCAGGTCACTTCCGTCTGCATGGACGACTGACTGTTTGACCTTCTTTCTGTCTGCGTTCATCATGTTTTGTGTCCACGTTATATAGATTTGGCTTCAATCTGTCGGACAGATCAGCCTTCAGCGCACAGAATCAGCTGATTAGATTTTAGAGGTGATCTTGATGGAGGATTTATTTTTGGTGCGTTTTTTTTATATATTTATAAAGAGTTGGAATCGGAGACAGATGGAAGCAGGTATATATTTGTCGTAGGTCGACGTCCTGAGAGCTTAACTTAACATGAACAAAGTCTTTTTAGTTTGTGACGTGAAAATTATTTTGAAGCTCTTTCTGCTGTTGAGCTCTTAAGATAAGAGCATGAGATAAAAGACTAAAATGTAAATCTGTAGAGAGCCGAAGGCCACACAGAGGGATTTGTGAGGGATTGTTGAGAGGTCGTCCTGAAACCGAGAGACAACGGGTTCGAGTCTCTTCATCGGCTCCGTGTACGTCGGCCTGCAAACAACACAGGAAGCCCCAGACTTACTTCTCTCTGCAAGTCAAACACCAACATCACTGATGTGTCCACTAGAGTTTTAAAAATGTAAAACATAAAACATTAACCCAACCGCTGCAGTCTTAACGCAGCTAAATCTAATTAAATGTTTCAGTACGCAGCAGCTCTGAGTCAAAATGAACCCAGATCATATTTATATATTTCTTGTGTTTAATTATGAGAGGAAATTAGCAAAATATGTAAACAAAAATAGATTACTGGACATTTAAATGACATTATTTCTGTCAGTGCTTTATATTTTAAAGCTCGTTATTTTTCAAGATGTCCATGAATGACAAAATATGTTTCAAAAAGTTTTATCTTTATTGTAAATAAAGTCGTAATAGTCTTTTGATTTGATTTATATTTGATGTTATTTTGTCGTTCTTCATTCATTGTAGGATCAGATATGTGTCCAGAGTGAGACAGCATGCAGGAGAAGCTGTGTTGTTTTTGTACAAAAAAAAGGAATCATTTTGTTTTAAGACTAATTTAAAATTCTGCTTTTAACAGCTGTTTACTGTCACAGCGATGATAAGACTGAACGTCTGTCATTTTATTGAAACCTGTTAAAACCCCCACAATGTATTTTTAAACAGACATATACACATAGTGTGTGTGTGTGTGTGTGTGTGTGTGTGTGTGTGTGTGTGTGTGTGTGTGTGTGTGTACGTCTGCACTGAACTCAGGGGATTAATGTCCAGAACAGATGGACCAATAAACTCCTCCATTCTTCAACACATGCTGAGTGACACACACACACACACACACACAGTCATGTTTCCATCACTTCAGAGGACATTATATTGACTTACATTCATTTCCTGGCGACTTATTTTAACTTTAACCATGACCACCGCACCCCCCCTAATCCTAACCTTAATGTAACCCTAAACTAACCTTAACTTTAAACCAAGTCTTCACCTTAAAACTAATGATTTACATTAAATGGTTTTGCTTTTTTGTCCCCATAAGGGAGGCGAGTCCTCACAACACACTTTAAATCGGCAGAGTGTGTGTATGTGTGTGACTTACGGACTTTCTGCTGACTTCACACAGTCTTCATCCTGTTTGTGTAATTATTTTAATTATTTACCACCTGGAACTAAATATTCTGATCATTGTGATCATATTCTGATATTTTAAAACAACAAAATGGTTTAAATGCAACTTGATATGTTTTTCCCTTTTATTTTATGTTCTTATGTTATTTTTGTAGTTTGTACTTTTTATCAGCTGTGAAAACATTTAACCCATACGCTGTTTTACTTAAAGGATAAGGCAGATGATTTTTCTTACTGTCAGCAAATCTCGTGTTTGGATCCGAAATAACAATGAACTGATCTAATAACAAGTATTGTGTGTGTATCAAAGCCTGATATATCTTATGGCTCCACAGATTAATGTTATGTCTCCAGTCTAAAAGAAACCTGGACACAACATGCTTAGAGCCTCCTGCTCTTCCCAATCCCAAGAACGGTCAACCCAACACCCATCAAAGTTCACAACGTAGCAGTTTATTTGCAAAAATTTGGGGGTAAACTTCCCTGACAAAAAAATAAAGTTGAAACAAAAGACAAAGTTTTAACCTAACTCCTAATAGAAAAAAAACAGGAGAAAAAGAGTTTACAAAAAGAAAACGGCCTCTCACTCCCACTAACTGTGACTGATACCGAGCTTTAACTATTTACAGTGTACAATGATCTACCATCTGATGGTAGGAGGAATATCTAACAAACCTGGCTGACATCTTAGCTGCAAAACGTATTTACGAACACACAGCTCCAGGGTTTAGCAGGAGGGCTGCTGTTGTTGGGAACGGGAGAGGAGAGAGAGGGGGGGTGGCAGCTGGTGTTTAAATCATCTGCTTTAGCCAATCAGCCGGCAGCTATCCCGTCACCTGAGCCAATCAAGGAGCACCACCTGCAACTCATCACACACAAACAGATTATACACACTAAATAGAGGAGGCGAGGCAGAGAGGTTAATGCAGGAGCAGAAACAAATAAATGACACTAATAACAGCATCAAGTTTTCGCTCTCTGGAAAGTATTTTCGTGTTGGTAAGAGGCCACCGTGCATGTGTGAGGATGCAGTTCTCTTTACAGTAAACAAGCACAATTTTTTCACGTTCCTCATATTGATCAGACCAACCAGACATTATAAATTTCTCAAAAAAGTTTAGTACAAAGTCAAGACTTCATACGTCAGCCTGGTCGCCAGAATAAAACGTTGGCATTGTACGTTTCTGCAAACCACAGAAACGTTGAATATCTACGTTTCAACACGTGGAATACGTATCATATTAACATTTCAACAAAACGTATCATCTCAACATTTGTGAAGTGACGTAGTTCACATGTGATCTATATGAGTTGATCTTTCCTCTCTAGGAGGAGGAGCAGCAGGTGGATGGTTAGTAAATTGGAAATCAGCAGAAAACACGGTTCGAGACCACCTCGAATCCGATGTTCGCTTCCCGTTTCAACTGACAAAAGTGGGTGTTTTTAGCAAGACGTCAGGACATTTGCAGCCGTTTTACTGGTGAGAATCCGGCTTTTTTTTTAGTGAGACATCGGCCATTTTTATTTTATTTTTTATTTTTATTTTAACCCAAACCATGATCTTTCCCCTAACCCTAACCAAGTGGTCTTTGTGCCTAAACCTAACCAGACCTTAACCACAGCGTTGTCACACCATAAAACATCATTATTCAACAGGTAGAAATGTTAATATGCTACATTTGTAGAAATGTTGATATGATATGTATTACACGTGTTGAAACGTAGATATTCAACATTTCTGTAGTTTGCAGAAACGTTCAACGCCAACGTTTTCTTCTGGCGACTGGGTTGGATACGTAGCACAACAAGCTAGCAGAGTGGCGTCAACAGACCCACATCCTTGCACATGCACAGTGGCCTCTTCCTGACACAAATACTTCCCAAATAGTGAAAACTTGACGCTGTTATTAGTCTTTGGAGCCGTTTCTAAACAAACTAACGTGACCAAACTCTTCATGATGAAGGAACATGTCACCCAGTGCAGCGGTGTGACTCACTGACATGTTGTTAATAGTTTCTGGACAACGGAGGTCTACGGCACAGAGGAATAAGATATATCAGGCTTTGATACACACACAATACTTGTTAGTAGATCAGTTCATTGTTGGTTTGGATCCAAACATGAGATTAGTTGACAATAATAGAAACATAGAAGATCACCAGACAAATGCAACATGCTTTTTTTCCCCCTTATTTTTTGTCCTTATATTATTTTTGTAGCTTTGTTCATAAATTTAAAAATATTAAACCCATAATCTGTTTTATTTAATATTCATGTAACCAGGATTATCTCTCTGTGCTGATGTCTCCTCATGTCTCACCTGAGCAGCTCAAATGCTCCTCTGATTTGACCTCAAACCTGAACTCTGACCCTGCAGTTGGAGGATGTTCCTTCTTTTATTGTCTTTATGTCATCCTGTAACCATCATATTCAGCACTCAGTAAACAAAAAGCACCAGATCGTCTGCAGCTTCTCTGCTTCAACCACCAGAAGCGAAGACATCAACACAACCATAGCGTCCAGAATACAGTTCTTCATTCTATTATTTACTTACAGAGTGTTAAATGGATTAACTCTGAGCTATATCTCTGACCTACTGAACCCAAACGTACAGGAGCGACTCTGAGGTCAGCAGAAAAAAAAAAAAAGCTCTTCTCGCTGCTCCTGAATCTAGACCAGAACCATGACAGACCACATTTACTGTCACTGCTGCTAAACTGTGGAACGAGTTACTGTTCACAATCTGTTTTGTCTTTTAAACATCAGCGAAAAACTCCTTCATCAGGTGGGAGAAAGTGAAAGTGGAAAAGTTTATTTTCACTTTTATTTAAAGTCTCCCTCCACTCAAATATGTTGTTGTTCTTCTTCTGTTGTTTTCATTTATCTGCTGAAAGTGGAAAGTTTCTCTGAGCTCATAGAAAATCTGATTTTTAAGAGGGCAGGACTATAAACGGGATTTATGACAACACAACTATTTTTGAGCCAATCCTGGTCCAATATTAAACTTAACCAAGTTTGATGTGGAAACTTGAAGTGCACACTGAGAATGAACTTTACATTGAAGGAGGATTGATTGATTTATTGACCGGGTCGGTGAAACATGACATAGTTACATGAAGATGCACCAGAGTTAGCTTGAAGCTAGTTTGCATCTGTAGTCCCCAACAAAAAACATACAACAGCACAACAACAAACAGTACAAAGCAAAAAAAACAAAAAAAACACACACAAAACACACCATACACCCACAATGTCAATTAGAACTTGTCACACAGCTGATTGGTCTTTAGTAGATTTTTTAATTTGGCCTTGAATGTATTGATTGAACTACAGTTCTTCATATCATCGGGTAAGGCGTTCCACTCAGTTGTGGCTGGTGTTTTGAAATGAAATATATTTGCATATTAATAGATTTTGGAAATTTTAATGAGGGAGGAGGAGGAGGAGTAGATGACATTTTAAGGATTTTAATTATGGTAATTATACTTTTTTTTTGTGGAAAAAAAACACATATCAGACACACATTATTGTTCCAAGCAGAGTATTTTTATGTGTTACAACATGTCTGGAGGGAATCTTTGAGTTGTCCTGCCATGAAAACACACCTGTCATGTTTGATTATGTGTCAGTTTATTGTCATGACACAGCAAAACATAAACTTTTGTTGGTTTCAGTTCTTGAGACTTGACTTCCCTGTGATTCAAACACTGTCTGCAGCTATGAGTAGTTGTGTTGTTGTGTCGTGTTGTGTTGTGTTGCGTTGTTGTGTGACTGTGAGTTTGTGCCGAGCAGACACCTGCAGCTCTGTGCTGTGACCCAGATGAAGAGCAGATTATCTAAAGCTCTTTCATCACTGTCATATTTAACGGCCTTTTTTCTGTCGTAACTAACCACCGTTGCAGAGCGTTACCACGGCAACAGACAGCCAAAAAATCACAGAAACACAGCCGATAAACAAGCTGTTTACATCCAACATACATACAGTACGCTGTGTATACAGTTTAATATCAGGTGACATCACTGCTACCACCAGTACTACTTTATACCTACTGTTGATAGTCAAACAACCATCATTACTACTGTACTGTTACTGCTACTACCATCATTTCTACTACTGTTGTCATGACTACAGCTGCCGTGACACAAATTGTAACTGCTGCTGCAAACATGATATTTTTTTAACTGAACTTGCTTCCTCCGTCTGCAGTTTCATGTTGAAAAAAATGTTTATTTGCAAACTTACAGTTTAAAGGACGGGTTCACAGTTTTTCAAGTGTGTGTTAAACCAGCAGTCAGGTGTCCATATGAACAGTGAAAGAGGTTTTCCTCATTGTAATCATTCCTCCTGTTCATACTGGATATTAAAAGATCCTTCAAATGTGCTTTCAGTGGAAGTGATGGAGGCCAAAATCCACAGTGTGTCCACACAGTCATTTAAAAGTTTCTGTGAAGCTTATATGAGGCTTCATCAGTCTGAGTTAGTCATATCAAGTGGATATCTGACACATTTACAGTCTTTTTAGCATCAAATTCCCTCTGGACTATGGATTTTGTCCCCCATCATTTACATTGTAAGTGCATTATGAAGGGATCTTCTAATGGTCAGTATGAACAGGAGGAATGATTACAGCAGGAAAAACAGGTTTCACTGTTCATTTGGGCTCCTGACTGTTGTTTTAAAACAGATTTGAAAAACTGTGAACCTGTCCTTTAACCTCACAGTGTTTAATCCAATCCAGAGGCAGGAAAAGACTTCATGTTCCTGCTTGTTCTGCACAGCTGAGTCCAGATTTCAATCCAGTGTTTGTTTGTGTGTCTCCATCATTGTTGTCCTTCGTTGTGCTCTAAAGGAAAGTGTTAGGTTGTAACTGGGTGGAGAAATAGTTTGTATTTTTGTTTGATATCATTCATACAGTATATCGGTATCTTGTAACTCAATAGATCAACAGAAAATGAATCACTAACTATATTGCTTTGAGTCTTTTTGTCCAAATTCTCTGATTCCAGCTTTTTAAATGTGAATATTTTATGGTTTGTTTAGTTTCTATAACAGTAAACTAAATATCTTTGGGTTGTGGACTGTCGACATGGAAACAGAAAGACTTCTGAGATTGTTTATGCAACTTTCATTGTGTTGCCGTCCACTGTTGTGTTTACATGTTTGCCATCACTACAGATAGTAACGATGTTGTCTGTCTGTGTTTCAGGGTGCAGCAGTGGGCGTCCGTGTTCTCTGTTCAGCTTCGAGAACTGACAACCAAATACTCCGGATCTCTGCTGCTGCAGAAGGTAAACTGACTTAAACTAAGTAAACTGGAGGTTTAAAAGGAAAATGAGAGGAGAGAACGTTCTCATCTGGCTTTTGTTGATGCATTTTGGTTCGCTTGAATTTTTTTCTGTGTGAAAAGAAACTGAATCAAGTTTACCAACTCATCCACTGAGACCAACAAGCTTTAGGTTTGAAAAAGTCCTTAGTGAAGCTGCAATGATTAGTCGATTGACAGAAAAATAATCAACTATTTTTAAAAATCGATTAATCATTTAAGTCATTTTTAAGCAAAAAAGTCAAATATTTGATGGTTCCAGGTTCTTTAAATGTTCTGAAATGTAAGAATTTCCTGCATTTCTGGGTGTTCTGTCATAATAAAGGGAATATTTTGGGGTTTTGAACTGTTGGTCAGACAAAATAAGACCTTTCAAGATGTCATATTGTGCCTCAGGAACTTCATAGTTTTCTAATGTTTCATAGATCAAAAGATTAATTGATTAATAGAGAAAATAATCATCGATATTTAAAATAATTGTTAGTTGCAGCCTTAGTCGTTAGTCTAGAAAAAGAGAAAGTTGCTTCTTACCCAAATCCCACCTTCTGCTGAAGCTTCTCATCATCAGTGGTGGAAAGTAACTGATAAGTTCTGTACTTAAGTACAATTTTGAGGTACTTGTACTTTACTAGTATTTCCATGTGATGCTACTTTATACTTCCACTCCACTACATTTCAGAGGGAAATATTGTACTTTCTACTCCACTACATTTATTTGACAGCTTTAGTTACTAGTTATGTTTCAGATTAAAATTGACATAAAATAATAATAATTTATAATGACGCTGCTTTGTTAAAGATGATACCAGTGGTTCCCAATGTTTCAGACGTCTCTGAGATGTTTGCAGATCCACCAAAGAGACATTTCCCCTCACATGGTTTCACATTAATAACTGTTTGAGGCCCAAAAAGGTAAAACTCTCCAGTATTTCAAAGATTAAAGAAAAGTTCTGAATAATTAATCAAAATTTATGTAGCAGAACTTTGTTTTTTCGTCTTTCTTTCCCAATCTATCATCTGAAGACCTCTCAGATTTATCTTGTGGCCCTCATGAAGCAGCTCAAACTGGCTCCACCTGAAGCAGCTACAGCTATAAAATGCTGCTGATGCAGCAACTCATCAGTATTAATAATGTACTTTGTTAAATGTATTTAACATATCAGTCCAATAACAGCCCAATTTTCTGTAAAACCAGCACTTTTACTTCAGTACTTTAAGGAAATTTAGCTGGAAATGCTTTTGTACTTTTGTTTAAGTATGGTTTTAAATGCAGGACTTTTACTTGTAGTGAAGTATTGTTACGTTGTGATGTGTGTGACACATTTCCTTCAGTAAAGGATCTGAGTACTTCTTCCACCACTGCTCGTCAGAGACTGTAGAATATATATATAATATTCCCTCATCTGGTGTTGTGATGATGGTGGTGGAGAGTAGGGGTGTGCCCGAATACAAATATGTTATTCGGCAAAGCACAAATAGTGGGGTTTTTTTTTTTAACAAATATTTGTTTCATACAAATATTTTTAAAATTATTTGTTTTCTGGAAGAAAAAAAAACATGTCAAATACCAGTTCACAGGTCAGTTACATCTCTATCTCAGTGTCTCTCCTCTGCTCCGCTGTGACGTCTATCAGCAGGTCTCATCGAGGGGAGTCACATCCACCTGCTACATGACGCACATTTCCTAATTTGGACATCACTCCCGGAGTTGGGGGTGTTCCCCAGAGATAAAGCTGAACTACTGACACAAGTGAAGTGCTCCCAAGGGAACACTTCATGAATGCTTATTGTAACACTTAAATTTTCTGAAATTAAAAGCGTGATAAAAACAAAAACAGGATTTTTAAACCTCTTTCTACTTTGAATTCGATTACAAATACAAATACAAATAATTTTGCTGCCTCAACAAATACAGATACCAATACAAATACTGGGCCCTCTGCACATCCTTAGTGGAGAGCGCTGTCTAACATGTCAGTCCTAGACCCAGACTCTGACGATCGTAACATATGATTCACATCATTTTCATACTCATCAAACCATTCAGTGACCCCTCGTGTCCTGTGAATTGGCACATTGTCATCCTGGAAGAGACCACTCGCATCAGGATAGAAATGTTTCATCATAGGATAAAGCTGATATCTCAGAACAACTGTGTATTGATAAGCAGTGACCCTTCCCTCTAAGGGGACAAGTGGACCCAAACCATGCCAGCAAAATGCCCCCCAAAGCATAACAGAGCCCTCAGACCCCCTCACTGTAGGGGTCAAACATTCAGGCCTGTACATGCAGAGATTCCTTCCTTTAGTAGATAGATAACAGTAAAAGAAACCTCAAACTGGTTCTCCAGACTGGTTGGACTGGGAACAGAGAGTGCAAGGGAGTGTTTGTATGTTTTTGTGTGTGTTCTAATGTGCGTTTGTCTGCTTTTAACTGAGTGTGTGTGTGTGTGATAGCGTCTGCCTGTGTGGGTGTATTCATGTGTGTTTACCAGGGAACACACACACACACATACACACACAGGCGCACACACACACACACACACACAGCCTTCAGACAGGGATCATGGTAATGCCCAGATTGAGGACCGAGCCTGCTTTACTGGCGTCAGGATTTGTGGCCTGCTCTGATTTTAGACATTCATCCATTTATCTGTCAGATTTAGATTTATCAGGGACAGTCTGCAGTTTGGCTGCTTTCAAACACACAACCACCTCCCTGTAGTTAGAACAAACAAGCCCACAACACGTCTGGACTGAAACTAAATCCTAAAACAGGAACGCTTTTTTGGTAATGACTTGTGATTGCGTAATTTTCTGCCTTTCTAGTTTTCATGTGGTTGTTTTCTCTCATGTGTCACAGGCAAAGTGATGGTAATGTTTGTCAGTATTTTTAGACCTGTGGACGGCTCTAAACAACATTAAACTTTACAATAAACCAATAGCAACCAATATGCTTTAAAGGGGACAAATTCTGCACATTTCTACTGGAATATCTTTGCATGATTTACAGTTTAAAACTCCTTATTTATCTTCTACTGGTCCTTTATGCAGCCCCTCAGTTCAGCCTCTGTCTGAAACAGGCCGTTTTAACTCCTGTCTCTTTAAGGCCCCGCCCTCCTGATGAGCCCACTCTGCTCTGATTGGTCAGCTTCAGGAAGCCTCCTCTGGTTCTGGAGGCTACGTGAACAAACTATAGTAGCAGGATTTCACTTCTTTTTTTTACTTTTACTTTTACCATTTTACTTTTTTACACATTCTCTTCTTGAAATGTCAAATCAAATCTGAAATATGAGAGTCGACAACATGAACAACACATGGAAAAACCTTAGCGACAACTTTAGCAACCGAGGCTACAGACCGGACGCCTGTTTATAAGCATGTGTGATGAGCCAACGTCAGCTCGCCAGCAAGATAGAAAAAACTGACACGAACGAAGTGTTCAGATCAAGTTGAAACCCTGACTTTTGACTTACAGGCAGCATTTCTACATACGTTCACCTCAAGTTTTGAAACTTTCTGACATCAGAACAGGATATAAATAACATAAAATCACAAAAAGTATATTACCCCTTTAAAGGAAACATAATTCTGCCCAGATTATGTTTTCTGTCGACATAATACGAAAATGTTCATAATTAACGAATCTTATAAGTGACAACGTGTTATAATAATATCCAATCTTGCAGTAAAGTATTGGCTGGTTGCATTATTACACTTTTTTATGGTGATGCTTACACTCTGGCAGCACTTGGTTAAGGTTAGGGAAAGATCATGGTTTTGGTTTAATACAGAAAAAAAGTCTGCAAAGACTTGATGAACTGTTTCTTACAACCAACTTTTTATTCCTGTTCTGTGTTTCAGCTGCAAGACAAATCTCCACATGGGGACAATAAAGTAAAAGTTAGCTCAGTCAGCCATGTTTTTTTAGTTTGAATTAATGGCAAATTAGTCTTTCTCAGCAACTTTATTTCCTAGAAATTATGTTTATATACTACTGATGAGGAAATGAACATATTTGAATATATCAGTTGTCACAAACTGGCTCAGAGTCAGTGACAAAGAAGGGAATCACACATGAATAAAGCTTTTAAAACTTAATATAAAATATAATAATTTTAGTCAGCTAAATCAGTCATGAATGCAGTGTATGGATGAAGTATGTGATGCATGCAAGCAAAGCAAAACAAAACAAAACTAAAGTAAACTATCCAGGTGCAGGTAGTTCCCTGACGTCCTCTCTAGCCCCGCCCACTGACTCCTGAGCCAGGAAGTCAAAAGCAACCACCAAAATATCTGATCTTAATACAATTCATAACAAACAAAAAAGGTCCAGAGGACACAGCTGCTCCCTGTGGAGGTCGGCCGCAGGGATTTTGTGGTCATATTAACCACTAAGCTGCTGAAAGACAAACCCTCCGTCAGGCTGTCAAGTCACTGGCAGAGGCTGCGGAGCGAAGCAGCAACTGACTTTGGCTGAAAAGAAACAACAAGGGGAGCAGGAGGGGTAAAAGCAGAGGGGGGGGGCACCGGGACGCCCGAGGTCACCGTTGAGCCCTCTGGAGGTGTCGTGGGCTTGTTAAAGAAACACCAGGGAAGGAGAGTTCCCACCTGATGACCCCAGTGATGCTTCTACCCCTCCCCCCACTGAAGGAGTGATTACTGATTACAATATGGGATTTTAAACATTTTATTCATAGATCGCTTCTCAAGACACTCAAAGACACTTTACAAGACATCTGAAAAGAAATTCATAACAAAGAAAAATAACTAAAGAAACTCACAAACAATTTTTTTTGTACAATATCAGCTCATAGTGACTATAAACATTACACACAACATGCTCAGCCTTAAAGGAACCAAACAGGTCAGACAGAAAAAAACGTATAAATGGAAAGAAACAAAACAACAGAAAGAAATGTATTTAACATGAGCGACACAGGTTGACAGGACATAACCATAGACTGTATAAAAATATGGACGTAGTTACCGTGACGTCACCTGTTGGTTTCTGAAGAGCGGTTTTGAAGCTCAAAGTGAGCCGTCGCCATCTTGGTAGTGCTTGATGCTGCCTGACTCCCAGCCAATCAAAAATGGGTAAAGAGGCGGGCCGAATGGCTGAAACAAGCCACCTAGCGGCCGGCGGATCTGTCACTCAAAGCAGCCATGTCCTTCATTATGCAGAACTTTACGGCTTAATAAAATTTTAACGGGTGAGTTATAAAAAAATTCACCCTCCGTACAGTTGTCATGGAAGAGGAAATTAGCTACAGAGACCAAAACCGTTGTTTGTACCAGACTGTAAACATGTTTATTTCTGCTGTAAAGTTGGGCATTTTAACATGGGGGTCTATGAGGATTGACTCGCTTTTGGAGCCTCAAGTGGCCGTTCAAGGAACTGCAGTTTTTGGCTTCATTTTACAGCCCCAGAGGTTGCTGCTTGGACATTACACAGTAAAATCACAGACATAGCAACTGAATATCAGGCATTAATGGTGACTGATGCACTGTTGATACTGAACAAATGAGTAAAATGTTCAATGATGACGTATTTCATTTCTACCCTTTTGATGGTTATATTTAGGTGCTGGCAGAACACTATAATTACTTTAGAAATTACATTTTAATTATGCAGAATGTTTCTGTTGTAAATGTGTATTTCTTCAGCAGCTTCAATCCACAAATATGTCAGATTTGTCAACCTGTAAAAAGCATCACTCACAGTCTGATGTGAAGTTTCAGGTGTTTTCTGTCTGAATGATGCAGGTCAGATGAGACAGCAGAGATCCGCTGAGGTAACACTAAATGTTTGGCTCTGCTCATGTATTTGCCTCAGTAATTGGGTTGCTTGGACTAATTGGAATTAGCGAATGACTTAATCGAGTGATTGAGAGTATAAATAACCACACTGGGCCGTCCCTCCTCACTCTCAGCCGGCTGATCCACATCGAGCTTCTTGATCCAGAGAAAGTGATTACCTCAGAGAGACTCGCTGTGAAAAAAACAAACAAACAAAATAAAACAAAAAAAACCCACATCCACATATAACAGCAGCTGATTTAATCTGAGAGTGAGTCTCACTGATAAAAAAACAAGCCAATCTGTCAACAGCATGAGATCAGATTCACTGTCTCATCTGTTTCACTTTCTGGAAACATCCTGAAATAAAACAGGTCAGATCGAGATTACGAGTCTACATCAAAAGGATTCCAAAAATAACTTGAAAAATAACTTGAAAATTGATGCTTTAAGAAGAGATATCACTACTCATCATATAGTGATACCAGTTACTTTAGTTTGTGTGTTTGTGCTTTTTTTGTGCTTTTAAATGGGTCTAATGTGCACAAAATAATATGTAATGCATATAAGGTAATAGGGATGTGCAGAGATCCCAGTATTTGTATTTGTATCTGTACTGAGGCAGCAAAATTATTTGTATTTGTATTCGAATAAAAGTGGAAAGAGGCTTAAAAATCCTGTTTTTGTTTTTGTTTTTATTTCGCTTTAAATTTTAGAAAATTAAAGTGTTACAATAAGTGTTCATGAAGCGTGTGTTAGTATTTCAGCTTTATCTCTGGGGAACACTCACAACTCCGGGAGTGATGTCCAAATTAGGAAATGTGCGTCATGTAGCAGGTGGATGTGACTCCCCTCGTTGAGACCTGCTGATAGACGTCACAGCGGAGCAGAGGAGAGACTCTGAGATAGTGATGTAACCGACCTGCACGCTGGTATTTGACATGGTTTATTTTTCTTCCTGAAAACAAATAATTTTTGAAATATTTGTATGAAACAAATATTCGTAAAAAAAAACAACAACAAACAAACAAATTTGTGCTTTGCCGAATAATGTATTTGTATTCGGGCACATCCCTACAAGATAATAATGAACTAACAAGATGGACTTAATATCTTGTTTGCGTGAGATATGGATGTTAACTTGTGCAAACATGATCCATATAAATATTACTGTGATAATATTTGAAAATATGAACGTATATGTGTCTCATGATGTGAATGTGTTTATGTTTCATGTTAGCCTGACACCACATGTACAGTATAAACTGTCTTATATATTCAGGTATTATTGTTTCAATCAATCAATCTGGAAAATCAATAAGGAGGAAAGAATATTTTACAACATGAATACAATAAAATAAGTGATTTAAAGAAAGTAAATAATGTCTATAAGTTATTATTAATGAAAAGCCAGGCTAAAGATTTCAAAGCATAAAAGTTATTTATCTTGGTTAGTAAGAGATTATAAGTAAAACCTCATGGTGGAAAACATGTAATAAAAGAAAGACTCATATACTGTGCATGTAAAATAATAAAATATTATTTTTAGGGACTTTGTGGGGCTTAAAAAACTTTATCTGTAGTTCTGCTGCATCTATTTTGAACCTTTTTTTTTAGTAACTGTCCATCATGAGTCTGATAAAGTTAAAGGAGTGAAAAGCTAAATTGATGGAGTTCAGTTCTACATATAAATATAGAAACACTAAAGAGACAAATATGATACGTTTCACTGACAAACGCAGCTTCCAACATCTGGTCAAGTGGATATAAAATGACACTATATTGTTAAAGTATGTGGACACACCTGCAAACACCGACTCATGTAGAGCAAATATACAAGTGAGTGAAGCTCACTGATCAATATCTGCTTTTGTCTCCTCTCAGAAACTGAAGGATGTGGAGTCCATCATTAAGATTGTGGAGCTGGACGGAGGCGACTTGGTGAAGGATTACTCCGACGAAATCGAGCGAATGTTGGGAAGCAAGATGAAGTCGGTGAAGGTGAGGATGAGGAAGCTCACTTTAGTCTAAATGTATGAAGTTCTGGTAAGAACTGCAGAGCATCCAGATGAAAACCCATTTATTAACAATTTATAACTTCAGATTTTAATTATTTTCATTAGTGACTTATTAAATATAACTGCAGACCCTTTATTAATGATTCATAATCATTTATAACTGCAGGACTGATGAGCTGATGCAGTTATAAATGTTAAGAAACTGCAGCTCGTTCTGGTTGAACATCAGAGATGTCGTCCTAAAGAATTAGATTAAGCAAATGTTATGGTGGTATAGAAAGAAAGGGTTTTTCCCCAAAATTATGCTTATTATTAATCTTTAATTAAGCCATTAATTAATATTTATAAACTCTTTATAATGGGTGCTTTATCAGAAAGGTAAATCTGAGGGGTTGAAAGATTTACAGATTTTCTCTCAGTTTTACGTCACCAAGCCTCAAATTAAACATTATAAAAACATTACAAGAAAAAAAATCACTTTGGTTTTACTGTTCTCAGCTCATGGTTTTACCTAAATCTTAGAGGATGACTTCACAATTTTTCAAGTGTGTCTTAAACCAGCAGTCAGGTGTCCATAGTAACAGTGAAAGAGGTTTTCCTCGCTGTAATCATTCCTCCTGTTCATACTGGATATTAAAAGATCCTTCAAATGTGCTTTCTGTGTAAGTGATGGAGGATAAAATCCACAGTGTGTCCACACAGTCATTTAAAAGTTGATGTGAAGCTTATATGAGTCTTCATCTGTGACAACACTGAAGTGCATTACCTACAGTCACACAATCCAGAAAGGTTGAGAACCATTAGTCAGAGGCTGCAGAACCTTTTGTGGATTATCTCTCACATGGTACTTAAATGTTTTATAATTCTCCCCCAAAACATTTGAAACACTTTTATTTGTTGTGCTTGTGTGGTCTGTTTGGTTTATTATATTATTTTCTGTCTCTTGTCTCAGAGGTTAGCAGAATCAGCAGAAGACGCTGACCTGTACCACGAATTCAACGCTACTTTAGAGGTTGGTGCTTTTCTTATTTTTAAAGAACCGTTGCAGCTGTTTACATGTTGACATCACAGTCCAGCCAGTTAGTAGTTTTATGTTCACATTACTGCACAATAAACCTGCAGAGAAACACAACAATACATCATCACGGTTTTATCATGGTCTGTGTGATTTTTACAGTCTCAGCTGTGCTCTAAGCTGGATGCTAACGTTAGCGCGCTAACTGTGTGTGTGGGGGTCAGAGGTAACAGCCGGCCAGTCGGCAGAAGCTTTAAAGCTTCAGCTGACACCTGAAATTAGATCAGATCAAACTTCACTGATCCTGTGAGGGAACTGGGTCGACGCTACAGCAAGGAAACGACACACAGGACGTACATACTGTAGCACATTAAGGTCATATGAGCAGTTACAGTGTGACATAGATGCATAATTTCGAGAAACTACACTCACCGATCACTTTATTAGGAACACTTGTGCAATCTAATGTAATCTGCCATAAATTCTACTTTTACAGAGCTTAAACATTTTCATTTTTTGTTGACATTTTGAGAAAGGTGATAATTCTACTTTTGTTTTAGTTCATTATTGAGGTCGTAGTGGGAGGTGGTGATGTACTGGAGTTCATTATATAATCTGTAAATTCTGGTGCATACACTTATGCTTCGTCATACGCTGTAAATTCCTCCTCGATTTCAAAGACTGACATAACTACAAGTTAATACTGTGTTTGTGTTCCACTCTGTTGGTAACACATGACTAATAAGCTGGTTTCCAGTACCGACAACAAACAAACAGTGACTACCAGATTGTATCCCCTCCCATCTCTTACACTGTATTTACCTTCAGGGTCAGTGTGGAGAGTAGGAAGCGATGTTACAACGATCAAGACCTATTTCCACCTACATAATGACATGTTAGTATTATATGAAGATAGACTTGAAAAAATCTGCACCTATTCTTTAATCATTAATTCTTCTTGTGTTTCCATTGAATGGAGAAACTTAAATCACTTTACCGAACCTGCAGTTCTCCCTCTTCTGCTAATTAAACAACCTCACTTGTACCTTATCAATAGATTTTTCAAACAATATGGACTTTGTACTGTTTTATTTTCCTGCTAAGATGATGCAAACTTCCAGTCACTCTGAAAACCATCCAGTTTGTTTTTTGCAGTTTTAGATTATTCTGGCAATGCAAAGATTGTAATATTATCATGTGTATACAACATAAAAGATCTCCTTCAGACATGTTTTAAGATGTATATAAAGTAATCTGAATATGTAGTAATTTGTGTCTAAAATTCTTGAAATCACATTTACTCCTTCTACCTCATTAAAAATCATAGAATCTGTGAATATTGAAAGTTTTCCTTCAGGACACCAGACGTCTCCTCCTTCACTGTTAAGTCTGTTCTCAGTGTTTGTGCTCTGGAGGTTTAAAGTCTCCACATCACACTTGTATAAGTTGGATACTGGACCACGATTGGCTTCCAAATAAATTGTGATGTCACAAATCATGACTTAATATCTGGTTTTCACTGAGCACAGAAAAACATTCCACTTTCAGCAGATGAATGTGAAAACAAACTCTGCCCAGAGAAGCTCAAACATCCAAACGAAGTAACACTAAAACACTAAAACACATGTTTGACCGGAGGTTATCTGTTCAACTGAATCAGTTGATGGATTCTTTTAGTTCAGAGGTTTTTGAAGTCCACCACACTCCTCGACAAACTTGAGACATCCCCCAACACCCCCCATCGTTTTAATTTAAGAGTTTTTTTGTCTTTTTGTCCAAAGATTTCCAACACAGGGTAAATATGTGTAGCTTATATGAATGGATGGAGGAGTGTTTGATATTGATAGTCCAACATGGAAGAAAACTAATATTAACAGATTTTGTCACTCTTATTATTATTTTTTGTTCCTTGTCTTACTTTAATTAGGAGGGAAATCATGCTCTCAGTTTTGGAACTACATTTCCCATAATGCTTTGGGGAAAATAAACCGCTGTGGACTACAGCTTGCGCACCGTATTTTTAGCCTATATTTGTTGACATTTCGGCGAAATTACACCATTTAAAGTTTGCCGAATTAGCTATTAGCACTTCCTGTTTGCAGTGTATGATGGATGTTTAGTCAACTATCACTGGATTAATTTGATACTGAAGAAAACTGAAAAACGAGACGATTCTCAGGCAAGTTCTGAATTAAAAGGAGCGTCTTTTTTTAAGGATTTCGAAGCAGATTTATGGACTTATTTATTTGCAACGCACATCAGAGATGATGATATTCTCAGGAAGTGTGAGTCACACTGACTCTATAAATATTTATATCATGAGTGTCATGAATACAAAGTAGTTTCTGTTGTACAAACTACTTCTAATGTGCAGTAGAAGTCTCCACTGGAGTACTGTGATCCTAGTATGTGATACCTGAGTACTGCAGGGAGGTTTTCTGTTGGTCCAGTTTTATTTCTAAAGCTTTAACTGTTTTAATTTTTAAAAAACTTAATATAGAAGAAAAGGATGTTAAAGATCCAGTCTTTTCCCTACTATGCTGTATTAAATCCACATTATTTGATTTGTTTGTTGTTCTTTGATGTCATTTCTTTTGAATCCTATTTTGGAAATGACACCTGTCTCATTCAGTTTTGGGGGTTTTCAGGTGATCCAGGTGGTTTCAGGTGATTGAGTGAGGGGAGATATAGACTCCAGATGATTCATGTCCTCTTCCTGTCTCTCCTCTCAGTTCGATTACTACAACTCCATGATGATCAACACGGCGGACGAGGACGGGAACTATGTGGAGCTGGGCGGAGAGTTTCCCCTGGAGGAGAACGAACACTTCAACAACCTGCTGGTGAACACACAGCAGAGCAACATCCAGGTTCCCACCAACGTCTACAACAAAGGTCAGAGGTCGACCTTTACACCTCTGTGTGTTTGCAGAAACAGTGTCTTTGTTATAATCCACAAACCTCACAGTAAAAATACTCCATTACAAGTAAAAGTCCTGCATGTAAAATCCTACTGCAGTAAAAGTACATAAGTATTATGAGCTTGATGTAGTTAAAGTATTGCAGTAAAAGTACATAAGTATTATGAGCTTGATGTAGTTAAAGTATTGCAGTAAAAGTAGTGGTTTGGTCCCTCTGACTGATATATTATTATATATGACATCATTAGATTATTAATAGTGAAGCATCAGTGTTAGAGCAGCATGTTACTGTTGTAGCTGCTGGAGGTGGAGCTAGTTTACACTACTTTATATACAGTTAGCTAGTTTAGTCCAGTGGTTCCCAACCTAGGGGTCGGGCCCCTCCAAAGGGTCAGCAGATAAATCTGAGGGGTCGTGAGATGATTAATGGGAGAGAAAAGAAGAAAAAACAAAGTTCTGATACACAAATCTGTTTTCAGTTTTTGGACTTTTTCTCTAATCTTTGATTTTTGCTGAAATATTGGATCATTTGAACATTTATTGAAATGAAAGCATGTGAGAAGTTTAGAGGGAAAAGTGTGTGGGTGCAAATAGAAACATTGCAGTCCATTCTGTTTACTTAAATACAGTACTTGAGTATATTTACGTCATTACTTTCCAACACTGCACTGGGACTTGTTTGTTGGTGAAGGTCTGAATGTTTCCTTCGTGTCCTCTGTGTGCAGATCCCAACATCCTTAATGCCATTTACAACTCGGAGGCGTTAAACGACGTCTTCATCGGTAACTTCCAGAAGGATCCGACGCTCACCTGGCAGTACTTCGGCAGTTCCACCGGTTTCTTCAGGATCTACCCTGGTGAGTTCACGGTGGTTGAAGCTGGACGCCATCTTCATTCTGTTTACAAATTCTGTGAATTTAAAGTCCAACTGAAATTAAATCCCATGTTTTTTTTCTGTTACTGCATTCATTTACACTTTAAGTCGCGTGTCATGTGTTCTCTTAGAAAAAAACAGAAGCCAAAATGATGAAATGTATATCAGAGCCCTTTATCATAACATTAGATGGAGACTTCAGCAAATCAAATTATTTTACTTTAAATAGTTGCAACCAATGTTATTTTCATTAACTGGTGATTACTTTATTGATAAATCCATTAATCACTTGATCTGTGAAATGCCAGGAAACAGCAAGAACCAACAGTCAAAGATCTGAAAATATTTATTTATGATCATATGAGGCCAAGAATAGAAGCAAATCCTCATAAATGACCAGCTGGAACTCGGGAATGTTTTGCATTTTTGCATTAAAAATAACATGAATTGACGATAAATTGATAATCAAAATAGTCGCTATAGTTATTATTGATTATATTATTGTCTTACTCTCAGGGCTCAGTCAGCTTCTGTTCATTCCTCACATAGTAAACACATAAAAGGGCAAAATCACAGTACTATTAATATCTGTGGGAGGTTAAAGTGGTTTTACTTCATGTATTTTATCATGTTTTGTCAAATGTTTTATCATGATCAGTAAAAGTGTCTATCAATGAGTCCAATATAACCACGTGTTTCCTCTGATTATGAGATAATCAGGATGTGGTTTGAAGAGGGTTAGGTTATCGTTTTGTGGACTGACTCCGTGTTTTTTTCTCTGTCAGGTATTAAATGGACTCCAGACACCAACGGCGTGGCAGCTTTCGACTGCAGGAACAGAAACTGGTGAGTTCAGTCAAACAACCGAATCTGAACAATAAAACAGGTTGTTGTTGACTCATTCAACTGTTTTCTGTTCTGACACCTCTATGAGAAAGATCTGAGCAAATAAAGGTTAAAACAAATAAATCCTGCAGAAGGATGATGGTAAAGTTTTCTATGTTTTTCTTATTGTCATCAAATCTCATGTTTGGATCCAAACCAACACTGAACTGATCTACTAACAAGTATTGTGTGTTTGTATCCAAAGCCTGAACTTTCCACTTCTGCAAATTACAAACTAAAATCTCAAACATGACCATTGAGTTGAGTCATTCCTTCTGATTTAAGAGCTTCATTAAACTGATATTTTAATGCGGAGAGAAAACATTACAACGCCCTCTCTGAGTTTCAGTCAGACGGAGACCGTCGAGCCGCCGGCCGTGTGTCGGCTGAGATCCCTGATCCTCTGGAAAAGACGATAAGCTGCTCCTTAGCCGGGTCACTGCAGCCCACATGGCACCATATGCGACTGTTCATGCATTTCTAAATAATACCAGAGCGCTGCATATGTCCCCGAACGCCTCGTCATGCTGCGTTACTGCAGCTGAGCTGGAAAAGCTGCTGCATGCATCTGCTGGGAAACACAAAAAAAAAAAAAACTCAGAGTGACGCGTTTAGACTGTTTAGAGTAACGAGGGAGTTTATTTTTGTTTACATGAGTAATGGATGTGATCTGTACGGGAACATGAGTCTGTACTTTAAATTCTGATCAGATTAGAAACACAAAATGATCTTTTTTTATCATGAAGTTCTTCTTAAACTCAGCTCAAATGTATATGATTTAAAAATGAAGGAGTGGGCCTTTAAATATAAGTATCTGATGTTAGATTTTTGTTTAATGAATGTGCTGTAATATCAGCAACTACACACTGAACCTTAATATAAGAGTAAAGGTTGAAACATGCTCAATGTAAACAGTAGAAATACGCTGTTATAAATAATAAACCAGGGATGTGTTTGCATGTATTTGATCGGTTTGCATCGCAGTAAAAGTTGAGCCTTGTTCAATGCAGATAATAATAAGAATAATAACCTTTAAATATATAACATTGTTCAGAAACAAGTGTACAAAGGGCTTCAGAGACAAATAAAGAACAATGAGAAAATGAAGCACATCAAATACATATTAAATAATTAAAACAATAACTAAATAAATTAAAATAACTACATTAAAAGCCTTTGTATAACGAATTAAAGGCCAATATATAAAAACTGTGCGCAGGTACATCCAGGCCGCCACGTCTCCGAAGGACATCATCATCATGGTGGACATCAGCGGCAGCATGAAGGGGCTGAAGATGACCATCGCCAAACACACCATCAACACCATCCTGGACACACTGGGAGAGAACGACTTCGTCAACGTCATCGCTGTGAGACGATTAACTGTTCCATTCTATAAGATGTCAGAAAATAATGTAAAATGACCGTTTACGGTTTCCCAGAGTCACGGGTGACGTCTTCAGATGTCTGGTTTTGTCCTAAACGCCAAAGAGATTCAGTTTACTGTCATTCATGACAAAGAAAAGCATTAAATCATCACATTTGAGAAGCTGAAACCAGCTGATTTGACTAAAATGATTATTGGATCATCAGAATAGTGAATCGTCCGATCGTTGCAGCTCTAACACACATATTCTATATGACAGAGAAAGATGTCTCAGTATCCAAATACATGTTATATTTAGGGCTGCAACTAAGGATTATTTACATTATTGATTAATGTGTCAATTATTTTTATGATTAGTCCTTTGGTCCATAAAATGTGAGAGGATGGTGAAAGATGTCGATCACTGTCACCCAAAGTCTGAGATGACGTCTTAAAATGTTGTTTTGATGCAGCCAACAGTCCAAAAAACCCAAAGATAATCAATTAATTATCATTGATGACTGAAGAAACCAGCAAATATTCACATTTGAGAAGCTGGAATCAGAATTTTTGTATTTTTTTTTCTCAAATTGATTATGAGAATAGCTGCAGCTGTAGTTAAATGACAGTAGCGCTCTGCATGTGATCAGCTGGATTAAAGTGAAACAAACTGACCCCCGGTGTGAAGGATCAGGGGTTTGAACCTGCGCTGTGTGTCTCCTCCTGTCCGCAGTACACGGACTACGTTCGCTACGTGGAGCCGTGTTTCAGAGGCACTCTGGTCCAGGCCGACTTGGACAACAGAGAGGTAAAACCATTATCTGCTTCATGGAGGCTTAAAGAGCTGAAGAGATGTCTTAGCAGCCAACACACACACACACACACACACACACACATGCAGAGGGAATACCCTCAGCGTCATCATCAGATCAACCTCTTGGCCTACTTCTTGGAACGACATCAGAAACCACCGAGTCAACCTGGAGCTCCGTGTGTGTGTGTGTGTGTGTGTGTGTGTGTGTGTGTGTTTGTATTTATATCTCTGTGAGGACCAGTTTGACGACATTTCAAACCTAGTTTTAAAAGCCTCACCAGGAAAAAGTGCTGCAAATTAGCTTTAGCTAGACGCCCTACATATGTTGCATCTTACATCCTTATATCATATGTTGCATTCTGTATGTAACAATGTTTATCTGTATGGTTCCTGTTAAATTATGTAAATAAATAAATACATTTTTGGAAAGAGAGGACGTTCTGTCTGTCTCTCCGGTCTTAAAAGGGATAAAATCCAACTGAAATTACATTTAATCTTTCTTTTAGCAGTCAAAAATAATGTCAACATGTGTTTTTTTTAAATTTAATGTTAACAGTTTTAACAGCTGGACGGGGTGTCGGTGTCTGTGTTTGATTGACAGCAGCTGACAGGTTGAGTGTCGGCGTTACAGTGGAGGGAACGAGAGGATGAGATTAGGGGATACAGATGTAGTTGTGATGGTTGACGTAAAGGGGAGGTGCTAGTGAACATGTTATGTTACATTAATATATTGCAATAGATAACATGCATACATCACACTGTGGGGACAACAACCTGTTCAAACTCTCATATTGTTGGAATTTACCTCCCATATGGGGACACGAATTCAGTCTCCAACTTTTTAAAAAGACACGTTTTTGTGCTTTTTTGTGCTACATATGTACTTGGTTAGATGGTAAATAACGGATAAATGAACATAAGTGTCTTCAGAGAACAATCTGCTGATATAAAACACTCATCTCTCTCTCTCTCTCTCTCTCTCTCTCTCTCTCTCTCTCTCTCTCTCTCTCTCTCTCTCTCTCTCTCTCTCAGCACTTTAAGGTGTTGGTGGAGGAGCTCCATGTTAAAGGAGAAGCGAAGATCAAGAACGCCATGAAGGAATCCTTCAAAATCCTCAATGAGGTAACGTGTCGCTCCGAGGTCAGAGGTCAACTCTCCTGCTGAACAAAAGCATGTTTAAGTGTGTGTGAATGACTTCCCATCCTAAACAAAATAAAAGTCGGTTTGCTTGGTTTGGTTCGATTGTTGCTCCTCTATGAAATAAACCCTCAGTTGACTGTCAGTGTGTGTGTGTGTGTGTGTGTGTGTTTGCAGGCGAGGGTGAACGGTCAGGGCAGCATGTGTAACCAGGCCATCATGCTGATCACAGACGGAGCCATGGAGGACTTTGAGTCAGTCTTTGAGGAATTCAACTGGCCTGATCGCAGGGTGAGACTCATCCTTTTCCAGTTACTCACCAAAAATAACCAAGAAAATTATGTCTATTTTTGAGCCTTTATGTCTGCGTGTGCTGAGAACCGCTGTATGTTTTACTGAGGAACTTTCTCTCTTTGGGCCTCAAGGGAAACGTCTGTTTGGTGGAGCTGTGAACAACTCAGACATCTGAAACAAAAAGACACAAATACACACTGATGTTTTATAAAAGGCCACAAGCCAAAAAGTTTGAGAGTTTAATTTTTAACAAAGCGGCATCATTTATAAGCTCATCAGTTACATTCCACCGTCGGGGAAACGTGAAGCAAATTTCACAGCAAACAATTTAAGAATAATTTCATAAAAGAATTAAAAAGTCAACCTGATGGTGGCGTTAGAGGAAAAGTCACCAAAGTCAGACGGATTCATCATCTGGAATCCATGAATGTCTGTATTTAAGATTTTATAGCAATCCGTTAAATAGATGTTAAGATATTATAAGGCTGCAACCAACAATTATTCTCATTAACGATCAATCTGTTCATTATTTTCTTGATTAAGTGATTAGTTGTTTGGTCTATAAAATGTCAGAAAATGGTGAAAAATCACTGTTTCCCAAAGCCCAAGATGACAAATCAAATGCGTTATTTTGTTCACAACACAAAGATATTCAGTTTACTGTCATAGAGACTAAAAAAAACAGAAAATATTCACATTTGAGAAGCTGGAATCAAAGAATTTGGACTTTTTTTGTTCTTAAAAATGACTCCAAACGATTAATAGGTTATGAAAGCAGTTGGCGATTAATCTAACAGTTGACAACTAATCGATTAATCGACTAATTTTGCAGCTCGAGAGATATTTCAGTCAGCCAGCAGACCTGCAGCGCTGAGCTCAAAGAAATCATCTTAAATTAAGACCATTTCCTTAATAATTATCTGCAAGTCTGTGTTATTATTAATTTGAACACAACAACAAAAAAAACGTCAGATCTAGAATGAAGCACAGAAACACGTCAGTGAGGTAAACAGGTGTGTTTCTCTGTTCAGGTGCGAGTCTTCACCTACCTGATCGGCAGAGAGATGACCTTCGCCCAGAACACCAAGTGGATCGCCTGCAACAACAAAGGTGTGTGTGTGTGTGTGTGTGTGTGTGTGTGTGTGTGTGTGTGTGTGTGTGTGTGTGTGTGTGTGTGTATATCTACTGCATGCTCCGTTGTGTATTCTCAGGTTACTACACACACATCTCCACGCTGGCCGACGTGCAGGAGAACGTCATGGAGTACCTGCACGTGCTCAGCCGGCCGATGGTCATCAACCACGACCATGACATCATCTGGACCGAAGCCTACATGGACACCGTGGTGAGCTGGGCGGGGCCAATCAGAGAGCTTAAAGGAGCGATTCAACATATATATATATATATATATACACTAGAGATTCATATTTTAAGCATCTATCATGTATTTAAGTCATTTTCTGCATTTACATTTGGGTTTAACTGCTTCTACATCATCATCATCATCATCACTTCATCTTCATCTGTGTGTCTGTTTCCTCCCTGATTCTTGCCTCACTCTCCCATGATCCTCTGGGCCTCCCCATTCATCACTCTGGCAGCTTCCCAACACCAAAGAGGTAAAGAAGAAGAAGAAGTTGTAGTTTTAGATGAATAGTCTGTTTTAGCAGCTGCAAATACAGAAACGTTAGTTGGAAATACAGAGTTTAGTTCTTAAGTTAAAGATAAGAGTAAAAACTTGTATAGTTAAATATTGTTTGGCTCCATCTCTTTTAAATAAAAGTGACTTCATGACCTGCTGGTTTGACCCAACAGTCGAGCTGAGAGCCGCTGGCCTACATAGTAGTGATTGATATTAAACAGATATTAAACAGTTGTACATCGCCACCTGCAGTTCAACTTCAGAGCTGCAACATATAACACTGATAATATGTATAATGATTATATTTAGATAACTGAAGACGTGCAACATCTTCAGTTTTACCATGTTCAATAAGAAAAATATGGATAAATCACAAACACCAGACAGTAAAACCTGATATAACACCAAGACAAACAGCCTCAATCTTCTGGTGTCAAACTCTGCACATAGTGATGATCAAACATCTGAGTGAGAGAACAAGAAGAAAACACATGTTTGAGTGGAGGAGGACTTTAAATAAAAGGCAGCAGCAAAACATGAGACCTGACAGTTTTCTGGGAGTTTGTTCTGGGTTTGTGGAGAATAAAAACTGAACGATGCTGCTTCATGTTTAGTTCTGACTCTAATCTGAGAGGTGTGAATGGTTTATGACGTCATATTCATTCATTCATTCATTCATTCATTCATTTACTCCTCTGTGACGACATCTAAACAATCATAGTACTTCGTCTTCACACATTAACACTTGGTAGCAGGATTGAACCTTCAGTAAAGTACATTTACACAAGTACTTCACTTCAGTACAATTTTGAAGTAGTTGTACTTTATTTGAGTATTTCCATTTTATGCTACTTTATACACTTCACCACATTTAAGTTATTGTACTTTTTAATCTTCTACATTTTACGGCTGCAGAACATTTCATTATCGATTAATCTGTTGATCATTTTCTCAATTAATCGATTATTTGTTTGGTCTATAAAATATCAGAAAACAGTGACAAATGTTGATCAGTGTTTCCCAAAACCCAAGACGACGTCATCAAATATCTCATTTTGTCCACAACCCAAAAAAATATTCAGTTTACTGACAAAGAGACTAAAGAAACCAGAAAACATTTTGACATTTCTGTCTTTAAAAATGACTCCAAATGATTAATCGATTATCAAAATAGTTGGCAACTAATCGATTAATTGATTGATCGTTGCAGCTCTACTACATTTGTTTCATAGCTGTAGTTACTAGTTAGTTTTCAGATGTTTGTATTTTACATTTGTAGTTAATTTAGATCACTTTGTAGAGGTCTGTTGTCACATTTAAGCGTCTGTTTCTGTTGATCAGAGTAAAAAAAAGTCACATTAAATATTTAATTTCATGTTTTTAAAACAATAAAACATGAAAACATTGAAGAGAGTTGAATACTTTATATTTGTATAGACAGCAGATATAAATACATTTTGCATAAAAAGTCTTTTCACTTTTGATACTTTAAGTAAACTTTGCATTTAATTCTCCTACTTTTAAGTAAATGCAAAGATTTTTACTTTTGTTATTGCTAATTTTACTTCAGTCTCAATACTTCTTCTACTGCTTTATATCAGTGGTTGTTAATGTGAAGAGAAACACTATTTGCAGACATTCTCACACTGAACGTCTCAACTTGAACGTCTTTTATGTTGGATGTATTTTTTTTTTAAATAATGTGTTTCTGCGTCTCAGCTCTTCACCACCAAAGCTCAGAGTCTCCTCCTGATGACGTCAGTGGCCATGCCGGTGTTCAGCAAGAAGAAGGAGACGGTACATTCACTCCCCGAGCGCTTCATTAGGAACATCTGTGCAATCTGATGTTATCCGATACAACAGATCTGCTATAATTTATACTTTTACGAAGCTTATTAAGGCTTATATTTCATAACATTAACATACATGATAGCAAAGGGACGTTTTCAGCCTTTCAGACGTCTGAACTGAGTTAAATGTTGCTGCCTGTCTCTCCAGCTGTCCCATGGGATCCTGCTGGGCGTAGTCGGCTCTGATATTCCGCTGATGGAGGTGATGAAACTGGCGCCCAGATACATGGTGAGTTCAGTTTAGTTTAAATAAATGTTTAAATCTACATCCTTTTTTTTAAAGATCTTTTTAAGAGTTTTTACAGTACGAGCTTCATCGTCGAGATGTTCTTCCTCCTCAGCTGGGAGCTCACGGCTACGCCTTCCTCATCACCAACAACGGTTACATCCTGGCTCACCCTGACCTTCGACCTCTGGTGAGTTCTCCGTACCCCTTATTTATCTAAAACCTGTCATGTTTTCCCAGGCGTTCGTTATTTCACATACAGTTGTGCTCATCAGTTTACATTCCCCTTCCCCAGAATCTGTAAGATGTGAACCATTCATGGTGTCTATAGTTGTGATGATAAAACTCAGTTTTGGTCTCATCGCTCTGAATAACTTTGTTCCAGCAGTTTTGAGGCTTGTCTCGGTGCTGTTTGGCAGATTGTTAGCAGGCTGTTTTGTGGCGTTGGCACAGTAACGGCTTTTTTCTGGCAACTTGACCGTGCAGTCCATTTTTGTTCAAGTACCTCCTTATTATGCATCTTCAAACAGCCACATGCAACTTTCAGCTGAAGTTGCATGCGGGTTTTTCTTTGCAATCTGAACAATTTTCCTGGCACTTGTGGCTGAAATCTTTGTTGTTCTACCTGACTGTGGTTTGGTATCAACAGAACCCTTAATTTTCCACCTCTTCATCAGAGCTTGAACACTACTGATTGGCATTTTCAAATCTTTGGATATCTTTTTATATCCTTTTCCTGATTTATAAAGTTCAACTCCCTTTTTCTCGCAGGTCCTTGACAGTTCTTTTGCTTTCCTCATGGCTCAGTATCCAGTGGATGAAATGTTCAGGAGTCTCTCAAGAGCTGAGAAACTCATTGACTATTAATACATAAACACTAATTACAATCAAACCAGTCACAGGTGTGGAAACTTACCCTTCATAGCCATTTAAACCTGTGTGTGTCAACTTGTTTGTTTATTATCAGGTGAAACATTCAAGGGTATGTAAACTTTTGATCAGGGGCCATTTTGGTGATTTAAGTTATAATTGGGATTTAAAAAGGGCAAACACAATTATGTGAAAATAAATGGCTTCACCTGACCACCATCCCTAAATTTAAAAAAAAGTTTTCAGCATCATCAGTCATATTTTCAAAAAAATGGCCAATATTTCACAAATTCTACCAGGGTGTGTAAACTTATGAGCGCAGCTGTATATAACAAAACACAATGTGACACCAAACAACAGAACAAAATACTACAAACATAAATTACATCAGACAGAAAGTAGCTGCAGTGCAAAGTGATAAATTTAGAGCCCTGCAGCAGCTCTGATTTACTAGATAATGTACTGTCACAGTAAAGCAGAAGTCCTGAAGGGTACATTAAGGGGATATAGGTATTAAATATTTATAACACACACACACACACACACACACTCAGTAACAGCGTCTCCTTTGCCCAACAGTACAAAGATGGAAAGAAACTGAAGCCAAAGCCAAACTACAACAGTGTGGATCTGTCTGAGGTGGAGTGGGAGGATACGGAGGAGATGGTAAGAAGTCAAAACCTTCACATGTTTTAACCCTTTCATGCATAGTGGTCACTACAGTGGAAAGCCGTTTTCTTATATATGCATGGGGTTTTAATGGTACGGTTGCACATCAGCCACCACAGTGGACTCTAGTGTGTCGTCACATACGCTGCCATCCATTGGCCAGCCTTTGTAAGTGCAACACAAATTTCTCAAAACCAAGATGGCCGCCGGCCGGCTGGAAATGCTCAACAGCTCAGGAATATCTTGCCAATCCTTCTATAGTAATAGACCCTTGCAGGTAAATAAAATTTGTAACATCAAGTAACAACTAAGGAGTAATACAATTGTTAAAATGTCCAAGTATTGATTTTATGTTGGGAGAAAATGACGATTAATCATCTGTCCACTAAGTTGAACAAACTCCTTGAAAAATGCGTGTTTTATAAATTTTTTTTCATGCCTAAAGAGAAATAAAAACCCTCCTGACTGAGGTTATCATAATTCATGCATGAAAGGGTTAAACAAATGTTATAATATAAGAGAAAAGTATTTGATTCTGTATCTTGTCTTAAACTTCCAGCTGAGGACAGCGATGGTGAAGGGAGAGACGGGCCGCATCAGTCTGAACATCAGAGCATCAGTGGATAAAGGGGTGAGGGATCAACACAAATTAATCTAATTAATCATATTAATCATAATTGTTTTTATTTAAAGGTTTTACTCGTCTTCATCACATTCGTCAATTTTGGTAAAATCTTGGGATGATTCTCTTAATAATGGTGTTTAATTATAAATAAGACTTTTATTACTGGCCTGACTGGACGCTGTGGTTCAACATTGAAACACTCAGTGGTGGAAGAAGTACTGAGAAACTAATGTGTCGGGAAATTATGTTGAAATATATCTCTATACTCTCAGAAACTTGTTTCTGTAAGGCCGCTTTCATATCTGCTTTAAAATAAGATGACGTCACATAAGAGAGAAGATCAATAAAAGTTTAAAGACATTGCTCAAACTTTTCCCTCTGAATGTCTGCATGTTCGTCTTATATCACTAATAAAATCCTCCATTAACTATAAATCCAGTAAGAATATCAACAAGGAAGTTGCTCAAGTAACCGTAGCGACACCATAATTAAAAAATACACCGTTACACGTAAAAGTCCTGCACTGCAAATCCTACTTAAGTAAAAGCACCTTTTTTTTGCGTATTGTATAATTATTAGCAGAAAAATGTACAGCATGTATTTAAAAGTTTATCTGAAGCTAATATGAATCTTCAGCGTCCAAATGAGTCAAATCAAGTTCAACGTTACAGTCTTTTTAGTGCCAAAGTTCCTCTTTTTGTTACTATACTTCCACCTGCAGCTCAACAGGGAAACACTGTCCGAGGAAACACAAAGAGGGAATTTTACACTAATGTTCAGTATAAACAGGAGGAATGATTACGGCAAGAAAAAGTTTCAGTGTTCATTTGGGCTTCTGACTGTTAAAGGCTCGACTCTGATGGTAACATGTTTCTCTTCTCCTCCAACAGAAAAGACCTCTGTACCTCATCAATGACTATTTCTACACAAACATTGATGAGACGCCTTTCAGGTAAATATTATGTTTTTTCTTCAAGTCTTTTTTTTAACATTTTTAAATTCTCTTTCTAAGAAGAAAGACGACACAGACACAAAAAAGATCCTTCATGTGTCCCGGATGCATCTTTAAAACAAAAAAATCTAAATTAATTCTGGTGTTAGAGGTTAAAGTTGTATTTTCTCAGATAATTTCTTTCTTGGGTTGTACTAAAAATCCAAAAGGTTTTCTGTCTATATCATAAGATAAAAGAGCATCTAAAGTACTAGACAGTAACATTTGACATTTTAAGGAAGATTCAGATTAGCGAGATTTATTCAATCAACAAAAACAACAAGACAAGACAGACAGATTTTAGACACGGAGGTAAAGAAAATTAGAATTAAGTAGGAGGCTGATGGGGATGTCATTAGTTTAGCAGGTATTTAGTTATAAACCAGAGTTTTGGACAAATTCCTCATCACATGATGGTGACGCTAGATGAAAAAGTCAGAGGAACATCGAAGTTGATGGTTTTTGTTTTCACTGGTGATACACTCAGTTGTGTCTGTGTGGCTTGACCACTAGAGGGCAGCATGTTTGTTACACAGTACGATTCAGTCTCTCCTCTCTGTGTGTCTGCAGCTTCGGCATGGCGCTGACGAAGGGTCACGGGAGTCTGATGTATATTGGAAATGTGTCTGTGGAGGAAGGTAGGATTTCCCACAATCCCCTGCATGAGTTTTACTTATTCAGTTATATCACTCCCTACACTTCCCTATAATTAACCTTCTTTTTCTCTGATGATTTCTGCAGCTTGTATATTGTTTTTTGTTTTGTTGTAAACCTGTGGTCACATGCCCTCCGAGAGCCATGTGCACATTGGTTTTATACCCACAATGCATCACAGAGCTTCACCAAGCTGCCGTGATAGATGTATTAAGCCCCATTTTGATCAAAAAGTTCCAGGAACCAGAGGAACTAACCTCAGGAACTAAACTTGGAACTAAAAGTCACTGTTGTGCATCCTGTTTGTGTTTCCACCACATCTGAAGAACCAGTTAGATCCTGCAGATCAGACCCATGAGGAATTAAAAATGCAATATTAACACATAAGAAAACAACTGTCATCCTGTTTGTATAATTCTGATGTTTTGAGTTATAGATGTAATGAATGAAAATGCAGAGGAGGAAAAGACTGAAAACTCCACAGTGAATCATCTGTTGAGTGTTTGACGGTTATTTATTTCTGCTCTAGAACGTAACTGCTATGAAGTGATCACCTCTCTCTCTCATTCACTCCCTACCTTTGGAGGCCGACAGCAAAGTCAAACTTTACTCTTAACGTTAACAAAGAGGAATGTTTTCTCCTCGTCCTAAATCGATACTAGAGCACGTCCTTGGTTTATGAATAAGCGGTACACCTATTACAACTACACCAATCAGTGATGGTCATCCCTGCAAACCCCACCTTCCCCTCCGAGCAGGGACATTTTTGGGGAGTAAAACAATCTCCCTGGAACTTCATTTAGACCCTGGTTCCTCTGGTGGAAACACTGCTGTTGATTGGCAAAAGTAAAAGAACTTCATACACCTGACCTTAGGCTAAACGGCTTTTTACTCTTAATCTTATATGTTTTCAATTTGAACAGACTTCACTGTGTTTTTTGCTTTCCTCCGCAGGGCTGCATGATCTCACCTCCCCAGACCTCTTCATCGCCTCCGAGTGGTACGTCTGAAACCAGAACACATCATTGTGAAACGTGAACTGATATTTAAGACGTTTAGATTTCATCAGGATGCAGCAATTTGACCTTTAATCTGTTTATTTGTGCAGAAGACACAAATGAATGAGTTCAATAGATCAGCAAATGACAAATAATATTATAATATCGGTCTGTTATCTACAAAGCTTAATTACATAAATCATATATGTGTGATGGGCGTCCAGGTAGTAGAATGGAAGAAGATGAGAGCCATGTGAATAAAGTGAGATTCAGGATTTGCACAAATCTCTAAAATCAGTTTTTAATAAACCTTTTTAATAAACCTCTTTTCTTCAGGACTTACTGTGAGACAGACATCGACCCCGCTCACCGAAAGTACTCTCAGCTGCAGGCCGCCATCCGCTACCTGCTGGGGAAGGAACCCGACCTCGAGTGTATGTTTTTGAATTTAGTTCCAACAAAAAAAACGTATTAAAAAGTCTTAAATTTCCTGATCAAAGGCGTTTAACGTCGTCTCTTTCCTGCTGTTATTTGCATCTCAGAGTCTTGGACCTGACAACATTTGAGAGGGTCTGATTTAAAAGTGATCAGTGTGTGGTTGACCTTCATTTGACCAAGCCTTTCCGTTACCTAGGTGACGAGTTGTTGCTGCAGCAGACGCTGTTTGACGCCGTGGTAACGGCTCCGCTGGAAGCCTACTGGAACGCCCTGATGCTCAACGACAGGTGAGACAGGAGACACGCTCACACTCATGTTTGACCCAGAAAACAACTGGGAGATATTTTCTACTAAAGATACAAAGATTTTCAATATTCAGCGCTTTGAGCACCATAAACAAAATTCACTTCATCTTTATGATATAGCAGCAGAGACGTAAGAGATCCAAAAAACCTGGACAAATAAATACACAACTGTCTGCTCGGCTAGATAACAGTAGACATAAAGTGGAAAATATGTTTTTTGGCTTAGATATTTTTATTTTGCAAAATCACTGATTTATATATGGTAATTATTTCTGTTATAAAGCTGCAAATCACCTTTCACCGTGTGTGTGTGTGTGTGTGTGTGTGTGTGTGTGTGTGTGTGTGTGTGTGTGTTGCACAGGGTGGAGCCGGGGATTGAGACGGCCTTCCTTGGTACTCGTGCCGGCCTGATGAGGATCATGAGATACGCAGGAGTGGAAACCAGAGTGGCAAAGTAAGTAATGTTCACTCACAGCTGGACAGACGCTGTACGGATTAAAGGACAGATTCACACTTTTCAAGTTAAAGTTCCTCTTTTTGTTACTATACTTCCACCTGCAGCTCAACAGGGAAACACTGTCCGAGGAAACACAAAGAGGGAATTTGATGCTAAAAAGACTGTAAATGTGTCAGATATCCACTTGATATGAATAACTCAGACTGCTGAAGCTGAATAGAAGCTTCACAGAGACTTTTAAATGACTGTGTGGACACACTGTGGATTTTATCCTCCATCACTTCCATTGAAAGCACATTTGAAGGATCTTTTAATATCCAGTATGAACAGGAGGAATGATTACAGCGAAGAAAACCTCTTTCACTGTTCATATGGACACCTGACTGCTGGTTTAGGGCACACTTGAAAAATAATGAACCTGTCCTTTAAGACAGATTTTTAACCCCAGATTGTAAATTTTAAAAATGGAGCCTTATTTCTGCCAGAATGATTGTCTTGTTCTAACAATTTTCAGTTAACTGGCAGGTCAGAAAGTTCCTTAATCTGATTTCCAACATGGCTGCTGTCAAAAGATGCATTTTAAACTATACTGAGCTGGTTTTGATATTTTTGACCATGTTGAGGCTAAAACTACAGTCTGCTGAACAGACCTTCCAGCCAACTGTAGCTCCAAAAGCCTGGAAGCCCACACTGAGGGGGGAAAATCGCTGAAGTCACATTTCAGTAGTTTGGTGCTCTTTCAGCACATTAAACAAAGGTTGATACGTGTTCAAAGGAAAACGTTGTCTGATGTTAAACTTAAACTCAACAGGAGGTTCCTGACTCCAGCTGATAAAGACAACCTGTTCACCATCGATCATTTCCCGCTGTGGTACCGCCTGGCTGTGGAGAATACTCCTGGAAGCTTCTACTACTACCCCGTCAACGACAAAGGTCCGTCTCCGACCATCTCCTTAGCCCTCATTCATTATTTCTATTAGTATATTTTTTGTGGGAAGATTATTATCATCGTCATTAAATGTATCTCTAATCAGCTCGTCTTTAGTAAAGTAAATTCTCTGTCAACAGGAGTGAAGTACGTCATGGCGACGACAGCGGTGACGGTGTCATCTGAAGGAAGGACCGCCATGGCTGGAGGTGAGTTTCAAACTCTCATTTTCTTAAAAAAGCAGAAAACCTCATCTGTAGGACATCTGACATATGTTGTGAGTTGCTGTTTTTATTGATTTTGCTTATTGATTTTGTTCTGCACTGTTTCCTTAATTGGTCACATTTTTGATCAACTCTTGGGTGGTAAAAGACCAGATACTGTACATGGTATACAGTGTAATCTTTCTAAATTGACAAAAAAACATCCTTTAAACAAGAAAAAAAGATTTTTCATTAAATAAAAAGGATTTTTCAGGTATCAGACAACTTTAAAGGTGTGTAAATTAAGATTTTAGACATTTACTTATGATCAAATGAACATCTGATATGTATAATGAGCAGTACTGTCACTCTCAGCCACACTGTGCTGCCTGCAGCCTTTCTGTTGTTATTCTGGCCCTGTGTGCCCGCTGTTGTCAAAGTACGGTGCGTAACTCTGCCCGCAATCTAACAGAGGTTATAAAGTGTCGTGATTTAAACGGCGGCCAGACAGACTGTTCCGCCGGTGATGGATGATCCTTCAGCCACTAGACCGAATCCCAAACAATACTGATTAAACTGAAAAGACGATGTTCCTGTGCAAAAAAGAGAGCAGTGGCGGAGAAAGAACTGAAACAAGGATAAACAGGTTTGGCATTTGGGAAATGGAGAGCATTAAAGGAAGCCAAAGGACTGAAACTAGACGGTGATGTGATGTTGTCTGCCTCTCCTTCCTCTCCCTCTGCCGGCTCCACCTCGCTGTCTTCCAGCTCCTCTTTGTCTCCTAGAAGTTGTATGTTGTGATGTTGTGTTGTATCCAGGCGTCTGTAGTTAGGAGGGGCTCAGGAAACAGGACGGGAGGGGTGAGAAGTGACTGATGCTGAGTTTGTTTTGGAGTCTGACTTACCTTCTAGCGAACAGAAAAAGTTAGTTATAGTCGCTTTAATGTGATTTTAAAAGCATCCAATTCTCCATCCCCATCATAACGCACAGTAGAGGTTACTTTTTTCATATTTTAATAATCTTATTTGCTAATATAACAAGGTTAGAGTGTATTGATGATATAGAGTGATATTCTTCACTGAGTCTTAGTTAAGTGGGTAGCTCTGGTAGCTCCCAGTCTGAAAAGTGAAGTTTCAAGTCTTCTCCACTACAGCATGATGTTCATTTTGTAAATTACGGTCCTGTTTGGAGTAAAATAGACAATAAAGCCTGCTTTAGGGTGTGGCTACCTTGTTATTGACAAGTCGCTAGCATTGATTACGTAAAGTAGTCATGTGTTTTCAGTCTGTGAAAGTTAATTGTAACATTTTGGTCGCCTAAAAAAGTCTTGTTCAGTGTTTGGTTGTACTAAAAGACCCTATAAGGAGTCAGCTGTTCAGTTTTTCTGGTAAGTACATTGTGTTTTAATGTTTTTAAGCCTGTTTTTCACTACTGAAAATTAGCATTAGCATTATAAGAGTTAAAGGTTCTGTATACAACTTTTTTTTATCAACCGTGTTTACTAAACACCAGTAGGCTCAGTGAGCTGTGGTTGGGCAGCTATGCCCTGCGGTTTTGTTGTGAAATGTGTGCTTATTACAACCTTTGGACTACCAACAGGAAAAACAAAAGCAGTAAGCTATGTTCTGCTATCGCTCTGGAGCTTGTTTTTTGCTCCTTTGTTGAGGAAAAAATGTTGTTTTAGCTGTGTGTGCTTAGGGGTGGGCGACTTGTTATTGCGGGGATGTTTCATTGTGAAATGTGTAGTGGTTAACGGAGGCAGCTAGCTGTTTCATTAGCTGGAGAGCTAATATCTGCAGGGTGTTTTTAGCACCATTTTTGTTGTGTCGTTATGTCAATCATTTGTTGACGTTAGCTGGAGAGAGGCATGGCACTCGGGAGCGCGCAAAAACGTCACTTCCGTTGGACTTCTGCAGAAAATCCGGCGCAGATCCTCTATATAGAAATCAGTCCACAGGCTGTTACAGACAACAGAGAAAGTCGGGGAAGGTCTAATTTTATACGTTACATTACTACCTGTTGACTCATTGGCAATAAAAAACTATTAATACAAGTAAATTTCACAATTCTACCTTCAACTATAGACTGTAAATTCACCATGCTAACCAAGCTAGCAGCTAGCGCTAGGATCAGCTCCACCCTCTCGTCCAACTATGGTGACTTCTGCCTCCAAAAATCAAAGATGGTGATGGTCAAATCTGATGATGACAACCGTCAAATCTCCAAACCTAAAGCTTAAAAATGGCAGTCCACAAACCAGTGGGTGATGTCACCATGACGACGTCCATATTGTTTTACAGTCTATGGTCTTAGTGTGAGACTGTGATGATCATAGAGTTCACCAGGGAGTTTATGAATTTCATCAGTATGGTTCAACACGAAGGAATAAAATATTGTTTTGTCTTAATCCCAAAACATTCACCATTTCATCCCAAGTGTGGACACCTTGTCTGCTTTTTTATTGGTTTGATCCATGTTTTATTGATTTCCCAGCTGCTCTTGTATCATCCGGGTTAGATTTAGTGAAAAAGTCTGAATTTAGGATCATATGAACTTTCTTTTTTGTGTGGCTGGTTGTCAGATTTTGGTGAAGATAAGAAAAAATACAGTTAGATAAATATAGAGTTTATTATTTTAGGCATGATTAACAGTCCTCAAATTTGAGACCATTTTTCATGTGCTCCTCACAGAAAATGTGGACAAAATAAATTAAAACACACATTTGGAGGTTACACTACATGTTGACCAATAGCCTCACATCTGCATTTATAGCAGCGACACTGTTGTTCAGTTTCTACTTTGCTATGTTGGGACTATAGTTGTTCTCTTAACTGTTTGCCGTTGAGCTTGAGAGTTTGTGCTGGATTGGAAGCTGTTGTAGGTCAAAGCTTGCCCTGTAGGTGGCGGTACAGCTCTAGTATTTGTTTAAATGCAGTTTACCTCAGTGATGAAGCTTAAAGCAGCATTTCCCTGACTGCAGTAGGACTCTCTTATAACTTAAAGAGTGCTATTTGGAGAGAATTCAACAGGGCATCCACCTAACAGAGGAACAAAGACTTAATTCTCAAAGTGGGAATATTAAAGGTAACAAAAATACAAGTCACTGGTCAAGAGAAAATACATTTTGTGCAGCAAACATCAGGAGAAGTGTCACATTTCACAGATTCACAGACATTTGAACTTTTGGAGCTTGTGCTTGTTGGGCTCAGATACAAAGACAGACAGAGACTCATATTACTAAATAAGAAATGAAAACACATATGAAGGGAAGTCAAGGTGCAGAAGTGCAAAACAGCAGCTTCAGAGGAGTTTAAAAGCTGGCTGAGAGATGCAGCGCAGGGAATAACAATTCACAGAGCATCCATACATTAAAAGAAGTGCTGCAGCATTCGACTTTCACTGAATTAAGTCCAGTCCATTAGATGTACAATCAGTCCCCGCCCAGAGATTTCCTGCACAATCACAGAGCTGCAGGGTTTCCCCAGGCATTCTTTCATCAATGATGAGAGTGGAGGAGAGCAGAAGCAGCCAGAACGCTCTGGAAGGATCTAAAATCAGCGGCGGGTCAGAAGCTGCTGATTCGATACCCGTGGACGATGCCGCAGGCCTCTTTAGGCGGCGTCTCCTCTGGCGAGGTCGGGGATTGCCCGTCCTCCAGGTCAGTGTCGGCTCCGGACTCGGCCATCAGAGGCTGGCCGCGGCTCTTCATCTCCCTCTGGTAACGCGCCATCAGCGAGGCGTAGACGCAGCCGTAAGTCGCCGCAACCACCATCATGACACACACTGTGCCGCAAACTACGCCCGCAACAATTTGCGTGCCGTGTGCCCGGCGAACGCTGATGGGCCGGTAGCGCTGGCGAACACATTCCTCATTGCTGCTGACCCGGCCGGGCGGGCAGGGAGGCCGGGTGGCGTAACCTGACGAGCCCTCCTTGGTCGGGCTCTGCAGGCAGTAGTTGAACATCTCTGCCGGCACGCTGCGGATGTCCCTGCCCTTCAAATCCCCCGGGAGACTGCACTGCATCGCATCTACCTGCCCATCTATAAAACAGACGGGGAGAGGGGAAACAATAAAAGAGAGAGGGGGGAAAAAGAACAGGGAGGGTGAAGATGAAGTGGAGGGTACGAGGAAGAAAGAAACAGGGAAGAAAGGGGAGGATTGAAAGAGACAGAGGTCATTATATTCTTAGATGTCTGTGCTCAGCATACATCCATCCTGCAGAGCAGAGATTAATTGCTTCGATTAGGCAGCTTTTGAAGTACAGACTGGAAATACAAAGTGATTTGCTCTAGTACGATCTTACACTGTAAGCCGGCTGCCAAAACTATCAACTTCAGAGTACTTGAGATTTGAAGAGGTAGGCTAACAGCCTCGCTCACCCCTGTAAATCAACCACTCCATCCAGTGCTTGAAGTCCCTCAGCTTGCAGTCACACTCCCAGGGGTTTCCCGCCAGCTGGAGCTGCTGTAGCCCCACCAGGGGCTCGAAGGTGACTCTGTCCAGAGCTGTGAGCTGGTTGCTGGCCAGGGACAGCCAGGCGAGTCTGTGAAGCCCATCCAGCAGGCCCTTAGGCAGCCACAGGAGGCCATTGGAGGACAGGTCAAGCCCTCGCAGCCGCCTCAACCCCTTGAAAACCTCCTTGCTCAGGCCAGTGCTCCCATGACTTCCATTCAAGCCCTGGGCAGCCTCTGAGCTGTTGTTGGGGTCAGAGGGGGCCAGGCGCGCCCCGAGGTAGTTGGTGGAGAGGTTGAGCCAGCGCAGGCCGCTCAGTTCTGAGAACGCTCCAGGCTGCAGGGTGGAAAAGTGGTTCTGGGAAAGATCCAGGAGCTCCAGGCTGCTGAGATTGGACAGCTCCACTGTGCCCAGCGAGGAGAGGTTGTTCTGGGGTAGGCGGAGGATCAGGGAGTCCTGGTCCAGCAGTGCCAGGACCGGTGTCAGAGAGAGGAGGCCGACAGCAGAGCAGTCAGTGGTATTACCATAGCAGGTGCATCCACTGGGACAGCCGTGGACCGAGCCCAGCAGTCCCAGTAGAACCAACAACAGACTGGACAGGGCTGCACAGACTGGAAGACACGAGAAACATTTAACAAGCATTTAATTTGCGTCCTTAAAACTTCCAAAACTCAATACCTCCTTGTTTTTAATGCTTAATGCTTTAATGAATTAATCTATCACTGCACTTTTTCATCTGTGGACTCAAACCGGCTTCCGTCTGTTGCCTGAATTTGGCTTTTAATTGAAGTCTGGAGATTTTTGTCTTATGTAACCAGACGTCTGACTCATCAGCAACTCAAGCTTAAAAGTCAGCAAGATACAGAGCTAATAACTCGTCTGTACCCAGACAGCAACCAACCAAATGTGCTGTTAATGGAAGTGTCCCATTTTGAAAACATGGTTAAATTGCTACCTCAAATTTTCAATAAATCTTGTTTCCTGATGATTCTTTGTATCCAATTTATCTTGGAGTAGAAGGACAGCACACAGACCTGCTCTTTTCATAAACCTCTTTATTCAAACAGTTCAGTGTTTTTGACTTACATCTTCCTGAGATTTTTCTACAAATTTCATTGAGCTTTGAGAGAAAGAAGTCAGAACAACACTGCAACACCAAATGGAAAATAGAAATAAGGAAGAAAAACAGGTTACTGTCTGCTTCTTAAACACCTGTGGAGACTATGGAAGCAGATCAACATTTTTTGGACTGCAGATGGAATAATGATCTATTTCTGTCTGTATGAGAAAGATGAAGGATGAAGCATCCGTCCAGACTCACACAGACTCTCCAGGTGATTTCGTCCATACTGGTCCAGGTTCTTCATGTCTGTCACATCAACACTGCTGCAGCTTCAGGCTGGCATCCAGCTGTCCTCGCTCTCTGCCGGTTCACACTAACGTCCAGCTGTGGAGAGCTTCCTGAAAAACAGAAAAGACAGAAAGAAAGGAGAAGATGTTATTTGGGGTCGTGTTGTGGAAAAGCACAGCTGGTTGTTGAGTTATTTTTCCCGACTGCCACTTGACATTTTAAAGATTTCTTTTAATGATAATCTCTGTGTTTCTCAACATAGAATTACAAAGTAAAAGTAACAGAGATTAAAAAAAACAAACATTGATACATTTTTAAAAAAGGTCCCTTAAATTTGATCAAGATATGTATTGAGCATGACATTTTACAGCTGTAAAATAATCTTGATTTGTGCAGACAAATCAATTGCACACTCAATTTCACACTCAAACAAAATTGCTTGCCAGACGACATTTTAAAGGGGACCTATTATGCTCATTTCCAGCTCTACATTTATTATTCTAGTAACTCCTTATTTATCTTATACTGGCCAATTACGCAACTCCTCCGTTCAGCCTCTGTCTCTCAGGCAGTTTTAGTTCCTGTCTTTTGAAGGCCCCCCTCCCCGATGAGCCCACTCTGTTCTGATTGGCCAGCTTTTCAGAAGCCTACCAAGGGGCAGCCATATCGGAGTCGTGTTAAGTTACTGCTGATGAAAACCCAACATTTCCTGCTTTTGCTGCTTCAAATTAAAAGCTTTTAAATGACTTTTATTGTGAAGAATTTACAGTAAATGATACATGTTCCTCAATGAGCTTCGTTAATGGCGCTAAAAACCAGTCGACACAACAAGGTATGGAAATATTTGGAGCTGTTTGTTGAGCAGATAAGTTAGAAGTAATGCAGGGAGGAATAATACAAGCAGAAACAGCCACAGTGATGATGATTGATGAAGAGCTGCAGACGACCAGCACAGCTTTAACAAGTAAACAACTTATTTTACTTTGCTGTGCTGTGTAATGGAGTCATGGTCAATGTGACAACCCCCAAAACAATGGAAAAACACCATAATGTTAGCGGAGCAAAGCAGTGAAGTGGCGTGCTATGCTTGGAGCAAACGACCATATAAAGGAATCCTCACAAATCGACGTCGGCTCGGGCTGAAAGCAGAAAAACACATTGGAAACCAAGTGTTCAGAGCAGTCTGACGCTCTGAAGTTCACAGGGATTACTTCTACATACCTCATTATTTGACACTTTGGCCACATTTAACATGAACATCCGACATTTTAACAATATATATATATGTTTGAAAACAAGGAAAACCATAATAGGTCCCCTTTAAGCTCTGTGATTGGATGTTTCTTACTGAAATGGTGGCAGTTTTTATGTCCACAAGCTTGTACCTTTTGAGTTTTTATTTAAAAAAAACAGATATTTCCTAACAGTTTGTTTATGATAAGTCAACCAGCAGTTTCATTTCCTCTCAACCTTGAAGAGCTCCAACTGTCAGTCACCTGACATTGTCTATGAGACATGAGAAAATGCACTGGAGTTTCATTCTTGATTCCTGCATGACTGAAATAATTCATCCCACTTCACTGCTCTACTGTAAACGATAATCCTTTGTGAGCTTTGTTTAGATTTACTTTGCTCTCTTTCAGCTCTGTGTGTTGTTACTTTCACTCATCTTGTTGGTAGGAGATGAGAGATTTACTCGTTCACCCTCCGTGCTTTGCACTTTCCAGCTGGTCCAAAGATTCAGACTGCTGATTTTCATGTCACAAGCCTGTTTCTCAAACCTCTCAGCCACCACAAAGAGTGCAACTCGCAATATGCAAGATTAAGTGGAGTACGTAGATTAAAAAAACATCAACAGCTTAGTCTCTAGCAGAGCTGGTCTACAGTATATTGGCATTACAGGCTAGAGTTGTGCTTTAATTCACAGCATTTCACTTGTCCTCAATCCTTTTCATTCTTTCTTGCTCAGAGAGAACACACAAGGAGCTTCGTGATGAAGTGAAATAATCCTCTATGTTTTCATCCAACATCACCAAAAACAGGAGAAAAAGTCAATGCCAACTTCTGTCTTCTTAACGCCCCCTCGCAATTCCTGTACGCCGCAGATACAGCTCAGTGTCAGCATTGTTTCACTTATACAATCACGAATTTGTTTGTTTTTTGATGATTAGTTCCTTTTTTTAATTTGCTCACTTTTCCCTTTCTTGATATGTGGCAGTTTTGGGCGCTCAGATACACGGCGGGGGGGGGGAAGTGTGCACGAGAGATAAAGCCGCAGAGGAAAAGAAAAGTGCTGTCACTCCATCATCCGTCTATAGCTGCTATAAAGAGCCAGAAAAACGCTGCCTCAAGGTCCTTCTTTTGTTGCAGGTGTTTCTTTTGTTAAGTTGGCACAAAGATGCCAGTCACTCTGCTGCAGAGTGCGTGAGGCAGTAAGGTGCCTTCAGGCCACAACTGACATTACAGAACAAGAGGAATTACAATGCAGGTAGAGGAGTGAGACACTGGGAGGACATATGGAGGGACACCAACGTGACTCCCAAAGAATATTTGACGTCAGTTTACGTCAGAGCCTTTGTTCCTGGATGATATTCACAAGCAAATCCTCTACATATGTATAGAGCATAAGTGCTGATGTGATGCTCAGGGTATCTGGAGGTTTAGACTGCTCTCACCACAGCATTGGTCATTTGCTTAAAAGCTTAATATGACAAAGTTTATGGACGTGACCTCTTGCAGTCGTGCGGATAACGAGCAACCGAGGGCGAAGCAGCGTGATATTATAATACCGCAAAACCTCTTATGGAGGAGATCGGGGGTTAGTTTGAGACTGCAGTTTGCATCGACTTTGCACAAAAGGGCTCAAAAATGCTTTCAGTTTGTTTGATTGCTTGATCCACAGTGAGCTGCTGCTGCAAGCTGAGTTGTAAGATTTGGGTGGTATGCAGAATCATTTTTGTTTTTTGGGGAGTTTTTTTTGCAGAAGTTTAGCTCTCACTTGTGCATTTAACTGCTAGATTTCTGGCGTACATACAATCATTGTCCCAACAGATTCTGATGACTATATTTCAGTGTGTAGCCAGGATCAGCTTTGCATTGAAATGTACTAATTTAAATGTCACTGAGACAATTTTCACCTGGTTTTATCTTAGTTACCTCAACGTCTTTGTAACGAGTGCCTACAGTGCCGTAGGAGCCATATTTATATTATTTATGTTTAAACCTCCGACCACCAGACGCCGCTTCATTGTTTTGGATAATTGAGAGTTTTACTAATGGAAGAAGAGTTTGATCAGCTCCAGGTGGGTCATTTAAGAAAGCATGGACACTAATCTTCCTTGTCCTATAAGTATATAGGTGCAGCATTAACTAACAGGCTGTGAAAGAAAATAAAAGAAGAAGAAGAAGTGAGATGAGGGACAGCTGTCAGTCATATTAGATCTACTACAGCAGTTCGTAAGAGGATGAGCGGGGTCGTTATTAGACCCCAGAGTGTCTTATAGAGAAGACGACCTCTGACCCCTCACTGTATCAGATGGTTGTAACAACAGATGGACATTGAGAATCATGTCACAAGAAGGATTTACAGACGAACATGATCTCGCTTTACATAAATCCTTCAGACGAATAATAAACACAGAATCCGGTGATGTCTTCATCCTAGAGAGTTTTACTTTGGGATTAATGGACACCATCTCACTGTTACTTACACACACACATACAGCCACAGGCCGAGGACCAAAAACAAAATCAAACGTAGAGGGGGGCTGGTATGTCATCTTCCGTTCATCAAGAACTGAAGTCGCTCTGGGCTGCTTTCCCGCGATCCACCATCTCTCTTCTCATTCGGTCGTCTCTTGGAGCTTCCCCTCCTCTCTCTCTGCCCCGCTCGGCGTCTCTTTCTTTGGATTGGTGACTTTTAAGAACACCGCGAGCGCCGAGGCTGCCGGATGGAGGTTGAAGACGTCAGATCCACCTAAACTCAAACTTTACCCGGCAGGTTTATCTGTAAAGTACAGTCTACCAACCTTTCAAGGCCAAGAACGATCTTTGATGGGTGTCTTTTATATAGATTGTATTTGTTTTATTTTAGGATGTAAGTGGCGCTCTTATCTTGAGTAACTTATAAGATGTAACTTAGGTAACGATTAGTAGATTAATCGATTAGTTGATTGACAGAAAATTCATCGGCAACTATTTTGATAATCAAATAATTGTTTTAGTCATTTTTTTAAGCAAATATGCCAAGAATTTGCTGGTTTTAGCGTCTCAGATGTGAGGATTTAATGCTTTTCTTAGTCATAGATGACAGTAAACTGAATAACTTTGGGTTTTGGGCTGTTGTTCAGACAAAATAAGACATTTAAAGATGTAACTTTTGACTCTGGGAAATTATAACAGGCATTTTCACTGTTTTCTGACATTTTATAGACAAAAAATTGGCAGATAAATCATTAATGACAGTAATCGTTAAGTGCAAGCCCTAGATGATATTGATTGATTGGTTACCAGCCTACTCACTAGGTTTGGTTTAAAAAATGTAGATACCGTTGCCGCTACAATACCTGAGTTTCAGTACTGATACCAACGTTTTTTTCAATTCCTCATAAGTAGAAATATAAAAACGTTTTTCCTTAAAACCTTTTCTAGCCATGCTAGCGGCGAGTCTTTGTCGGTCGTTCGGTTCACTTTGGTCGAGAGTGAAATGTCTCAGCAGCCATTTGATGGATCTCCATAAAAGTTTTTACACTCATGAATCCTAATAACTTACAGAGACATTCAGGTTCGCTTGGATTTTTCCCTGTATGAACAATAACTGAACCAGACCGGAGTGAACCAACTATAGGTTTGGCCCTGACTTTTATATCTAGCAGGTTTCCATTTATTCTGTGACATAGCTCAACATCTGCTGGATGGATTAGCACCAAGATGTTCATGGTTGCCAGATGCATCGTACTGACTTCGGTGATCACCTGACTTTTCTTCTTGTGCCACCAAAACTTTTTTTCAAAACTGGATTGTGATATTCATGTCCCCCGCAGGATGAATTGTAATAACTTTGGTGACCCAACTTTCTGTCAGGAGGCGGGATCAGAACCATAACAAGGGAAAAAAGATCTTCGTGTGGCTGCTACTTTTATACTTTTACAGACACAAAGTTTTCCGAATGACACCTGTGAACTTCCGCTTAGATGCAGCCAGGAGAGGCTTGTTCCAGTTTTAAAAGCTCTACCAATCACACAAAGATTCCTCCTTAAAGCGCATCACCTTGATTAAAGCTCTTCATTTTCTGTTCCCCAGATTCTATTTAAAATAATCAAATTAGTGTAGTGACTTCTATCGCAGATTTTATGTTGCTCCACGTCTCCTTCTCCAAGAGAACACCTGTAGCACACTTCCAGTTGTCCAAAGTGAAGAGAGTAATTTCTTCAGTACCTTTTAGAAGTTACTTTTATGGATGTTTTGGGACCAATCGGCTTGTCAAAAGCACCATCAGCCAGATTAAATGCCGCCCACATAGTAGTGACGGGTCACAGATTAAAAACTGTGATTTCAATCCCTGAGCAGGACAGACGCCTGTTCTGGAGTCCAGATGGTGTTGGAACAACTGGTCCCAGAGTGGCCCTCCCCTACCAGCCATCACCAACCTGCTCACTCTTTTTTTTCTGTTTTTACTGTTGTGTCATCATCACACATCTGCTGTTTTGTTGGAGATTTCATTCAAAGGACTTTAATCGAGACCAGTAGTAGTAAATACACTCGCCAGCCTCTTTATTAGCAACACCTGTGCAGTCCAATACAACAGTTCTGCCATAAATTCTACTTTTATGAAACTTTTACATTTTCAATTTTTGTCGACATTGTCAGAAAGGTGATAATTCTACTTTATGTTGATTACTGAGGTCGTAGGGTCGAGGGTGGTGCTGGTGTGCTGGAGCTTTATATTGAAAAGTGATCCTAATATTTTGCCCCCTCATGTATGTTAATGATGTGGACAAAATATTAGGAACACCATTACATCATACAGCACGTGCTTCATGTGTTATCTGATAACCATCGTAGTATGACGCACTCTCTGGCGGCCATAATTGGAGGTCCAACAGTGGCTCTGAACAGCCTAACTAACTAACTCTGATGCTCTTTTGTTTGTCCATATTGGCGATACACTATAGGCAGGATTGAGAAGAAGGGGAACGACGCAAATACAACACTGACACATCGTCAGCTTTTAAGTTGACATGTTCACCAGCTAATCTACATCTAACTGTGTCTCTTTGCCGTTTGGTGCTGAGCAGGTAGTGTACAGTGGCTTTTTACAGCTTTTTCTCTGAAAACGACGCTATGAGAGCCCCGAGAGTGAACCAGAACAGTAAAAGCTGCAGCCGGACACATAAACAATGAGCTGAAACTCACTATAAAGCTCCGTAAAGCCGAGAGGAGCTGCAGAGTCTCTGTAGGTTCATCACTACGAGCCACGACCAACACATTACACACTGACATCTCAGACAGTGTTGTAAAAATATCAATTATAGCTGCTTTAAGTTAACTGTCCCAAACAACATCTTCCGCACCTTCTGTGTTGGCTGAAAATAATACGACTGATGGGTCAGACCAATCCCCCTGTGGGTTAAACTAACTCAGTGGTGGACAGTAACGCCACCTACCTACCTGTTTTCTCTCTGTGCATTTTCCAAACAGCTACTATCACATGATGTGAGCCAGCATTTTTTTGCTAGCACCTTAATCTTCAGTTCCTCTGGTGCCCACTAGCTGCTGCTGCTGAAGAAGTTACTGTCGTCTTCTATTGAAGTGAATGGGGAAACTAATTTCACTTCTTTTAATTTTGAGTTTGTTGTTGGGTCTCTCTTCGATCAAATCAGGTTTTTCTTGCTCTAGTAACTGATCAGGATGACCGTAAATCATCTCATAACATTTTTAATGGTTTTCCAGATGGTTCAGGGATTCAAACCAAGTTTTCATCCTCCTGGTTCCTGTATGTAGGTTGACACTGTGATATAAAAAGCAGCAAAACAGCCATGTGTTTATGTGGAAAAGTGTTGGACTATTATCTCGATTTTCAAACTCTGCCGTTTGGATTTTGTCATTGAAGTCCTGCCGACGCGATGTTCCCTGCTTCATCTGCACTGCATCGCTCCAGTTTTCTGGGCTTTAACGTGGCTTCCCGCTAGCTGCTTAATGGCCTCTGACAGTCAGGCTTTCCCCCCCCCTGTGGCTGCACTTTTCCTGCAAACAGCCTGAGAACGAGGCAGCCGAGCGTTTGGTCCAAAAGGCCGAGAGCACAAACACACTGCAGCATCCACGGTGGAGGTAGGAAGAGCAAATAAACAACCGACACACACACACAAGCTCACTCCCACATGCTTTTAGAGTCTCTATTTTAAAAGCATACACACACACACTCACTCTCTCCTTGTACACTACATGGCCAAAAGTATGTGGACAACCATCTGTATGTCGTTTAACATGTTATTGCTGCTATAACAGCCTCCACTCGTTAAGGTTTCACTCTCTCCAGCAGATGTTGGATCCTCTCATTCAGCCACAAGAGCATCAGTGAGGTCCAACACTGATGTTGGGTGTTGAGGCCTAGCTCCGACTTAGTGTCCCAGTTCAGCCCAAAGGTGTTGGATGGGTTCTTTATGGAGCATTGTCATGTTAAAACAGGAAAGAGACAAACATAAGCTGTTGACACAATATTGTGGAAGCACACTATTGTCTAAAATCTCAGCCGATTAGTTGATTGAAAGAAGATTAACGAGCAACTGCTTTGATAATCAATTTATTAAGTAGGTCATTTTAAAGCAATTTTGGACCGTTGGTTGGACAAAACAACATTTGTCACTATTTTCTAACATATTATAGACAAATCCTTTCATTGTTTTGATTGAATTGATAATGAAAATAATCATTAGTTGCAGGTTTAGTGTATTTCAGCATTAATTTCCCTTCATTTGAACCAAGGGACCCAAAAAAGAAAAAACAGACTCTGACCAAAAGTACACTAATGTAGACAAGGGTGTCCACTTACTTCTGGCCATATAGTGTACATGCACACATATACAGGTGAACGGATGAAAGCAAACACTCTCTCACTTTCACATGCATGTTACTGTACATACAGTATTTACACACACACACACACACACTCGCCGCTCACCATCTGCTCTGCTGCTTCAGCCTCCAAACAGAGAAAGAGGAGAGAAACTGTTCTTCTTCTCCTTCATCTGCAGAACAGAAGCTGAAAATCCAGATTTTGTCTGTAAAACCACAGAGTCCTCTTATTAAACCACAATCTGGATTTGTTGTTCAAATCTGAGCCCAGAAACACACAGGTTTTGTCTTCAAGGACAGAAATTGATCTCGACTTAAAAATAAAGCCCAAAATCAAATCCTCGATTCCTCTCCTGAAGGTTGAATCTGGAAGCTTCGTGTTGAACCAGAAACCAGAAGCTGGACTGGAGTTTTATTCCGGATTAAACACCGCTTGTTGTCGTCCTCCTCTTCCTCCACATCGCTGCTCTCTCAGCTCCCTCTCATCATCATCTGAGCGCTCGGTCCAACACACACACACACCCAGCCACCAACTGAGGGCGAGCGAGCCTCTGTGTATGTCTGAGAGAGAGAGAGAGAGAGAGAGAGAGAGAGAGAGAGCACTAGAGAAGCCACATGCTGCCACTAATGGTGTGTGTATGTGTGTGTGTGTGTGTGTTTTGAATGTGTGTGTGCCAGCCCATCCTCTCTGTGTTGTACTGAGTGTGTAATGTGCATTAAAGCGGAGTTTGACAGAAATAGTAACAGAGTGTGATGCAGCTGCAGGCTGAGCTCTGAATGAATGAAGAGGCTGTGTGCACTCCTCTTTCTTTGCAGTATTGTACTTAACTGTGCACACGCCAACAGAGCAAATATGAATTAGACAAAAAGAAAAAACATATGAAAGAGGGACTAAGAAATTTGATTTGCCAAAGGGTAAAACAGTTTTATCAATACAAGCTGGATGTCAGGGTGGGGTTACATGTGTAACTCCGCCCCTGGTGGAAATATACTCACCGTGTTTGCTGCCACCCTGTGGTGTAAACGTACCACTGCAGCTTCCAAAGATGTTTTAGTGTTTTTTCTGTCGACCAAATCTAAAATGTGTACAGAATACATATCATTAAATATAAAGAACCAGCTTCAAAATCATAAAAAAGTATTTTGATCAGGACACAGAAGTGACTCCAGGCAATAAGATATTAGTCAAATTCAGCATTCAGTTAACCCTTAAAACATGTTAAAGAAGACAAATGCTGCACATTTCCAGGTGTGTATATATATTCTACTGGAATATCTTTGCATGATTTCCAGTTAAAAACTTCTTATTTATCTTCTACTGGTCCTTTATGCAGCCCCTCAGTTCAGCCTCTGTCTGAAACAGGCTGTTTTAGTTCCTGTCTCTTTAAGGCCCGCCCTCCTGATGAGCCCACTCTGATCTGATTGGTCAGCTTCAGGAAGCTACCTCCGGCTCCAGAGGCTACAGAAACAAACTATAGTAGCAGGATTTCACTATTTTTTATTGTTCTTTACTCCACATATGAACTTCTACATCAAACATGTTTGAGCTGAAATCTGATCCAAAATACAAACATGGACAATGCAAACAACACATGGGGAAACCTTAGCAACAACCTTAGCAGCAATGACTACGGAACGGACTGCCGTTTATTGGCATCTGCAAATAATCTGATGTCATCATGAGGAGGAAGTAGAGGTAACTTTGCAAACAAAGCATTCGGGGCAGGTTGAAGCCCTGACTTTTGACTTGAAGGTGCCATTTTTAGTTACGTTTACCTCAAGTTGTGGAACTGTGACCATGTTTAATATAGACATCCTGCATCATAACAGTATATAAATGGCAGAAAATCACAAAAAACATGTTATGTCCCCTTTATGATTAAGATCTCATAGCACACTAAGGAAAATTAGATAGTAGTGACAGAAAAAAAACCCAACAACATTTTTCTAACAATAACAATCCTCCCAACAACACTTCCAGTCTATTCAGTCATGCTGACTACCAACAGCAACACCGCCAGCAAACACATTAAGTTACTGATCAGTTGAGATTTTTTTTATTGCTGAGAAACTATTTATAGATGTTTTTAGTGGTGAGTAGTACAACATGTTTAACGCCAGCCCAACATCCAGCTCAAAGTGAGGAGCCGCTGCGTTTCTCCGTTAAGTGAACAACCTGTGCAGCTGCATCAGTCAACCTCATCTTCACTTGCATTTTTATGACTGGCACAAAATGCAGTCCCCACAGAGCACAACACTAGATCTATTTGGATCTCTGGTTCAGAAGTCTGGAACCAGGCCAAACAAATCCCATGATGAGACCAAAACCAACATGTCTCTCAATACTTCTGACTTCCCTTCTCTGTCTGTGCTCATCAGTTCCTAAAACAACTCAGTACTGTAGTTTTTAGTAAATGTTACTCAAACAGGAATGAGTGGTGCATTTGTAGGGGACTATTTTCAGCAGCGGATGAATCCACATTTGGTGATCTAGTGAGTATTTCTGGCAGCAGAACGATGTGTGTATTCATGGTGATGAAGGAACATGTCACCCAGAGCAGCGGTGTGGCTCACTGACGTGTTTTTAATAGTTTCTGGACAACAACAGAAGGATAAGAAATATATTACAGACAATACTTGTGGTTGGGATCAATTCCTTACTGGTTTTAGGCTTCTCATCAGATTGGTAGACAATAAGATGTAGAATGTCAGCAGCCTTATCCTTTAATCCCGAATCTCAGGGAATAAGATGAAAGTAGAAAGCAGATTCTATGTGCAGCATATATAGAGACACAATATGTGACCGAGCACAGACAGAACATCCCTAATAATCCTAAACTTGATTTAATCCTCTGCAGCCATCAATTTTACTTTCTGACTGTAAGTTTTATTGTTTGTTTTTTTTTTTGCTAACTGGAATATTATCTGTATATCTTAAATGTATCTAAATGTTTCTCCTCAAAGTGATTGTTTCATTTACTAATGTAAGCATTTTGTATTGTCAGAAATAGCATCTTGTGTTTCCTTCACTTGTGAGATATTTCAGGCCAAATTCAGTCACTCCGGGTTTGGCAAAATACGATTCACTCCAACGCTAACAAATCTGTTATCAAATCTTTTATCTCTCATCTTTTTTAGCATCGCTGTCAGTTTCAAGACAACAGACAGATACTGTATACAGAGACCAGATCATCAGAGTCTAAACTACAGGGGTATCAGCCAGGACAAGAAAAGCTCAAGTATTTTATAAGCCGGAGAAACTGCAAACAACAGTCTCTCTGTGTGTGTTGTGATTACTGCATTGTCATGTTTTTTTATGACTGTGGCAATATTGGCTTGTTGCAGCAAATTTTCAGCAGGGTCCAGAAACACCGACTGCACTGAACAACAGAGACAATTAGAAGAAACACCACACAGACTTCTAACCCTAATCCCTAACCCATAACCCTAAGCCATAACCCCTAACACATAACCCTAACACCTAACCCATAACCCTAATCCATAACCCTAACCCATGACCCTAATCCATAACCCTAACACCTAACCCATAACCCTAACCCATGACCCTAACACCTAACCCATAACCCTAATCCATAACCCTAACACATAACCCTTACCCATAACCCTAACACCTAACCCATAACCCTAACCCATGACCCTAATCCATAACCCTAATACCTAACCCATAACCCTAACCCATAACCCTAATCCATAACCCTAACCCCTAACCCATAACCCTAACCCATAACCCTAACACCTAACCCAAAATCCTAACCCATAACCCTACTTGTGATGTAGAAATGAAAATATAGATCAGTGAGAGCTGCAGGTACAACAACACACACACAGAGAAAATAGACATAAAATATACAACACCCTCTCAGTGGTGCACTCAGTTTTGCAGCTTAAATATCTGACTTCAGCACTCTCACACAGTCGCATCATGTGGGAGAAGTTAAAATAAAATTCACACTGAGACTAATAATGCAGCTGCAGGAACTCTTTGTTTCTAATCATTAATACCTCACGCACAAAGCAAATCCTGAGAGTGTGCAAATACCTTCCCGTGAATAACTTGCAGGCTGAAAAGTAGAATAAATGTGGCGGACGTGTTTTTGTCCTGTCATGGACTCTGCAGACTGCAGCAGAAGCAGTGCGGCTGCAGCGCTGAAGGGCGGCGATAAGGACGCTGCTGACAGGAAAGGAGAAAAACACAGAAATGAAATCAAACAGCAGAGCAAAGCTGCAGACCACTGGGTCTGCAGAGGCTATTTTAATGGAGTGAAGGAGAGCGATGCCTTAAGAAGTTTAAAGGACCCAAAGGTCATGTCGCATCGTTTCCCTCTCGTGCTTCAGTCTGTAGAGGTGTCCCACTTTCAAACTTGACTCTTAAATGACTGTTTAGCCTTTTTCTCCATACTAACAGAGATGTCTCAGTACACTTGACATCAAGAACAACACATAATGAGTGTTGAACTCTTAAACATGAAACTGTTAAAACCTGCTGTAACTGATTTTTGCAGCAGAAACAAGACACATCATCAGCTTTTAAGTTGACATGTTGAACTTGTTAGCAAACAGTTGCTTATTCCCACATCCAGCAGTTACGGAGCAACATTATCATTCATGTGGAGTCGTGTTTCTGTCCACCTGGTGAATGTAAGTCCAATATTTTAACTCTCTACCAACTCCTGAGGGAAATATCTGGCTCTTTAGCTGCTAAATGCTCCACTATGTTCACCAGCTAGTCTACAGCTAACTGTGTCTGGTGCTGAGCAGGTAGTGTACAGCAGCTTTTTACAGCTTTTTCAACTCAGAAACAAAGTTCAAATAATTGAAAATGATGGCTTAAATATAAATCTATAGGATTGTTATATTATCCAGGAGAGTCTTGTGTTTCTGTGTTCAGTAATATCGAGGATCTTGTTTGAAATGTGAATATAAAATGTGCTCTCAGCTCTGTTCGGTTACTGAAAGATGGCCGCATCTTCAGAGTGTGTTTAGAGTGATTACACTCTGTAGTCATGGTATCATCCAACACTGTTGAGTCAAAAATTGTTTCCAGTGTTTTGACCACAAGTTGAGACAAATCTCAGAGGGACAAATCAAATTCTTTATGTTTGCCAATAAAGAAAATTTAACATTTCAGGCTTTGATGAAGATAAAAAGGCTCAAAACGTTTGATCAAGGTAATGAAGTTAATATCTTTGTTTTGGTGAAACTCAGCAGACAGCAGTGTGGGTTTTGTTTTTTTTTTGTTCTGCAGCTTCAGAGGAGAATCTGCAGTCAGTGAAAATCTCATAACATGAAATGACCAGAAATAAAACGTTTTACAACTGCTCTGTTTTTCCAATAACACCAGTACACAAGAGGCTCAACATGTTGCCTCGTATCACTCATCTGTGTGTGTGTGTGTGTGTGTGTGTGTGTACAGACCAACTACCTGTGTGAAGAAGAGTTTTCATTACTGTAGTGACAAACACGGTTGCAGATATTATGATGTTCTGGGTGGAATGACCCCCGCTGGGCCACTAACCAGCAGCTCTGACTGGATCTTTGTATCTCTGCAGGCAGATCCTGTTTTTCGTTGCTCTCATAGTGACTCTTTGTATGTTAATGTACCTAAAAGGTGTTCGATATTTGTTTTTTTTACATTTTTATTGTCGTCTTGAATAAAAACAGAAACAAAAGAATTCTTTGTGATGAAACATTTATGAAGAAAGACATGTTAGGATGAGAAAGAAAAGAAACAACATACCAATAAATAAATCATATAAACAAAAAAACTATAAAAAAAAATGAATATTCAGTACTGTGCAAACGTTTTAGGCACTAAAAGTAAAGTGAGGATGTTTACAAACATAATAAAATAGTTTTCATTGATCAGTTAACTTGATACAAAGTTGAGTAAACAGCAGAAATCTTAAAGTAAATCAATATTTGGTCTTTAAATCAGCAGCAGTTCTCCTCTTCACAGTGTTTCAGCTACTCGGCAGGTCAGTTGTTGCATCTTGGAGAAGTCGCCACAGTTCTTCTTCTTCTGTGGATTTCGGCGTCTCAGCTGCTTCTGTCTCTTCATTTTAATCCCAGACTGACTCCATGATGTCGAGATCAGAGACCATCTGTTGCAGGACTCCTTGTTCTTCCGGTTGATGAAGATAGATCTTTATGACTTTATAACTGGATGTTCGGGCTCGTTGTCATGCTGCAGATGGTCAGATGCCTCCCTGATGCTGCTGCATTATAGATAAGAATCTAAACATCTGAAGGGCCTAAAACTGTTGCATAGCACTGTGTATATATATCACCAGAATCGTCATTCTTTTCAGTTAGCATTATATCCAATAATACAAACTCTACATCAAAAGGCTTTGCCATAATTCTCCCAGAATGTCTTCAATATTGGGTGATACCAAAAAATATGACTGAAAGAGGGTTTCAGTACATCTTCTGCAACATTTTAGTGTTGCGGTTAAACTTTATTCAGCTTGTTGAATTAGTGCATCTATATTTTCCATGTGTCGTGCAGCTGGATGCTGTAGTTATGTGTGTTGTTCTACATGTTTCCCCCCCATTGTTGATTATTCCAGCGTATTCCCAACTCTCACTGCACCCCCATGAATGCTGCTTCAACATGCTATTGCTGCTCACGTTAGGGGTTTTAACCAACAATCTGTTAGACAGTAGTGAGTAAAATCTAAAACCCAGCAGTGATGGATCGGATCGGATTTCACACAGCGGTTTGAACTATTTACTGTTCGACATCTCTCTAAATGCTCGCTGTGTACTTCCCTCTGATACTCGCAGTAATAAAGCTGCTACAGTGCATTACCGAACAACGTGTCATTACACAGTCTGCAGGGAGCGAACGCGCCATCAGGCTCATCAGTGTTTACATCCTTTCATTAGCATCGGGACACAACAGAGGTGAACTCAGGGTTGAATTGATTTCCTGTCATCCTCCCTTTTTTTTTCCTCCACAAACTCAGCAAACTGTTCAGCTCCGCCTCTGCAGTCCATCTTGTCCTGCGTCTGTCTTAATGCTGCCTGTGTGTGTGTGTGTGTGTGTTTTCTATTTTTAGCTATCGGGTTGCAGATGTCCTTGGATTTGCTGGAAAAAAGGTTCTGGGCCATCGCCAAGCAGGTGAGCGGAGGAATCACTCATACTCATGCTGTTGTCATTTTTGGGGATGTTTCCTTGTTATGTGTTTATGCCCAAGAGGCTAAAATTGACCTTGACCTTAGCTGATTGGTATCAAACTGTTTGACCTAAACCTCTGACCTTAACTTAAAAACATTGCTCCATAGTGCTACTAGTGGTTAAAAACTTCACTGGATACCTTTAAGTTTCTGTAATTTAAACCGGGGACATAAACTTTATCAGTTTTTGCAACCAGAGTTCAACTAAATTTAGCTTTTACCTTAAATATGCTGACGTCCAAAAACGTACTGTAGAGAAGAACAAAGGAAATGTTGGAAATCTGAATTCTTAATTCCTCGGGTATGCACCTCTGCTATCTGATCTTCTATTGGAGATGAGGATGCAGGGTTAGAAAATTAATATTGTGATTGTGTGTGATTGGTCTTGAAGTCCTGCGACAGTGCCGACCTTTATGGGAATGGAAAGTCCAAAATGGCGGACGCTATCATATTATCTGCGTCATAACGGAATAATGGAGGCAGCCTGGTGTGCAGTCAGTCATCACACAGGAGTCAGTTGAATGAATGTGTCAGTACATAATCCTCTGGAGTCAGAGGTCATTGTTTCTTTATGTTCATTAGGGAATGGATCCAATTAATTATATGCATTAAGTCTCTTAGACTTTTCATCTTAGGATTAAAGTGGAAACGTCGGACAATCAGGTCCCATTAAGAAGTAAAACAATGGGATTTGACAGTTAATAGACCGAAGTAAAGCTGAATATATTTCTTGTTCTCTTCACTCCGCTCTCATTTTCATGAGTTTTCATAATTCAATTTAAGTGGCCTCTTCTCTAATACTGACAGTTATGGGAAAGCTGAGACATTAAATTCAGACATTTAAAGGCACAATCAATAATCTAAATCTAAATGAATTAGCCTCTGTTATAAAGAAAGAAAACACTGTGATACCTGTACTCTATGAAGGCTGAATGGAGAAGAGTAGGACGCTTTATAAATGAGTCTTAAAGGTGCGATATACAACATTCAGCCTCACTAGATGTCAGCAAACAACTATTTTCTAGTGAAGTAAATGGCGTCCTGAGCAGAGAATGAAGTCACACTCCCTCTGTGTGTGTTGTTATCTGAGCTTCTCTGTTCTTTGTTTGATAGCCGGTCCAGCGAATCCCTCCGTTTCCTCCCCGCGTCCGTCTTCAACATGGCGGCTGTGTCACAAATTTTTATCATATAACAACTAAACTGCAACTAAAATATGTTTCTGGAAACATTTGAGGTGAGAAATAGTCGACGCAGTAACAGAATCTTGATCCGTATTTGATCAGCACTGCTTAGTTTGACAGTTTGATCTGAGTTTCGGGAGTTGTCAGTTCAGGAGCCTCTGTCTTTTTCTTTTCTTTTTTTTCGACGTCATTGAGTAAACGATGCACACAGTTGTTTTGATCTGAGATGCTGGCGCTATAATGTGACATCTAGTGGCTGGATGTCCTATATTGCACCTTTAAGTCCTACTCTGAGGGTCCTGGGCTCGTATTTATCAAGCTTCTCGGAATCACTCCTAAGAACAGCACCGAAAGTTAACTTAGGACTAAAAATACCCCAATCTTAGTCGGATTTAAGACTCATTTATGAAGCGTCCTACTCTTACTTTCAAGAATATCTCTGCCTTAATGCATCTCCTGGAAACTCTTAACCATAGACTGTATAAAAATATGGACGTAGTTACCATGACGTCACCCGTTGGTTTCTGAAGAGCGGTTTTGAAGCTCAAAGTGAGCCGCTCCGGCCGTCGCCATCTTGGCAGTGCGTGACGCTGCCTAACTCCCAGCCAATCAAAAATGGGCAAAGAGGCGGGGCCGAATGGCTGAAACAAGCCACCTAGCGGCTGGCGGACCTGTCACTCAAAGCAGCCATGTCCTTCATTATGCATAACTTTACGGCTTAATAAAATTTAGACGGGTGAGTTATAAAAAAAAATTCACCCCCCGTAGAGTTGTCATGAAAGAGGAAATTAGCTACAGAGACCAAAACTGTTTTTTGTACCAGGCTGTAAACCAGTTTATTTCTGCTGTAAAGTTGGGCATTTTAACATGAGGGTCTATGGGGATTGACTCGCTTTTGAGGCCTCAAGTGGCCGTTCAAGGAACTGCAGTTTGTGGCACTTCCTCAATGGCTTCATTTTACAACCCCAGAGGTTGCAGCTCGCTCTTAACAAGTGAGGACACCTCTGGAGCTCCTAAATATTATAAGATAGTGAGTGAAATTCTTTTACTCTTTGATCTAAAAGGAAAAATAATTGTCTCCGAGAATTTTTGGCCACTTAGTAGCGATTTCCTACTCTGAGAAGCTTGATAAATACAACCCCTGATCTTGTTACAAAATGTGTCCCCACATATGACGTAAGGCGGACCAACACTCACACACGCAAACACACACTCACACACACAAACACACACTCTACAGGTCTTTGACCTTGTGATTGTGTGTCCTGTAGTTCAGTGAAACAGACGCAGAGCTGCAGCTGAACGTGTGCAGATGTCCTGTAGAGGATGATGCTGCAGATAATGTTTTTAATATGAGCTGACAGCTGTGACAGGCTGGATTAATGCTTTCACAAGACCGCCTCACTGATGACATTAACTCATGTGACTTCAGAGTCATCCGCTGAAACACATTTACATCCTGTCGTCAATGATTTACACTTTCAGACGTTTATAAAATGAAAAATGAGACCTTGAAACTGGATTCAAGTATATTTATCTTCTGTATATGTGTCCCGTTGTATTTGTTTCATTAACTGAGGAAAATGAAGCTGTCGGAGGTCATAAAGTGCTATTTAATGCAGATGAATCGTTTTTTGAAAATATGACCACACTTCTCTGTGACCATTTAAACCAAGTTAAGTCCTTAAAGCGACCCGAGCTATCTGCATTTACTTTAATTCAGCTTTTAACTGTCAGAGAGTAATCCTACTTTCACACAGTGTGTTTTTATTTTGAAACACAGCTTGTTTAAGTGCTGCCATCTTTAGTTTCTTCAGGTGACAGATCACACCTGGTAGGACACAAACATAGAAGGTAAAAATATGTTTGTGTGAAGAAATTGTAAAATTGAAAATGATATTTGTGATGTTTTTACAATGGTTAAATGTTTCAATGTTTCTATTAGTTTGTGGTTTAATGACACTCATACAATTATTTTTATTTTGAAAATTATTATTCTTTTCTATATTTATCTTCTGTATATGTTTCCTGTTGTATTTGTTTCATTAACTGAGGAAAATGTAGCTGTCAGCGGTCATAAAGTGCTATTTAATGCAGATGAATCTTTTTTTGAAAATATGACCACACTTCTCTGTGACCATTTAAACCAAGTTAAATCCTTAAAGCGACCCGAGTTTTCTGCATTGCCTGTAAAATAGCACAAAACTGAACTGAAAAAGATGATATAGCGACACATTTGGATTTCAACAGCATAAAGTCTTTTTACATAATTTTATTTCTCATTTGTTATTTGACATTGACTGCAGAGGGCTTTAATTCAGCTTTAACTGTCAGAGAGTAATCCTACTTTCACACGGTGTGCTTTTATTTTGAAACACATATATGTCATCTTTAGTTTCCTCAGGTGACAGATCACACCTGGTAGGACACAAAAACATGGTCCTGATTTGAAGCTGAAGAAATTGGGAAATTGAAAATTATTTTTGTGATGTTTTTACAGTAATTAAATGTTTCTATTAATTTGTGGTTTAATGATAATCATACAATTATTTTTATTTTGAAATTTATTATTCTTTTCTCTCCAACTTTCTCGACTCTTGTTGCTTCCAGCCCAGCGACACAGACGTAAGTAAACACCAATTATTGATTATAATCAAATAATAACTTTAATCTTTTTAAAAAAAAAAAAAAAAAAAAATGCTAAAAATTTGCTGGTTGCAGATTCACAAATGTGAGGATTTGAAGCTTTTTACAGTTATTTTGCACAAGTGTTAAAATTATACATCATAGTTTATTCATCATTTTTGAATTTATAATCATTTTTCAATAATTTTGTTAATAATATATTATTATTGTTATAATTATATTAGTAAAAATATACAATTATCATATACAAAAATACACAGATATCATCTTTCTTTGTTTGATAAAAACAGTTCCTCCCATGTGCAGTGAACTGGTTTTGGGTTAAACTGGACTGTAAAGCAGCTTCGATGAGTGACTCAGCTTGTTTATGTTGTTTATGATGATGTCATACATCCTGTTGATGATCTCGCCTCTCAAAGCTCACCACCTCGTCTTCTCTGTCTTCCTCTCAGTGTTCAAACATCGAAGGAGTGTGTCCTCTGAGCTGTGAGAGTGCTGTAAGTATCCAACAGCTCAACTCTGAACACTGAAAAAAAAAAAACCTTAACAGACACTAATTCCTGCTGCTTCCTGTTCAGGATCTGAACTGTTTCCTGGTCGACAACAACGGCTTCATCCTGCTATCGAAAGAGAGAAACGAGGTGAGATCCACAACCTGATCCCGCCCCCCACATTATATGATGGTTCCATGTTTGGAAATGTGAGAATTTGCCGTTTTTCTTACATTATAGTAAATTGAATATTTTGGGGTTTTGGACTCAGACAAAAGAGAGATAGAATAGAGATCATAATCACAAAACTTAGTTCAACTTAGTTTGACATTTTGAGAAATATGCTCATTTAGTTTCTTACTTAGGTGAGAAGATACATACCGCTCTCGTATCTTGCAGTAAATATGAAGCTTGATCAATCTAGATCAGCCTGTTAGCTTAGCTTAGCGTAAAGAATGAAAACGGGGGGAAACTGCTAGCCTGACTCTGTCCTACAAAAGGTGTCTAATCTTTTCATGAAACCGGATTTACTTATTTACACAACTGAATAAAAACATACTGACAACATGTCAGCAACACTTAAGGAACATAGGAAACATGACCTGCATACTTCAAAATAAAAATCCCAGATTGGCACATCCGGGCTACCGTAGCTCGACTATTTTTCTGTCTGTATGATGCGTCTGCTGCGCGCCACATTCTGACGTCATGACTATTTAAAGGATCATACTGCTGATTTTGTGTTATTAACTACACTTACAGCACTTTGTGTGTTCTCTACATTGCTGAACATTCTCCAAATCATCCATAAATTTTTAGATTGATTTCCGTTCTCCCAGGAAGTCATTACCGTATTTCATCAATACGGTAATGACAGTAGTCTCTGATAATGGCTGGAGGTGTTGTCAACACGAACAGATAAAGGCCCCTACAACAGGCGGGAGTAAAAACAAGGATAGATAAACTACTGGTGCCTGTCGTATAATTTATATGCCAGTTTAGCATAAATAGTAGTTGCCTGGATGTCCAGAGAAGGGAGGGGGATGGAAGAGACGTCATATTGTTTAAATACGGGGATGATGGCGCATATTTTAATAATAATGAAAACAGCGACACTACATGAGCACAGGTAACCAGGGTAACCAGGGTAACTTGGCTAAGCCGGCGAGGATACATCCATGAGCATGCTACCCGCGTGCTATAGCGAAGTGATGCACTGCCAAAACGTTCCAGGTGGAACTCAAGCGCCAGAATTATTGAACTGCACGTTGGAGTCGGTGGATTACCAGTAATGCAGTAACAACAATGTACCAAACTAAAATATGAACAAATATACTTATCAAACAGAGAGAATTATAAATAAAGGTCTCTCTCTAATATCAGCCTGCTTCCAATAAAGTCCTGGCACCCTCTCATATTGAGGTAAATAAAGGCACCGGCCACTATTAGAGGAAATATGGTAATTTCAACATTTAGTGACCTTCATGTTTTTTAGCTAAAAGTTATGTTGTTTTTTTGAAACTTCACCTTTATAGATATCAGCAGCCAGAAAGCTCTACATCCATTATCAGAGGACAAAAAAATAAACATGAATGTTTTCAAAGGGATCGTGTGAATTTAGCAAATTTTATATTAAAAAGAAGTCGGCAACTGAAAAGAAAGTTTCCTTGACGACACCAACAAAAAGAATCCATCCTCCCGACTCCATTACCACACTGCGATAACCAAATTATGACCCCTTGTGGCTGTGACAGCTGATTTCTCTTTGAGTTGATTTACATTGTTAATTGAAATTAACTGAAACTGAAACCTATTTGTCTGGAAGGAGGGAAAAACTGTCTGAAACCTGATGAGATGATTCGGGAAACACATGCAACATTGCACATAAGTTCCTGTAAGTCCTCAGCTGATTAAATGAAAACACTCAGGCTTCTCGGTTTAACTACTCGGAGTCAGGAAGTTTATTCCTTGAACAATCAGGATGAGGTTTCGGTGTCGTGTCGTGGACGAGGAGGTGACTTCTCAGCTTCACTGCAGCTTTCTGGATCATTTAACGTGCTCATAAACAACATCTGGATGGCTCACAGGATTTCAGGACATTTTCAGTATTAATCTGTGTGCATTAGCAGTCAGACGTAGCAGCAGCTGCTGCACCTGCTGACCTCTGCTGACCGTGGGCGGAGCCTAACCGGAACGGAGCGAGCTGCCAAATGCACGCCACATTTGACACGTACAAGCTGAGGTCATACAAATCTGAACCTCCTCGAGGCACGAAACTGTCAAAACTGTAATATCGGCGATTTTTTAATGTATTTTTCTTCATCTCATGTTTGGATCCAAACCAACGATGAACTGATCTACTAACAAGTATTATGTGTGTATCTAAAGCCTGATATATCTTATTCCTCCATTGTTGTCCAAAAACTATTAAAAACACATCAGTGAGTCACACCGCTGCATCGGGACCCTGGAGATTATGGTCACATTGTTAAGAAACGTTTCAAAAGACTAATAACAGCAATAAGATTGTAGCTCCTGCACATGCTCAGTGGTGTCTGCCGTACAAGGAACTTCTCTCCTGAGAGTTACAGTTTTATTGCTGTTATTAGTCTTTGGAGCCGTTTCTAAACAAATTACCGTGACTATAATCTTCAGGGTGAAGGAACAGAGGTTTATGGCACAGAGGTATGAGATATATCAGGCTTTGGATACAATACTTGTTAGTAGATCAGTTCATTGTTTTGTTTTGGATCCAAACATGAGATTTGTTGACAATAAGATAAATATAGAAAATCACCATATCCTTTAATTCATGGAGCGTCTGAACAGCAGCAACAAATCATGTCTTTGCTGACCTGTGATCAGTGGTTTCCTGACTACAATCAAAGAAATATTTTGGTTTATTAAATGTTATGTCATAGTGATGAACCTACAGAGAATTATCAGCAGCTCCTCTCGGCTTTACGGAGCTTTATAGTGAGTTTCAGCTCATTGTTTATCTGTCCGGCTGCAACTTTTACTGTTTCAGTTCAATCTCAGCGGCTCTCATAGCGTCGTTTTCATAGAAAAAGCTGTAAAAAGCTACTGTACACTACCTGCTCAGCACCAAACAGACACAGTTATCTGTAGACTAGCTGGTGAACATAGTGGAGCATTTAGCAGCTAAAGAGCCAGATATTTCCCTCAGGAGTTGGTAGAGAGTAAAAACAGAGAGTGAATATTGGACTTACATTCACCAGGTGGACAGAAACACGACTCCACATGAATGATAATGTTGCTCCGTAACTGCTGGATGTGGAAATAAACAACTGCTTGCTAACAAGTTCAGCATATCAACTTAAAAGCTGATGATGTGTCAGAGTTCACAAGTTGTTTCCACTCAGCCCAAGTGCTGAAAAAAATCACAACAACCTTTATGTCTCTAAGTCAAAATTAAGATTAGTATCTCATATTTTTTTTTACTTAAATCCAAAATCTGACTCATTGCTTCATGATGATCTATCTGAACATTTTTACAGTCTCACTGAACATATTAACATCAACTCTTCCTGGTGGAAACAGGCCTCCAAACATTGCAGATGAAATTTGTTTTCATGTGTGTAGAGACGAGCAGACTGCGAGCCTGCTGTCCGCCTGACAGCTGCTCGTTAGCTCTGGATTAACTCGGCCTGTTAAGAGCCATATTACCGAGGATTAATCCTGAGTTCGCCACGGTACCCTAAACACACACACACACACTCACACACTCAGCTGAGCAACCACACTCATTTCTTACCCCAAATCATCTCCTCCGCTGAGACGTTCAAGTCCATTTAAGTCACTCTAGAGCTCCAGCATGTTGTTTAGTTCAGAACATAACACGAGGGCAGGATATGGGGGTCAGACTTGTGAAGTTTGTGTTACAGGACATGTTTAGTGACCATGCATGGTGCTGCTGTTGGCTCTGCTGTGGTCAGATAACAGCTCAAAAGCTGATCTACACCAGGGGGGCGGATTTAGTGATTTGGAGGCCTTTGGCAAACTCTCGCTTTATTTTCACCCTTTCACTAACTGGGAATGTTGGTATTGCCAGTGGTAGAAGAAGTACTCAAAGCTTTTTCTTAAGTTAAATTATTAATACAACACAGTAAAAGTCCTACTTTCAATTTTTTACTGAGTAGTGAAGAGTGAAAGAGACGTATCATCAGCATAATGCACTTAAATTTACTTTAAGTCTCTTCAGGATGGAGCTTTTAATGTTATATAATGCTGGATAGTTTCATCAATAATAATGCATCATATTGTAATTGGTATATTTATGAGTAGAATCTGCAAACATAACCAGTATCTGTCAGGTAAATGTGGTAGCAAGTGTACAGTTGCATATATTTTTTCAGTGCTTTGGGCGTCATTTGTAAGTAATTTTGGTGTATAATGAGTTATAATAATAACATAATTCAATATGTTTCATATCTAAACATCATAATAAATCTATAGCTGTTCGGGGCCCTTGTAATTGGGGCCCCAGGCAGTTGCCTTCTTTGCCTTTAATGGTAAGTTTTTCCCCAGGAGAAAAAAAAAAACAGCCCATAAATGTACATGTCTGCTCAAGAAAATGAACTGAAACAGAAGGGACTACAAATATGGCTGCCAGAGGGGAGCACTATGTCACCTGAAAGTCTGTATTTAATTGACTTTTCATTGTAAAACTAAGAAATCTCACAGCATGAGGAGAATTTCTTGTGGAAAAACTCTGATGAGAAGAGGAAACAGCAGCAGTAAACTGTGCTGTAGAGTGACTCTAAACCAGGAATCATTTACTGTAGAAGCTCATTTTTCATTATTTGCATGTCTGCTGCGTTCCCACTGGCCTTACTAAGCAGATATGATGAAGTGCTTCCTCCGGCGGTTTTGCTGAGCTCTGGACTTTACAGGAAGTTTGCGCGGAAACACCCAGAATCCTCGCCGGTGTTAACGCCGCTGTGGTGTGAAGTTGCAGCTAGTGGTGCGTTGCGAGGCATGGTAAATATTTAATCAGCAGAGAAATCAAGTCAGTGTTGACTAAAAGAAATGGGTCAGACGGGGAGGGAAAGTGTAGTGTGCAGAGTGACCAAGCAAAACACAGGGCTCGTTATCGGTTGCTGTGTGCAGAGGAAACGTCTGTTTGATCAATGATGCTGCTGCAGGAGTCCGTTGTTCATCCTCAGGGCTGTAAACAGGTTAGAGTGATGAACATGGATAATAATGTCCTGAAATTAACTAAACTTACAGGATGTAGAGACACTAGCAGCCATGTGAGGCTGCGATGTTCATTACACAGTAAAAAAATGACACTAGTGGATGGAGAGACAACTTCACTGTTCTCAGGTTTTTGCCACTAGTGGAGTAAAAAGTCTGAAAATAAAGTTTTCCCAGAGAAAAGACATTGTTGTTTACAAAATTAAACGGTTTTATCCTCTGTATGCTGGTCATTTTAGGACATGGTGGACAGATTAGTGGTGGAAAGTAACTAAGTACTGTATTTAATTTACAATTTAGAGGTATTTGTACTTTACTTGAGTATTTCCATGTGATGCTACTTTCTACATTTCAGAGGGAAATATTGTACTTTCTACTCCACTACATTTATTTGACAACTTTAGTTACTTTTCAGATGAAGATTTGACACAATGGATAATATAACAAGCTTTTAAAATACAACACGTTGTTAAAGATGAAACCAGTGGTTTCCAACCTTTTTGGCTTTTGACGTCTTACAAAAAGCAGTGTGTAGTCGGGGTCACATTTCACATGTCTATGAGTTGTTAACAGCTCCACCAAATAGTGATTTTTCCCTCTAAACTTCTCACATGCTTTCATTTCAATAAATGTTCAAATGATCCAATATTTCAGCAAAAATCAAAGATTAGAGAAAAAGTCCAAAAACTGAAAACAGATTTGTGTATCAGAACTTTGTTTTTTCTTCTTTCCTCTCCCATTAATCATCTCACCACCCCTCAGATTTATCTGCTGACCCTTTGGAGGGGCCCGACCCCTAGGTTGGGAACCACTGGACTAAACTAGCTAACTGTATATAAAGTAGTGTAAACTAGCTCCACCTCCAGCAGCTACAACAGTAACATGCTGCTCTAACACTGATGCTTCACTATTAATAATCTAATGATGTCATATATAATAATATATCAGTCAGAGGGACCAAACCACTACTTTTACTGCAATACTTTAACTACATCAAGCTCATAATACTTATGTACTTTTACTGCAATACTTTAACTACATCAAGCTCATAATACTTATGTACTTTTACTGCAATACTTTAACTACATCAAGCTCATAATACTTATGTACTTTTACTGCAATACTTTAACTACATCAAGCTCATAATACTTATGTACTTTTACTGCAATACTTTAAGTACATCAAGCTCATAATACTTATGTACTTTTACTGCAGTAGGATCTGTGTACTTCCTCTGTATTGGTGGTTTTACATAATTAAAGGGTCTGAGTACTTCTTCCACCACTGTACTTCGGCTCAGCTGTGCTTTAATTATGCTAAAATGCCTGCAGGATGTTAATAATCTCCATGTTAGGATTTATCTTGAAGCACCTGAGGCTGACAGGAGTTCAGTCAATAGTTTTAATGGTGTGCTGATGATTTTGGGGGCATCTCAGACTCAGTCAGTTTAACATCGGCATTATTTTCAATACTGATCTCAATTTTGAAAATTACATTATCATTATCAAAACTAAAGAGCATTTATATCTCAAACTGACTGAGAAAACTGGTTCATGCATTCATCTCTAGCAGGTTAGACTACTGTAACGCTCTATTTGCAGGATTACTCAAACTGTCAGTGGGACGGCTCCAGCTCATTCAAAATGCAGCAGCTTAGAGTCCTTACGAGAACATTAAAATTTCAACATATTACTGCGGAACTGAAATCACTTGGCAATTGGCTCCCGGTACAACACAGAACCACCTTCCAAATCCTGCTAATAGTCTATAAAGCGCTTACTTTAATGGTTCTGGCTCCTCAGTCTCCCATCAGGTCATCTCAGGTCATCAGGTGGACGTCTTCCAGCTTTACCTTCAGTTACTGTGGTCCTGCTGACCTGCAGTCCATCACAACTGTACTCACTCAAACCTCTCCTTTTCTCCCAGGCTTATAGTTAATTACTGGGTGCGTGTGTGTGTGTGTGTGTGTGTGTGTGTGTATCCCTGTGTAGTAGCACTTGTTTCTTGTACAGCTGCTTACATGTGCGGCTGTGTGATAGGGCAGAGGTTTCTATTTGATTGGGTTGATGTTTTTGGGTTTTTAATTGCTGTGTGATATGCTTCATGCTATGTTCTCATATCTATGCCCGTATTTTTATATTTTCCTTTTCAATGTAAAGCACATTCAGCTTACTTGTAATGAAATGTGCTATATAAATAACATTGCCACTATTAAACTTTCAACTTTTTAAGATAAACTCGCGCTGCACTTGTGCTTTGAGCTGGTAATGTAAGCTTGCTAACATGTTTACAATATGCATGTGTTGACTGTACATCTTGACAACAAATGTTAGCATAATAAATGCTAACATCATGTTAAATGTCATGTTATGTAATGTCATGTTATGTAATGGTTGGCATTTTGGTATGTTAGTATTTAGCATGTTAGCTAGCTATGTTGGGATTATTGGACATCTCAGACTCAGTTTGTCAGGTTCAACCCTTCATTGTTTCCATCAGTCCCACATGTTGACATATTGGTTGTTGGTATAGTAACGTTATGCTTTTTGTGACTAAATATGGTTTCAAAACCTGAGTTGAACGTATGTAGAAATGCTGCCTGTAAGTCAAAAGTCAGGGCTTCAACCTGCTCTGAACGCTTCACTTGCGACGTATTTTTCTACCTTGCTGACGAGCTGACGTCGGCTCGTCACGCATGCTCATAAACAGCCGTCCGTCTGTAGCCTTGTTTGCTAAGGTGGTTGCTGAGGTGGTTGCTAAGGTGTTTCTATGTGTTGTCCACTCTCATATTTCAGATCTGATTCAGCTCCAACATGTACGGATGTATTTGAGAAGTTGACATTTCGAGTAAAGAACAAGAAAAAGTAGAGAAATCCTGCTACTATAGTTTGTTTACGTAGCTTCCGGAGCCGGAGGAAGCTTCCTGAAGCTGACCAATCAGAACAGAGTGGGCTCATCAGGAGGGCGGGGCCTTAAAGAGACAGGAGCTAAAACGGCCTGTTTCAGACAGAGGCTGAACTGAGGGGCTGCATAAAGGACCAGTAGAAGATAAATAAGGAGCTTTTAACTGGAAATCATGCAAAGATATTCCGGTAGAGCCCCAGAATATAAATATACACCTGGAAATGTGCAGAATATGTCCTCTTTAACAAGTTTACCATGATAGCATTTACTGTAGCATGTTGGTGTAGCATGCTAATTTGTTGGGGATTATCAACGTCATTAAGATTGATCTTCTTATGATCGTAACTATCAGAGCTAAATCTCCGTCCATCCAGTTGTTGGTGAGATATTTCCATCTGTTGTTCAGACAGACATTTCCATTTGTTTTGTTTTTCCATTTCTTAGCTCGACTGAGTGTCAGGCTGTTAGTGTATCTCTGAATATAATGACCCCGCTCTGGTCGAAGCCTTTCAGAGATTGTAAGCAGAGCTGAACCTGTGTGTCTCTCCCTGCTCGTTGCTCCTGGCAGCAGTTTGACTCTCACACTTTTAGTGCTCTTATTTTTTGTTTATTGCAGCTTGTTTAGCCTCTGCTGCTGCTGCTGCTGCTGCTCCTTCTGCTGACAGGTAAACAGAAGGTCAAGTGTTAAGTGTGAACAGCGTCCAACTGCTAACGCTCAGCAACCTGCGAGTCCTCCGAGGCTGCTGGGAAAATCCCGTCCAGACGGAGACAAAGTGTGGCCAGAGAGCAGCTTGTAAACCTGAACAAAGCTGCTGAGACAAAACGATCTGAATAATTCAGAGACTGTTGCTGCTGCTGAGGGCCAGAGAGGACACTGAGCACACACACGCACACACACACGCAGTCATGTTTCCATCACTTCAGAGGACATTATATCGACTTATATTCATTTCCTGGAGACTTATCCAAACCTTAATATAACCATAAACTAACCTCAACTTTAAACTTTAAAGTTTTCACCCTAAAACTAATGATTTACGTTAAGGGGATTTGCTTTTTGTCCCCACAACGTGAGGAATACATACACACACACACTGACTTAAAATTACAATTAACTTCACATCATCTGTTTTATTCATCCTGCAACTTCCTGGTATTTTTACTGCGACGCCACACTTTTTACTTTCTCTTTAAGTCAAAACGTTGTTTTTCTAATGTTACACCTCTAATGTAACATCTTTTCTGTGGGCGGAAGACCAGAAGAGACTTTCAGGAAACATGTTTCCTGCAGACATTAAGCAACAGATTCACAATTTTTCAAAGTTTGTCTTAAACCAGCAGTCAGGAGCCCAAACGAACATTGAGACTGTGGATGACCATGGAGAGGCTAAAGTATCTTAAAAACACAGTTTCAGATTTGTGCAAAACCTTTATTGTATTTGTGAAAATGCAAAAAAAAGTGGGATATCACTTCTTTTTTCACATCCAGACCACATTAGACCAGGTCTAGATCAGAAACCACTGTACTTAAACCTGTCAAATCTGGACTAGATTAACCTGGAGACTCTAGAGACTCATTAAAACACAGTGTCTGATTTGTGAAAGCTTTATTTAAGACACCATAAAAAACATATTCCAGTAAAGGCCCAGAATATAAATATAAAGCTGGAAATGTGCAGAATATGTTTCCTTTCAGAAGCTTCTTTCACTGACATGACAAGCGCTGCTGCGACTGTCAACCGGACAGATACGTCCATCGCCGCTGATTGACAGATGACGCTGTGCTGTGATTATGTCGCTGGACTGGAATAACAAATATCCACCTTCATCTTGTCTTTTCCAGATTGGTCGTTTCTTCGGCGCGGTGGACGGCTCCGTCATGGCGTCGCTGATAAAGATGGGAATGTTCAAAAAGTATGATTTAATGTTCTCTGCTCTAGAAGTTCAAACTGACATCTGACAAAAGTACTTTTTTTAGGTTTGCTGTTTAGAAAGCTTGTTAGGTAATCAGTAATAATCAGTTTTCTCAAGAGCAGTGTCATCAAAAAAAAAAACCCAAAAAAACACTTGATTTGAATCTGCTCACACTCACATATTTCAAGTGTCTTATTTCAACAGTCAGGAGCCCAAATGAACATTGAAACATGTTTTTCTTGCTGTAATCATTCCTCCTGTTCATGCTGACCATTAGAAGATCCCTTTATAATGACCTTACAATGGAAGTGATGGGAGACAAACTGCAAAAATGTATTTAAAAGTTTATCTGAAGCTAATATGAAGCTTCAGCTGTCTGAGTTATATATCTGAGTTATAATGCCAGTCTGAGAGATATCCTTCCCTTTTGTTCCCTGGACAGTGTTTCTTTAATGAGCTGCAGTGAAGTGATAAAAACACAAAGAGCGAATTTATTTGAAGAGCTGTGGATTATATCCTCCATCTCTTACTTTGAAACTGCATCATGAAGGAATCTCTCAATGGTCAGTATGATCAGGAGCAATTATTACAGCCAGCAAATTCTCTTTTAAGTGTTCATTTGGACACCTGGCTGTTGTTTTAAGACAGACTTGACAAATTTTGTCACAGTGTGTGTTTGAGGGTTTGAAACACGTTGATGCCATCTGGTGGTCGTATGAAGGACACTGCTATGTGTCAGACAGCAGTTTGTGTGTCCAGTCTCTGCTCTGTCAACCTGATGATGTGCAGAGTTAATGATGCACATACTCTGTTTATGCTCTTATAACAGATGCTCTATGCTCTTCACTGTCAGATCTTCCTCATCGATCACCACTTTTAAATCCCGGCTATAGACTCGAACCTTTATACAGCTGCCTTTGAGTCCCTTAAATTTTAATATAATGATGAAATAGTTTTATTTTTGTCTGTTACAGTCACTTTTCTATCATTTTTTTTCTCTGGTTGGTTTTCTGTTGGTTTTAAACATTTGACCAACAAACACTTTACATACAGAAAACAAGCACAAAAAAAAACAACATGAATCAAAAGCTTGGCTAAAATGATGAGTCTTAAAGGATATGTCTGGTGATTTTCTATATTTTTGGGTCACGTTATTTTGTTCAGGAACGGTTCCAAAGACTGATAACAGCGATGAGATCGTAACTCTCAGGAGAGTAGTTCTGTGTACGACAGATGTCAGCGAAGTTCTTTGAGAAATTTATAAAATAGAGCAAAGTCAAGAGGTTGTGATACGTAGCGCAACAAGCTAGTGAAGCTGTAAACAGAACCGTGTTCCTGCACATGCTCAGTGGCGTCTGCCTTACAAAGAACTACTCTCCAGAGAGTGAAAACTTAACGCTGTTATTAGTGTTTGGAGCCGTTTCTAAACAAACTAACATGACTAAACTCTTCATGATGAAGGATCATGTCACCCAGCGCAGCGGTGTGGCTCAGTGACATGTTTTTAATAGTTTCTGGACAACAACAACAACAGAAGGAATAAGATATATCAGGAAGTAGATCAGTTCATTGTTGGTTTGGATCCAAACATGAGATTTGTTGACAAAAAGAAAAACATAGAAAATCACCAGACTTTATGGACTCACTTTATATTCTGGATGAATGTGTCAACTGAAAACATCTGTAAGAAATTCAGCATCATAATTATTATTGTATTTAAACTTACGAGATGTTACCGAAGTTAATCTGAATGTTTGTTTGCTTGTTTGTTTATAGAGTGTCGTTGTTCGACTACCAGGCGATGTGTAAGAACAGTCATCATCACGCCAACAGCGCTCGACCTCTGCTCAGCGTGAGTCTCATCACTGCAGATCAACACGTTACACTTCACTGCTTTATGTGTGTTTGTTTAACTGGTGCGAAACAGCAAAATAGTGAGTTTACAGGTATAAAAACTAAAACTAAAATCCATTTACACAAAAAAAGTCAGCTTTCAGAGTTTCAAACACATTCTTATAAAATAATTTACAACAGATAAATAAAGCTCAATACTCTGGTGTCCCTCAGTGACTCATTAAGTGCGTAATTAATCTTAATTGTACGTGTTTAAGCAGCTTGTATAAGATGTTTTTCTCTACTCATGAAGAAAAAAAGATTCAGTCTCAATGATTCAGTTCTCATTATTTTCACTGCTCTGTTTTTCCTCCTGCAGCCGTTCTACGGCATCGCGGCGTTAATAAGATGGTTCTTCTCCAACGCGCTGATGTAAGTATCCGCGGCTCATTTATCTGAAGGAAATAATGTGATTCTGTTTATCTTGTCTTGACTTTTGTGAGCTTGTCGGCAAGATAGGAAAAAAAAAACTGTACTGAAGGAACAAGAAGACAGATTTCAGAAAACAAAGAGGTCAAAACTCCAACAGCAACACTTGTAAAATACTTTAAATATATCAACTTTATTGTTAGACCAACAGATTTTGGCTTGTGGCCTTAAACAGAGTCATAATAAAACACATTAGAAAAAGGTAAAAACATATAAAAAACAACCAATCATGTAAATCCACAGACATATCAGCCAACGGGGCATCTACTAAGATTGGTTGTATTTTATATTTTTTTACCTTTTTGTTTCATACCAAACCTATTCTATTTCAATGTAGTTTGTAATGTGTTTTATGATGACTAACAGCATTAAATTTATTCTACATACTACAAGTGTTGCTGGAGTTTTGAGCTCTTTAGATTTCTTTCCCTTCTCTGTGGAAGTAGGTGAAGTTGTGCCAGAAACCCCGACTCTCTGTGTCACTGCAGAAAATGAAGAAATTTCATTCAAGTTCGTTCTGTTTGTTTCTCCCGTTCAGGTTCTTGCTGGACTTTAACTTCTGTGGTCTCTGGCACTCTGATTACTTTGTGGACGGTAAGACGAGTTTAGATCAGATCATCTGCTCGCTGCACAAGTGTGAAGGTCAAACCACTCAGTCAGAACATTTATGCTTGTGAGGAAATTTGAATTTTTCTGCCAAGTAAAGCACTGAGTCATGTATTCATCCTCAATCCTCTGCTGGTTTTTCTTTTTGCTTTTGTGTTTTGATGTTTTGGTGTCATATCATCATATTTCAGCAGTTTGAGATTTTATTTAAACATGTCATTGAGGACATGTGCAGACTCCTTCCTCATGATAAAACAGTTCTGCAGAGCCTGAATTCACATCACACATAGTAAACAAACTTTACAACAACCTGACGTGATACATTTACTGAAAAATCCCAGCAGCAGCCTTCAAACTAAGATCCCAGAGAACAGCAGCAGCCTTCAAAATAAGATCCCAGAGAACAGCAACAGCCTTCAAAATAAGATCCAAGAGAACAGCAGCAGCCTTCAAAATAAGATCCAAGAGAACAGCAGCAGCCTTCAAAATAAGATCCCAGAGAACACCAGCAGCCTTCAAAATAAGATACAAAACATAAAAGCCAGAACAGCTGTGAACAGACAGACAGACAGGTGTTGTGTTTGTTTTCTCCATCACTCATGTCATCACTGCCTTCTGTCTCATTTACAAACATCTGTCTTCAAAATGATGACATCATCATCTTCATCCCCATCTTCACCGTCATCACCTCGTTCTGTTCTTCATCCTCTGTGATCCATCTTCATCCGTTCAGCCAAGGCTGGCTACCACACATGTGAGTCCACCAAACATCTCCATGTTCATTTTCTCTTTACTGAATGAGATCAGATGAAAATGAGTTTTAGTTCCTGCAGGTTTTAATAACGCATGTGTGTGTGTGTGTGTGTGTGTGTGTGTGTGTGTGTGTGTGTGTGTGTCTCAGCTCATAAGCAGAAGAAGATAGAGGCGTTGCTGCCCTGCGACACGGCGTATCCCGGTTTCATGTACGACTCGTCTGTCAGAGAAGCCAACAGCCTCATCAAGTGTGGACGCTGCCAGAAGTACGACAAACACACACACACACACACACACACACACACACACACACACACACACACTACATTCCTTTGCCACTAACCTGAACCCTAAAACCAAGTCTTAACCATCAAACATCTCCTTGAAGAAGTGAGAACTGGACAAAGGATTTAGGCAGTAAAAGTAAAGTGAGGATGTTTCAAAATAAAGCCATGAATAGTTTTTATTGATCAGATAACTTCATACAAAGTTGAGTAAACCTCCCTATGCCTCCCTGATTGTGTTGTATTGTAGATAAGAAACATCTAGAGCACCTAAAACCTTTTTCACAGTGCTGTGTGTATATATATATAGATAGATATACGGATCTGGGGTGGAAGTTTTATTGAGCATTTTGGTTCATATACAGATGGCAATGAGTCACTTATTTCTCAGTTTAACAGTTAGAATAGAGCCAAAGGATGTGTTATATACAAATACTCATTCACTTGAATGAGAATGTGTCTAAACTTTTGACCTGTACTGTTTTTATCAACTTGACTAATGACTACAAGAAAGAAAAACAGGAAGAAGCACATAAGATACAGATAAGATTACATATTGAATGTGGGAGAGACGGATGTGTGTGGGTGAAGATAACAGAATCTGTGAATATTATTTATATTATAAGCTGAACAAGATGGAAAACAAAATTCATTTAATTCTCTTGTTTTCCTCATTTACAACACAAAAGTTCATGTTACAGATTTAGATGAAGCTCTAAATCAATACCATTTTGATAATTTTGTTGTCTTCTGAATATATTTCTACAGCTTGAATAGGAGGAGAAATATCACTCATATTTTACTCTATATGCAGGATATAAAGTAAATACAGTGTTTTAACTGACATGGACTGATGATGTTATGTTTGTACTGTGTGTATATTTATCTCCTGGGACATTATAAGCTATTCATGTTCATATGAGCTCATTATATTGTGCTGTTAGACACGGCGGGTTAGTCGACAGGTTATTGTTGAACTGTTCATGTGTATTTTGATCAGTAGTGAGTGTTATGTGTGTGATACAGTTCATTGATGATTGATGGATTGTTGTTGTGTTTCAGGATGTTCGTGGTGCAGCAGATTCCTGACAGTAATCTGGTTCTGGTTGTGACTCAGGCCGACTGCGACTGTTCTCGTCAGTACGGACCCATTCTGCTGGACCCCAAAGAGATCAAATATATCCTTTTATTTACTGGAAAACAACCAACTCTTTATCTGGTCTGATGCTGATACGGATCGGTACAGTTCAGGGTCGTGTTCTAGTCACTGCAGCCCGGAGAGTCACTCATGAAGCACAGTTAAGTCTGTTTGTCTCTTGAAAGGGTTTTAAACTTCAAAACCTTTTTTTTATAGTGGTCAAAAAATGTTTTGTAGCACCAATCTGACAGTATTAAGTACTAAAAGCAGTTATAATCTTATTGTTAGGTCAGATAGTTCCTGATATGACCTAAAACTTAAATATAAAGTATCTGAAGGTCTTGAAAAGTCTTTAAAAAGCATTGAATGGAGTTACCTGGAAAAAAAAGCCTTCTAGGTATTAAAAAGATATAAATCTCATGTGCAAAATCTTGAATATTTTGTCTTTCCTGCCGTAGACAGTAACATTAGTTGGAAGGTTTTTTTTATGTGTTTGCGGCTGTCAGGAGACGTTTTACATCTATAAACTACAGCGAGACAGTAGGTTAATCCATTCATCCATTTCCTGCCACTTATCTGGGTCTCAACTCAACTCAAATTTAATTATAAAGCACATTTTAAAAACAACAAGTTGACCAAAGTGCTTTACAATCAAAATAACAAAAGCCATAAAACAACACAATAAAAGCACAAAGACCAATTTAACAGACAAAAAGACAAACACAATGTGATTCTCATACGGAGTAAAAAGAAATAAAAATGTGTTTTAAGACGGGATTTAAAAAGTCAACATGCAGACGCAACTCATTCCAGACTTTGGGGGCCAAACCTGAGTGACCTTGATGGGACTTGCGGTTGTAAAGGGTCAGAGAGGTTGGAGGTTGGAGCTAACCCATTTAATGACTTGTAGGCAAATAATAAAGTCTTAAAATCAATCTTAAAACATACAGAGAGCCAGTGCTTTAATCTTCCTCTGGACCAGCTGTAGGCGTGAGATGAAGGCCTGGTTAACATCAATATAAAGAGCATTACAGCAGTCAAGTCAGGACGAGATGAAAGCGTGTATAACCCTCTCAGAATCATTAAATGATAAAAAATAAAGGACTTGGACTCAGATAAAGGCCTCAGCTGGAAAAAGGCTCCATTTGACCACTGAGTTTATCTGTTTGTCTAATGAGCTTCCAACGAGGGTCCAAGTCTCATTAATTTGATGAATTATATCATCAGCAGTTATTGTTATACACTGCTGGGAAGGAATGAAAGAACGTGTTGTAATAAATAATTCTAGGTCATATCATCCCTGCTGGTTTTCCATCATATTTTCATACTTTGGCATTAAATTTTTACTCTATGTTGTATTAAAACCTGTAGAAACATCCTGCTTCTGTTTAAACATTTAACAACTTTGACGTTCGGTATCAAAAACATTATCCAAACAATATCCAGTTATCGTCTCCAGCGGCGAGCGCTCTGTTTTCCTTAACGGCAGTGAACATAACGCCACAGTGAAGTGCAACAGGATGAAATCCCAGAAGGTGCGGCGGCGTCCTGAGTCCTGCCACGCCTACCATCCCAAGGTCAGTGCTGAGACCGCCAACACACACACACACACACACACTCAGGACGTGTATATATATCAATGTCTGAGAACAGGAGGCTCATGGTTAATCAATGAAATCTGATAAAATCATTTAATTATAACCAAAAGGAGGAGGAGAGAGGAGAGAGAAGTCCCCCAGCAGTCTAGGCCTACAGCTGCATAACTAAGGGCTGATATAACTATAAACTTTATCAAAAAGGAAAGTTTTCAGGGTATCTGCACCCCGGACAGAATCTGGAAGATGGTTCCACAAGAGAGGAGCCTGATAGCTGAAGGCTCTGCCTCCCATTCTACTTTTAAAGACTGTAGGAACCACCAGTAAGCCTGCGTACTGGGAGCGCAGTGTTCTAGTGGGATAATACGGTATTATGAGTTCTTCAAGATATGACGGTCCCTGACCATTAAGGGCTTTGTAAGTTAGTAAGTTTAAATTCTATTCTGGATTTTATTTCTTTTTTTTATCATTCTGGACCAGCTGGAGAGTCTTTAGAGACTTGTTAGGGCAGCCTGATAATAAGAAATTGCAATAATCCAGCCTAGAAGTAACAAATGCATGGACTAGTTTTTCTGCATCTTTAGCAATGTTACGTCGGTGAGAAAAGTCAGTCTTTGAAATTTGTTTTATGTGGGAGTTAAAGGACATATCCTGATCAAAGATAACTTCCCAGATTCCTTACGGTGGAGCTGGAGGCCAGGGTAATGCCATCCAGAGCAGCTTTATCATTAGATAATGTGTTTCTAAGGTGTTTAGGGCCAAACACAATAACTTTATCTGAGTTTAGTAATAGAAAATTGCAGGTCATCCAGGTCTTTATGTCCATTAGGCATGCTTGGAGTTGGTTTAACTGATTGGTTTCATCAGGCTTCATTGATAAATATAATCGGGTATCATCTGCATACAATGAAAGTTTACGGAGTGTTTCCTAATGAAATTACCTAAAGGACGCATATACAAGGTGAATAGTGATACAACAACTTTTTTTTCCTGTCTTGTTTTTGACGCTGATATGTTATAATTGTCCAACAGGAAGATGCGAAGGACTGTGGCGGCGCGGCGGCCATTTCCCTGTCGCTCTCTCTCTTCTCGGCCTCTCTGGTCGTCTCATTGGTCCTCCAGCGCTGGACGTAAACTGACCGTCCAATCAGGATCCTCTGAGGGAGGCAGCAGCAGAGATGCGAAGCAGGAAGTAGAATTCTTTCCAGAAAAAAAGCATCGAGCAGTAGCCAAAGGATGTTTTTTTTTTTGTTTTTTTTAAAACTTGCGACGAGAGACAGCAGAAGACGGAGAGAACGATTCGTGTCGGACTTTCTTTCCTGCTGTTCAGACGAGCTTCAGCTCCCTCTGCAGTGGAGATAAAGGGCTATTTTACTTTTTTTTGGTTTTAAAAAAAAACTGACCCTGAAATAAACTGAACGGGGAGCAAAGTTTTGAAGAGCAGCAGACTCTAAACGGGAACTCGGCGCCCCCCGATGGAGCAGAGGGAGAAACGTTGCCATTACACTCGGACAAGAATGTAGCTTCTTTATAGCTTTTTTGATACAGAAATATTGTATACAAGTAGAGTTTTACATTTCAAATGATTTACCAAAACTGTTTAAAAATGTAGGGAAGAAAAAGGTTGAGCTTTAAACACTGAAAGGACAGGTAAGAGATAAGAGTAGCTACAGTAGCGGAGGAAATTATCCAACGATTTCTTTTCTACGTCTGATGGTTTTTGGTTTTTATAGGTTAAAAAGATGTGAAAACTGTCCTGAATCCAAAACAAACAAACAAAAAAAATATCAATAAACATTTTTCACTTCTACATGTTGGTACATTTGTGTTTCATTCAGTTTATTATCAATTTAAACACATTTGCTGCCAGCAGATCAGATCAATGACTTTATTGATAAAACACTTAAATGCAAAAAGGTGACAACAGGTGCAAGAAAGTCACTTCAATGGTCGCTATGACAACTGCTGCTGTTTAAATGGCAAACTGTGGCTTATGTGATTTTTTTTTTTTTACCATGAATGTATTGACAGTATTGATGTTTTCTATATTTTATGTCCCGCCAGACGTACAGAGATATTAATAGTCAACAAGATCCTGAGACTGTCACTGTTTGTTGTGCACAAGAGCTGCAACTAACCTTTATTTTCATTATCGATGCATCATTTTGTCTATAAAATGTAAGAAAATAGTGCTGAAAAAAAAGATGTTATCATTTATCAGAGACCAGGGTGACGTGTCTTGTTTTGTATGATCAGATGATATTTAGTTTAATATCAGAAAAGCTTCAAATCTTCACAATCGAGAAGCTGAAACCAGAACATTTTCTGGCATTTTTGCTTTAAAAAAAAAACCCCGAAAGACAAATGATTATTCGATTATAAAAATAGCTGCCAGTTAATTTTCTATCAATCAGCTGATCAAGTAATCGACTAAAGCTTCGTTCACATCACAGGCCTTAACGCTCAACTTAACGATTTTTTTTAGTCATATCAGTTCTTTTCATGTACCGTCTAAACTGTGTTCGCATCCAGTTAAATTCATTCCAGTTTGGCTTCTCCGTAAATATCCAACAAATATGAAACGTTAAAAAAATGAAAGGAAAATCTGATGCATGTCATGTGAACTCAGCTGAATTGTTGCAGCTCTACTGTGCATCTACATTTACACACTACACATGCTGTAGGACATAATATGGACTTGAGTAGTATTCAAGTCGTTCTGTGGACCCATATAATTTTAAATGTATTTTTTAATAAATAAAACATGAAGAGTGTCTTTACTATCTTTGTCGTATCTCACATAACAACGACACCTGTTTACCTGAACGTTTAATAACCTGCTCTCTGCTACTAAATGGTGGTTCACACTCTGCTTTTTAAACCAAAAGAAGAAGATGAAGACGATGTTTCGGGGACTAAAGACACAACAACTGATGTGTGACGTTTACAGACACAACAATACGTCTCATATGTGTTTATAATAGATTTAGGAGGCATAAATGATATTAGTATGTGTTAGAATACAACTTATTTATAAGTTAAATTGGTTTTATTCTCTTTGGGGGGAAACTGCTGATATAAGACAGAGATCAGAGAGTTTTGAGGCTGAACTTTTTAAAAAGAAAGAAGCCTGCAGTTGTCAGAAACGACTTTTTGTTTTAATGTTTTAAGAGGATTTTTTTTGTCCTTTAAAATCAGCAGAAATCTGCAGCAGCTTCCTGTCAAAGTCATAATTACACAGACGTCATACAATCATCAACACATACAGGAGATTATCTGACACTTTTTTTTTTTTTACAGCATCGAGGTGTTTGTAGAAAATAAATCCAGACTCTGTAAAGCTCAAACTAACAGTCGTCGAGATGTTACAGACGCGCGTGTCGGCGTCTGAAATAACTGTAGGAAACCAAAAAAAAAAAAACTTCACATCAAGTCTTAAAATATTTAAACCTGTAAAAATGTTCTTCGTCTTCTTCCTCGTCATCATCAGGAAGGCGGGTGTCAGTCAGGAAGCAGAAATCCCGTTTTTATTGAATAAATACGACACAAGAAAAAAAAGAAAAAAAAATCAGTCTGTTCACACGTTCGGTGCATCATTTACACTCCGAGTTCAGGAATAATACGAGAGAGAGAGAGAGAGAGAGAGAGAGAGAGAGAGAGAGAGAGAGAGAGAGAGAGAGAGAGAGAGAGAGAGAGAGAGTCTGCTGTTTGTTGGTCTCCTGTTCGGTGACTGTTAAGGCGTTTCGGAGCTTCTTCCTTCTTCCTGCAGCCTCAGATAAGTTTCTCTGGATAAATATGTTTAGAATAAATTCTGTACAGAGCCTGGTAGAGGTCAGAGGTGAACATAACTGATAAAACCTTCATTGTACTTATTCTGCTCTTGAATTATCTCTTTATCCTCTTATATCTTATCTGTAGTGAATCCATGAGGTCTGGTGTAGCGGAGGACATACTGCAGGTGATTTCATCGTATTGAATTATTAACCTGAGTTTATTACAAATTTATGGAAACTTTTAATAAAATCTCCTCCCGGCTCTGTAACACTGAGTCAGCACTGAGGGGGTTTTTTTTTGCAGCTGTGGTTTATGAAGTGTTCGGTGTTTTTTTTTTTTCTTATCTGAGGTTTTTTTTTCGGGGACGCTACGCGGCCTGCTGTTTGTCCCGCGTCTCGCTCGTCTCCTCGGCCTCCGCTCCTCTCTCCTGGTTCCAGTCCCGGAGGCCCTCCGGCAGGCTGGTGTCCTCCTCGAAGCTCCCTGTCCCCTCCACGAACTCCTCGTACGTTGACTTCTCCTCGAAAGGCCGCGGGCCCAGCAGCTCCAGCATGTCGGCTTTGTCCAGGACCTCCTTCTCCAGCAGACGCTTCCCCACCTGAGGATGAAATCAGGGTTTAAAACTGGAAAATGTGCAAACTTTTCCTGCAGGAGGCCAAGACTTTTATTCTAGCATTTCGCCTGAATCAATAAATCGGTTATCAAAATAGCTGCCAGTGTCTCACCATCTCCACCAGGTCCTTCTTCTCCTGGATGAGCTGCAGCGTGCGCTCGTACGCTCGCTCCACCAGCCCTCGCACCTCCTCGTCGATCAGCTCGGCCGTGGCTTCACTGTACGGCTTCTCCAGAACCATCTCGCCCTGCCGGGGCAGGTCAAACGACACCTGTCCCACCCTGTCGCTCATCCCGAACTGCACCACCTGAGAGTCAAGGAGGAGGGCACAGTCACACAGGAGTGTTTGACAGAAACAGTCAAAGTGCAAAGTCACCGAAACTGAAGAATCAGCGCTGACTCGTTTTTATAAAACCTTAAATCAACCGTCAGCAGAACCTGAGCCAGCAGGCGTGTGTGTGTGTGTGTGTGTGTGTGTGTGTGTGTGTGTGTGTGTGTGTGCGTGTACCTGAGCGTAGGCGGACTGTGTGACCTTCTTCAGGTCGTCCTGAGCTCCGGTGGTGATCCTGCCGAAGAACACTTGCTCGGCCACGCGGCCTCCCAGCATCATGCACATCCTGTCGAACAGCTGCTCTCTGCTGTACAGGTACTGCTCTCTGGGCAGGTACTGAGCGTAACCCAGACCCTTCCCCCGCGGGATGATCGACACCTGCACACAAACACACAAACAAACAAACGACGTCTCGCTGTAATAATTTGTCCCTTTTATCTGACTTTTAAAAAGGAACAATTTGGTTATTTTATGAATAATTTTAATAAACTATGAACATTTTTGTGTCATTTCTTGGTAAACGTTCTGCAGCAGAACAGTTTGCAGTTTTATAAATCTGAATACATCATGATATTAACACTAATATAAGAGTTTAAGATCAAATAACTGGTTCAGGAAATCAATCTGTAACTAATTAACTTTGGTTTAATTATCAGTGTTTGGATGTGATGATCAGTATAATTGTGTATCTCAGCAAAAGAAACGGATGAAATATACTTTTAGCTGATATTGTAGTTTTTTATTGCAGTAACCAAAAATAACCAGCAGGGGGAGCTGCTCCTTCACTGCAGTCTTACAGGCGGATTAAAAGCATTTATGGAGGCAGAAGATGGAGAATTAGTTTTACTTTGAGTTTTTATGTAAAGAAGACTTTTTATTGTTCCTGTTAGAATAAAATAAACATTTTAAGAGCATGTTTTGGGTGAAACGTTACTGTTGGGACAGATTTATATTTCATGTAAAGAAACTGTGGAAAAGCCTCCTTGATACGGACGTTTACTTTTAAGAATCATTCATCAGTCAAAGACAATTAGACTGAACATTTCCTGGACTGGTAGTTCACTGAGGTGTCTGTGTGAGATCGTTAACGAGCAGCTGTTAACGAGCAGCAGGAAGCTGCTTGTTGCTGTTGTGTGTGTGTGTGTGTGTGCAGATATTTATTAGCGTCAAGAGTTTCCTGTTAGTAATTATGTGTTAATGTGTTTTTGGAAGGCCGACAACGTTTATTATGCTGCTCCTCACAGGTTGCTATTGTAGAAAACACATATTGAATATTTTTCCATTGCTGCTAATTAGAGACGTGCCGGAACATCGTTTCTACTATAAACACAACGGTGAAACATTCTGACTGTGTCAACACCGCCAACCGTTTCCTTTACCATCATTACTGTCAGAGTGTCCTGTAAGATCTCAGTTTAACTGTTATTATGATTTATCTGCCTTTTAAAAATGCAGCAGATACACTTAACACAAAGTTCTTGTTCTCTAGAAATCAGTTTCATGGATTATCAGGATGTAAATGACTGATGTGTTGACTGATGTTGATCAAATCTGAGGCGATCGTAGTGTGAAGTCATCGTTCGTACCTTCAGCAGAGGGTCGGCGTGCTGCAGGAACCAGCCCACGATGGCGTGACCGGCCTCGTGATACGCCACCGTCTTCTTCTCTGTGGGCTGCAGGACCTGAGTCTTCTTCTCCAGACCTGAAACCACGAAGAACCAGGAAGTGAGACTCTAACAGTACTGAAAAGCGACAACTATCGATGTCGGCACTGTAACGCCGTCTGTCGGTTAATATTCTGCACAAAAAAAGGCATAAAAACAAGAAACGTTAAAGAGGTAAATAAAAGTGAGAGAGGTTCCACTTGTGATGTCACACTGACCTCCGATGACCCTGTCGATGGCCTGTTCGAAGTGTTTGCCGTTGACGGACGGGTTCAGGTGTCTGGCGGCGATCAGCGCCGCCTCGTTGCAGACGTTAGCGATGTCGGCTCCTGATTCAATCACAGCCAGAAAGAAATAAACATGAGAGGTTTTTATTCACCAATAAACATCTTCACTTTGGTTTCTGTTAGTGCAGTATGTCCTTAACTTCCTCCTAACATCTACCTGTGTATGTTTACTGCACATTTGCACTTTAAAAGTCTTATTTTTAATGTTTTTCTTCTGTTTAATCACCTTGAGTTACAACCGCTGTATGAAAACTGTTATACAAGTAAATAAACTTATTGTCTGAAGTTTCTTGTGTTTTACAAGAACATTAAATGGTGATGAATGACACAGCTGTGACGTACCGGTGAATCCTGGTGTGGCGGCGGCCATCTTCCTGGCCAGAGCGTCTTTGTCCATACTGGGATCCAGTTTGATTGGTCTCAGGTGGACTTTAAAGATGGACGCCCTGCCTTTAATGTCCGGAGGACCTGAGAGGAGACAAAACACATTTATATACAGCAGAGAAGAGACTCAGTCATAGAGGAGATGTTAAACACTCTTTAGAGAAGAAAGTAGGCTGACAATAAAGATATTTATTTGATATTATTGGATCATGTGCATGTTGTTCTAGCAGGTTTCTGCTCTGTTCACCACATTTTAAGACCTTTTTATTACCACAAAGGATAAAATTTAACATATTTTTCACCATCATAACGGACAAAGAACAACAGGAAACCAGTCGGGACAATAAGACCTACAATTGTTTATTAAGTATGAATTTATTGATATATATATATTTTTTTGTCTGTACTTCCCAGCTGTATATAACATTTATTCCAAGTAATATAATTAATCAGTTGAAGTGATCTGGAGCAGGATAAGTGGAAGTAAAACTGATGGATGATGGAAGTTTTTTAGTGAATCTGACACACAGCAGCACAAACCATCGTCTGTCTCGCTGTAGTTAATAAACGTGAAACGTCTCCCGACTCACTACTAACGTTACTGTTTACAGCAGGAAGGAGACGATGTTCAACACCTTTATAAATAAAATGAAAGACTTTTATAAACCTTTCTGAGGCCTTTTTTGTGGGAAGTGAATTCAACACTTTTCAAGACTTGAAGGCTGATTTGCTGAAGTGTTTTATTACTTAAGAAAACATCAACATGTTCATAAATTATACAGCATTTAAGAAGCAAAGATGAGATCTGCTGTTTTATTAGATTTTAATGTTAAAAGTGAAGATTTAAGAGCAGGTTTGTGCCACTTCAGTGATGAAGACAATCAGATTCTTTACTGGAAACTTTTGTTTAAAATGAAAAATGATTTTGTTGATACGGATGATAAACAAAGACTGATCTGGCTGTTTACATCTAAACATTTAAATTAACCAGTTACTGAGAGAAAACCTGGAAGAAGAATTAAGTTTCTCAATGAATCAATACATCGTTTGGTCTTTAAAACGTCAGACTATCAGTCTAAAACTCAGATATTCTGTTTTAAATATAAACAACAAAGAAAAGCAGAAAATCCTCACGAGAGAGACGCTGGAAACAAAAAATGTTGATATAAAAGATTAATTTTCTGTCGTTTCACCTCCATAAACATGTTTTTTCTTTGGGTTTTGTATAAATGTGTTAACAGAAGATAACATATATATACAGTTTCGTCTCTGTGTGTTGGACTCTACCTATGTGGATCTGTCGGTCGAAGCGTCCCGGTCTCATCAGTGCAGGATCCAGGATGTCGGGTCTGTTGGTTCCAGCCAGGACCACCACGTTAGTCGCCGTGTTGAAACCTACAAAAAAAAAAAACAGACGATCATCACGTCAAACGTCACATAAACCTTAAAGTTTAAGACTTGTGACTGCAGACCTACCGTCCATCTCCACCAGCAGCTGGTTCAGAGTGTTCTCCTGCTCGCTCTGACCGCCGAAGTTCCCTCCTCCTCTCTTCCGCCCCACGGCGTCGATCTCGTCGATGAAGAGGATGCAGGGGGCGTTCTTCCTCGCCATGGCGAACATGTCTCTCACCTGTGGAGGGAAAAACGGTGTCATGTTTCTCCTGGATTATAAAAACACACGCTGTTGATCTGTCGGAGGTTTTATTTCACTCACCCTGGCGGGACCGACGCCCACAAACATCTCCAGAAACTCTGAGCCGTTGACGGTGATGAAGGGGACGTTGGCCTCTCCAGCCGTGGCTTTAGCCAGCAGGGTCTTACCCGTACCCGGGGGTCCGGACAGCACGGCACCCTGGGATACCGCACACACACACACACACACACACACAACAATGACGTAACAATTTACAACAAGAGCTGGACGATATCGTCTCAATTTAGAGCTGAAACGATTAGTCGACAGATAATGAATCAGCAACTATTTTCATAATAATTAATTGTTTAAGTAATTTTTCAAGCAAAAATATCTGATTTGATGAAGATTTGTTGCTTTTCTTTGTCTTATACATCACAGCAGATTTAATCTTTTGGGATTGTGGACTCAAAACAAGACTTGAATGAATTTCCCTTCATGCTTTTTAGCAAATTTAACTCCTATAACATCATCAGACTGTTTTTTTATTTGAAAAAAGGATCCAGATCGATGCAGCGGAACCAAAACATGGCGCCTACATTACCCACAATGCAACTCAACTGCTGACAGTTCAGCCAGAGATCATTATTCAAGGAAAATACCCAAAAAGTAAACGAAAGAAACGGCTGCAACTGAAGAGTTGATCCAGTACAAGCTGTCCTCTAACCCTGTGTGTGTGCGTGTGTGCGTGCGTGTATGCGTGCGTGTGTGTGCGTCTTGTACCTTGGGGATCTTGGCTCCCAGGTCCTGGTACTGCTGCGGGTTCTTCAGGAAGTTAACAAACTCCAGGATCTCCAGCTTGGCTTCCTCGCAGCCGGCCACGTCTTTGAACTTCACCTCGATGTTGTCTTTCATCATCTTTGCCGTGGACTCGCTCATGCTGAAGGGCCCGCCCCTCCCGCCGCCGGGGCCTCCTCCCATCGGCCCTCGCCGCAGGGTGAAGAGCAGGAAGCCGATCAGCAGCAGAGTGGGGATCATGCTCAACAGGAAAGAGCTGCAGGGACGGAGGAGGAGGATTATCAGCAAAGTGTAGAAATATTTATTTACTTTTACCAGCTTGATAGTTAACAGTTATGATAAAGTTTATGACCCAGCCGCCATGTTGAAGACGGATGCTGGGAGGAAACTATCAAAACAAAGAACAGAGATGCTCAGATAACAACACACACAGAGAGGGAGCGTGACTTCATTCTCTGCTCAGGACGCCATTTACTTCACTAGAAAATATATGGAGCTTTTTCCTTCAAGAGAGTGGTATATCAATTTGAGAGCATGATTTATTGATTTCACATTCAAATTTTGTAATTTGTCCCTCAAAACCCTGCCCTCCCACTCAAACAGCCTCCGCTTGTGCTTAGAGTTGCTCTGTTTCCGCTTAAATTGTGTGCTTCTACTCAAATATAATGTTCCTGCACTCTCAGCTCTTCTCGTCGCACTCAGGCTGCTTCTGCGCGTTCGTGGGAACTTCTGCTCTCAGATTTCTCCTCTGCTCTCTGTCATAAAATCCCCCGACCAATAGAAGGCCAGGTTTAGCGCCCAGAAGCAGCCTACGCCCAACCCAAGACATTCAATTTACGATCACGTACGACGCAAAAAAAGATTCAAATTCTCACATTTGACGAGCTGCAACCAGCTGTTTGACATTTTAGTTTGAAAACTAACTTATGAATTTACATAAACACACACACGATGATGATAAGAAAAGCAGACGTGTCTTCGTGTTGAACTCACCCGTCGCTCTCCGTGCTGTAGATGACGGCGGGTCGGTGCGACGGCTCCTGACCCAGCTCCATGTGCGCCGCCTCCAGGTTCCTCTCGAACGTGTCGACGCTGCCGATGTTGAACCAGGCGTAGCTCTGCAGGAAGTCCCACAATACATTTCACTCAGCTGGCGTTTCAAAAAAAAAACATGCAGGACATGCAGCTACCGAGTCCAATGAGAGGAACTTCAGCTGCTGGTTTAAAGGAGACAGGTTTGATTTTTTAGGAGACGTTTATGTTTCTTCTCACCGATTCCGTGTCGGCTCCCGGCACCAGGATGACTCTGACGTACTGTTTGTTGACGACCTCCAACCGGTCCACCTGCACACAAACAAACAACAAAAAACAACAAGCTTGAGTTCAAATATCTTCACTGTTCATCGTCTTGTCAATTTATTAACTAAAGCTGCTGCAACTACTGATTATTTTCATTATTATAGTCAAACTTTTGGTCTACAAAACATTACAAAAACACTATAAAATCACTATTTTCTAGACCCCAAAGTGTCATCGATTCTTCATTTTGTCCAACTAACAATCCACAACTGACAGACATTCAGTTTACTACAATACAAGACAAAGAAAAGCAGAAAATTATCATATTTGAGAACCTGAAATCATCAAATATAAATTTCCCAGCGTTCATATACGAGCCGATGCCCCAGTCTAAACTTCCCAGAATGCTCCTCACCATGCCTCTGCCCAGGTAGCGGTGGACGAAGTCCTTCCAGCTGATCTCTTTGCCGCCGTCTCTGAAGTAATAGTAGAGCAGAGCCGAGCTGACTCCCGCCGCCGTGATCGCCATGTAGCGGAAATCCTTCTCGTCCCAGGGGAAGTCACCCTGAAGAGCAGCAGACACACAGCTGCACGTTTATACACTAGAGACACTTTATTATCACCACATACACACTGTGTGGTTCACTGAGTCAGATTAAAAAAAGAAACAAATCTACAAATCTACAAGCGCAGTCTGAGAGATATTATTATTATATTATTATAACAGTTATTTACAGAGCTAACAGTGAAGTAGTGGAGCAGCAGTAACTTTATCAGACATTAAAGCAGACATATATAATCATTTTGGTCATTTTCTGTTATTTATATACTATTATGAGGTTTGATATCTCGGCTAAAGATGCTTCAAAGTTCCAAAACTTGATGTTAACGTATGTAGAAATGCTTCCTGTAAGTCAAAAGTCAAGACTTCAACTAGTGGTGGATCATAGTTGATCCCAATGGTTCAGCAGGCATATGAACTGCAGATTAACTGCAAAATTGAATGTCTCCTTGGAGACAAAGTAAACAAACTGCTGCAGCTACAAGTCACAGACAGACAGCGTGTTGCTAACAGAGGTTTAGAAGAGCAAACGATCAAACTAACATCTAACAGGTCTGAAGTGACGTCTGCAGGTTTGTTTACATGATGTTTAATGTGCTGTAGCTCAGCAGCTGATTAGCATCTAACTGCTAACTGATGTTAGAGGTGAACGTTTGTTTGGAGGCTCGTTCAACAAGTTGCAGGACAAGACGTGTTCATGTTTGTAAGTATCATCAAGTTGTTGTTTCATTCAACACCATGTTTACAGGAAGAAGCTGTCAGACCTCATACTGCACTTTAATTTAACAAGTGAATATTGAATATTTTATATATTGTAAGATTTTCTTTAAACACTGGACATCTTGAATGTTTTAAGTGTTTTACAGAATAAACGGAAAGCAAAGTTTTATTTGTCTCCATCTTTTTTTTTGCAGATCTGAAAACTGATCCGTTGCAGCTCTAACTTCAACTCTTCATTTACAACGGGGTTTTTTTCTACGTTGCAGATGAGCTGATGTTTTTATTCTTATAATGTGTTGATTGAAACAAACTGCCAGCGAACATCTGGTCTGTGTTCAGGTTTGTTTTCTGTGACAAATATTTCTATCACACTTTTCCAGATTCAGATTTACCATAAAGAAACCGACCATGTATTAAATCAGCTTCATATCACAACAGTGAAAAACAAAAAAGTAGATGTACAGATGTTTTTCAGAAGAACAGCAGCTGAATCTTTGGACTCAACATCACCTACATACAGAACGACATTTATAATGAACCATCGACATCAAATCTGTAAGAACAAGAGTTAAAACTTCTGTCTTTAATTTTTCATTTTAGCTGAATCACCAAACCAGACTCGGAACATCTTATACATATTAAAATACGTCTGCATCCGTTACTATTCATACTGAAATTATGAACATCTTCATGATTTGAATGTGATGTTATATCATTTTTGGCTTTGACTTCAAACACGCCACAAACCTTCTGAATCCGGTTCCACCAGTCTTTACCTCCTCCTCCTCCTCTCTTCCCTCCGCCTGACCTTCCTCCTCCTGCTCCACCTTTTCCATCTGAAACAGATGATTGGTCAGATCAAACATCTGTAAGCGTTTTCTTCTCTCGCTTCCATTCCAGTATCAGATGTCATTCCATGTTTTCAGTGACATGATCATTTATTATTATTGTTTTCTGGTTTAAATACTATTAATCCTCTGAGACTCAGGCTGAAAACACTGATTAGGAATCAACAGACACACAGACTCACATTTCTAGACTAGTTAATCAGTGTTTCTCTTCTAATCATACAGGTCTGGTGGGTCACTGCTGCCAAAAATAACACCAAACATCCATTCATTTGGAAATCAATAATCATATGTATTTGAGAGCTTCTGTGCGACACTGTTCCAAAACATGAGACAACCTTTGTGTCGTTGCCTAGGAAACTGTCGATGTGATGCGAGTGCCGCTGCCATCAGAGTCCCTTTAATTTACTGCAGAGCGCGAGCATACAGGATGCAGGTTAGCTAATAAAAAAGAGAAAAAGTTCTAACGCGGGTGACAGACAAACAAATATATTAATCTGGAGCCGAGTAAAAACACCGATGAGGAAGAAGGGAGAGAAGCAGCTTGTTAAGTCATCCCGTCCTTGTGATCGCTTTGTTTTAAGTCTTGAATATACTGAGAAAACAAAAGTTTGAATGAAAATATAAATTGCAGACCGGCTGCTGCAGCACCCGACCGCGTAAATATGCCGTCCTGCGCCTCGACTCTTTAGGGATTTTTAAATAATAGGGGAAACACTGAACATCACATAATTTCAAGTTTTATTTCTCTGCAGGTGAGTAATTCCTCACCTGCAGTTGTTTCCGCTGCTGTCTGGAATTAAATGTGAGTGAATGAACCTGCTGAACTGAGTCACACGTTTATCTAATGTTGATGAATGCAGGTAAAAACGACGAGAATTTACATTAAAGGGATTGGAAAGATGAAAATGAGTGAATATGTGTCGTGCAGCGGCTCTCACCTTTGGGTTCAGTGGAGTAAAGTCGTCTCTGAACTGACTGGAACCTGCGACAGGACAGGAAGTTAACTGGAGTCCGACAGACATTCTGGAAAAGACCAAAGAGCTGCTGTTAGTACACTGCAAACCAGTGGTGGAGAGTAACTAAGTACATTTATTCAAGTACTGCACTTTGAGTATTTCCATGTGATGCTACTTTCTACATCTCAGAGGGAAATATTGTACTTTCTACTCCACTACATTTATTTGACAGCTTTAGTTACTTTTCAGATGAAGATTTGACACAATGGATAATATAACAAGCTTTTAAAATACAACACATTGTTAAAGATGAAACCAGTGGTTTCCAACCTTTTTAGCTTTTGACGTCTTACAAAAAGCAGTGTGTAGTCGGGGTCACATTTCACATGTCTATGAGTTGTTAACAGCTCCACCAAATAGTGATTTTTCCCTCTAAACTTCTCACATGCTTTCATTTCAATAAATGTTCAAATGATCCAATATTTCAGCAAAAATCAAAGATTAGAGAAAAAGCCCAAAAACTGAAAACAGATTTGTGTATCAGAACTTTGTTTTTTCTTCTTTCCTCTCCCATTAATCATCTCACCACCCCTCAGATTTATCTGCTGACCCTTTGGAGGGGCCCGACCCCTAGGTTGGGAACCACTGGACTAAACTAGCTAACTGTATATAAAGTAGTGTAAACTAGCTCCACCTCCAGCAGCTACAACAGTAACATGCAGCTCTAACACTGATGCTTCACTATTAATAATCTAATGATGTCATATATAATAATATATCAGTCAGAGGGACCAAACCACTACTTTTACTGCAATACTTTAACTACATCAAGCTCATAATACTTATGTACTTTTACTGCAATACTTTAACTACATCAAGCTCATAATACTGCAATACTTTTACTGTAGGAGGATCTGTGTACCGCTTCTGTATTGGTACTTTTACATAATTAAAGGATCTGAGTATTACTCCTATCTAAACTTTCAGTCAATGCTAATGAAGAAAAACATCATTTTGATATCAAATCCAGACTAAGATGCTGGTATAAGTATCGTTACAGATACATGACAGCGATATTTCACCTAAAGGCATTTTCCAGATGAGCTAGCGGTTAGCTGTTGTCCGTTAACGTTACTTACATAAACCTGAGTTTCAGGTACGGGTAACAAACTAAACACCGATACGGTTGTTACTAATTGCTTTGTGAGAAGATAAGACTCATTCAGAACTTTAGCAAGTATTTCTATTAAATGAATGTCTTGTCATTTCAACATTTACAGAATTTACCTGGTTGTAGAACAAACATCTCAATGTGATGTAAATGGGACTCTTTACCTGTTATTCCCCCCAAAAATCTTCAAATATATTATCTTTGCTGGATTAGATATATGCCGAATGTAATATTAGATTATAATCAGGCACATGCGGCATCAAATAGAGTTTTAAAAGATATGATATCTTGTTGTTTAACAAAACACCCTTGAACTGAATGATTTTTGAATGGGCTTTGGCTAGCAGTCGGGTTAGCTAAATGTTACTGCCTCTAGATAATCAAATTAAAAGGTTTAATCTAATTTAAGAACCATGTGGGTTAGCTAATTCGAGTCTTTTAGTCACTGATCGCCTGGTACATTTTATACACAGCATTTAATCCAGAGACGCTACCGCAGAAACTCACCGGGGCAGCGAAGCTCCGGAGTCCGGCTGTGAAGAGTCGACCTGCCGCTACGGCGGAGAGCCGAGTCCGGGCACCTCCAGCCCGGCAGAGAGGCAGAGCGGCCGCCGAGAGAAGCCTCAGCAGCTGAGACATCCTCCCTGTGCCGCCTGCTCAATCTTTTAGTAAAAATATATAATAATAAACACACTTGAAAATCGTGTTTAGTTCCTTCCTCTAAACCTCGACATGCTGGAAGTGTTATTGAATAAGTGCTGCGGCGAGAATGTCAACGGGAGGATGATGTAAAGGTCCGAAAGTCTTTGTCTTCGATCGCCTGCAGGAAATTATTCTATAAAAAACTGGTGTATTAAATTATATTGCTCACTGTATATCAGACTATAGCCTCTATACTGCAAGATAAAATGTATTCCTAATTTAATACAAGTAGACGGGTTTATTTGGTTTTATGATCACTTTATTACGTTCAGGCACCAGAAAGGCCCACAACGAGGACCTCACATCACACCTTCTCTCTGATTGGCGGAGACAGAAAGGCACTCTTCTTCAACGTCTTGTAACTTTTATCAAAACATGACTGTGCGTTTTTCCACTTTATGCAAAAAAAAAAAAACACGGTTAATCAAATTTAACAAGACGAGAACATTGAAATGCAGCTCTTTGTAAGAGGAAATAAAAGTGACAACAACATTAGAAACAAATATATAGAATTAAAAAACAAAAAAATAAACAAAGAAAGTGTTTTCTTTAACATTTTCAGTTTAGGCTGCAATTGACAAGTATTTTCATTGTCGATTTATCTGTCTATTATTTTCTCAATCAATCATTTAATTAGTGGTGGAATATAACTAAGTACATTTACTCAAGTACTGTACATTTTTGAGGTACTTGTACTTAAGTATTTCCATTTCATGCTACTTTATACTTCCACTCCACTTCATTTCAAGGACTCGATTGATGTATCGGCACTTTTACTTAGCACAGGATCTGAATACTTTTTCCTCTCCTTCAATTAATTGTTTGGTCACCAGAAAATAGTGTAAATACCCATCACACCCTCCCAAAGCCTGTGGTTGATTGGTTTTATATTGCATATCTTTTGCTTTGTCTTTTAACAGCTTGGGACCATGTTGGAAATAACTTTAAAGGACGGGTTCACATTTTTTCAAGTGTGTCTTAAAACAACAGTCAGGTGTCCGTATGAACAGTGAAAGAGGTTTTCCTCGCTGTAATCATTCCTCCTGTTCATACTGGATATTAAAAGATCTCCTTCAACTGTGCTTTCAATGTCAGTGATGGAGGCCAAAATCCACAGTGTGTCCACACAGTCATTTAAACGTTGATGTGAAGCTTCTATTCAGCTTCATCAGTCTGAGTTAGTCATATCAAGTGGATATCTGACACATTTACAGTCTTTTTAGCATCAACTACTGTTGTTTTAAGACACTTGAAAAATTGTGAATCCATCCTTTAAGCAATAAAACATCACTTGATCTTTAGTGGACAAAAGTGAAATCTTAAATATTTGCTTATGCTACACAATCTACAGTTACATTAATAATGATGATGATGACAAGATGCTCATGTCACACCAGCTGTACATATATAAAAACACATTGTATTCTCTGTCTGTCAGTCAGTAAATGTAACAAAAATTTACAACTGGACTCTCAGAAACTGCCATGATTTAAGACCAGTGGATGAGTTCACGTCATAAAATCTACTTCAGGACAGAGGAAACGTCTCTATCTGTGGTCACAGTGTGTTGAAGCTGCCACCGCTCTTCCTCTTAGCTCTCAGCTTCCTCTGTAGGTGCTGTAGGAGAACCGACTCATTAACAGAGGGAGGTGGAACTTCTGACCCGGGTCACTGATGGTGAACACAACCTGGACATACAAAAACACACAAACACACAGAGAGGTGCTGATGGTGAAAAAAAAGTACTGACCGTCCAATCACAGGACAGATTCTTTCAGTCTTAAAATAGCAAACATGCCACGGCAGCGACAAACAGACAAAACCTGCTGATGTCCACAAACCCGATGACGCGTTTTTATTAGTGCTGGTTCTGGTTGCTATGCTGCAAAAACTCCCCTGCTAGAAATATTCTTTGAACTTTGATCATTCAAGCAAGAAAAGCTGCCCATGGGGTAAGAAAAAAAGACTTAATAAGTTTTCTTTAAACTAGCATAATAATCTAGCCACTATCAAACACGATCTAACCTTAAAACTAATTTTAAAAAATGACTTTTGGCTTCAAACGAACTGTCAGAAATTCAGAATAAAGATGCTTGAAACTAGATTATTTCTCTTTAAAGTCACCTTAGTGTATGAGTAAATGAGTTTTGGCGTATATATCTTAACCAGCAGGCTACCAGGGCTTAAACCTTTTAATTTGTCTCAGTTTATGGATTAATATCTCCAAACACTTTAGTTGTGGTCTGATTTTTGAAATAGGCAAAGTAACTTGTTTTCTCATAATATAGATACATGAGAAATAAATCAAATTTACTGTTTATTATCTGTCAGTAGAATCATATTGTGATGATGTAATGATACAGACATATGGTGATACGGTACATGTTGTCTAAACTGATGATAACAAGCAGTTTTGGTTTTTTTTGAGGGTTTCATTCTGAAGAACTTCTGCTCTGTCAGATTTTGATGAGTCATTTCTGAAGTGTTTTCAAAAGTCGCTGTAGAGAGCAGCAACACACCGTTAAGCATCTCAATAGGGGGGAAAAAAACATTTTATAGAAGGAAATTACGGAGCCCGGGAGGGGCCGCGGAAGAAAAAAAACAAATTTGTGCTCTTGATTTAACTATCTGACCTTTTCCTCTCTTGTAGAGAACAGCTGGAAGTTTGAAGAAAATAACAAAGAAAACATTTGACTGTGACGTCAGCTACTGAACCAATCAAAAACCACTTCATAATTACTCTGTATTTCACTTTAATGCACAGTAAACCTGTTCACATTGAACTCTTCCAGTTTCCAGTGTGTTCTTTTGAGTCTTTTTCATAACAAATGGTGAATTAATTCCTAAGTTGTGGGTGATCTGAAGATCTCTGGCTCATCTGAAGATTTCCCACAACAGATTACTACAACAAGGAGATTTATGTTTGTTTGATTGCAGATTTACCATCAACACATGTCTAAATACAATGAACATCATTTCTTTTGTATATGTAGGTGATATCCTGATACAGATCAATAATGCTTCTTGAACTCTGAAGCTCACCTCTACATACGGGTAGAAGGAGTTCTGACCCAGACTCTCCCAGTATGAACCCGTCTCAAAGCGTAACTTGTACATGCCGGGAGTGAAAGCTTCTCTGTTGATGAGTCCTGGGCAGCGGCCATCTTCGTTCGTAGTCCTAAAAACATGAAACTGCTGAGTTGAGGATGTTCATTAAAGCTCATTAAAGGACTTAAGGTTTTAAACGATTAACTTAAGTCTCTACTCCTTCTACTTTTATCTCATTAAGCTTTTCCTGGCAGTTTTAATCTTCCTGATCTTCTCTGACAAAGAACACATCGTGAAGCAGGCTCATCACACATTTTAAATATCAAAATTCAGCATCTCTTCTCACAAATTTGGCCATGTGGTGTCGAGAATATTTAAAATGACTTAAATCATCCTCATCAGGCTTTATTAGCTTTTTTATTATATTAGCTATTTATTAACACCTGTGCAGTGTAATTCAATCCAATATAAAACCTTGATTAAATACTTCAAAACCATTCTGTAAATCACTCTGATGGGTTCAAACCTACCCGACGGTCAGCATGTTCCAGATCATCAGCTTGGAGTCGAGTCGGTGCAGGCTGAGAGCCATCCTGGCTGCCGGGACGCCATCGCCGGTGTTCAGCACGTGAGTGGTAAGAGGGCAGGCTGCCATGATCTGCTGGATGGGTGTTGGACACGTTAAGTATCACCTGATTTCATTTACAGTCACGGTCTCAACTAGATTATGAAGAAACCTTCCTCAGTATCAGTTCATCTTTGGCAAACATACGCTGTACCATCACAATCACAGCATCTTTAATTAACGTAATTTAAAGCATCATTTAGTGATTAATGATCTTTACTGAACTCTTAAGGCAACACAGATATGGCAACGACCGAGAGAAACAAGGATGGATGATTGTGTTTGGCTGCTTAAATGATCATAAATTTCATGTTTGGATCCAAACCAACAATGAACTGATCTACTAACAAGTATTGTGTGTGTATCCATAGCCTGATGTATCTTATTCCTCCATTGTTGTCCAGAAACTATTAAAAACACATCAATGAGTCACGTGTTCCTTGTCCCCGAAGAGTACAGTTACTTTAATATATTGGATCAGAAGCCAATGAACTGGCACCGTTGTAAAAATTTACTAAACTTTGAGAATTTTATAAATCTCTCACTCATTTATAAAATTGATTGTAAGTGTGTGAATGACCTTGCCCCAGAACAAGTCAGTCAAAAGGTTTTAAAATATAATATCAAAGGGAGCCGCTATGAGGGGTACAGTTAGTGGAGACTGAAAACCAGCAAAACAACCTCTTCAATCCTCTTATCCACAGATACAGAATACCCTGCCATCAGAAATAAAACAATAGCTGATTTTAAAGTTTTCAATACTACAGCAAAACTATGGTTTAAACAAAGGCAAATCTGTGAACACTGAGATACGTGGGTTTATATAGCATACATTCTTTCTTTTCCTTTGTTGTTCTTAATTGTCATCTGTAGTCTTTGTTGTCTCAGTTACTGATTGTATTGGTTGTTTGTCTGTTTTATTGTGAGTCTCTATGTCTGTATTAGAGTTGTATTATGTGTTTTATCCCTTAAAAGCCTAACCAGAAGACAAGGACTGCAAATTAGCGATGGCTAGAAGTCCTATTCATTGCATCAGTCACGTTTTATTTAAATATAACAATGCTTACATGCATCGTCCCTGTCAAATAAATAAATTCAGTTTGTTTAGAACCAATAACAGCATCAAGTTTTCACTCTCTGCTAGCTTGTTGAAAAAATGATCCACAGAAAAAAATATATTAAAACACATTTAATTCATGTTGCGGGGAAGAAGAAATCTAATATTCAATCTATTCAGTGAATTCCAAAAGTAAGTAAATCGATGGTGGACTAGCAGATAAAGCTCTGTGCTTCTCAGTCAAACTGAACTTTCAGCCACTATTTGACCGTTGACCCTCTTTGTTTTTTTGGCCCAAAAACTCACAATCTCCCACAATTAGAGATGTCGAGCTGTCATGTGAATGTGAGTCTGGCATTTTTGTATGTTCTATTTAAGAAGATAGTTACTTTATATGAAAAACGTAAACAAATATCAATATATTTGTCTCAGAAATCTCTTCTGTCTCTCGTTTTCTGCGTATTGAGAGACAACAATAGGGGTCCCAATCCAGAGAGTGAGAAACTGAAGAGTAATGAGGGTCACAAACTGACATGTACACTAAAAACTACAGAAAACGGGAATGAAAAGCCAAAACAAAACAGAAAAAAATCACATTATGAGCTTTAAAAAGGAAGGAGATAAAGCTTAAATGTTTTAAATCAACTGTCTACAAAACACTCATGTACTGGAGACACTTTGTAAATCTTAATAAAGTTAAGATGCATCAGTCTGAAGCCTGGAAAGCTGGTGTCTCGCTGTGTTTCAGTGTTATGGTTGGTTGTAAGAGAAGCCTTACCTCTGTGTGAACGTTTCACTCTCTCTCTGCTGCAGCAAGTTGATTCAGCTCCCAAAACCCACCCAACCAGTTGTGGTGTCACTTCACACACCCACTGCTCACTTACCCACTTACCCAGCATGCACTGCAAACAGACCTGGTGTCAAAGGTTGTCTTGGGCTCTAATGAATCACTAAAACGGACTGAGAGAGAGAGCAGCTTTCCTTCAGTCAACAACATGTGATTTAGTGTTTGTGCTTGTTCCTACATGATAAGGTTCTGCTGATTTAATTAAAACAGTTTAATAAAGCCTGGATGGAAAGTTATATAGTTATATAAAGTTATTTGATTTAACTTCTTACTGCAGCAGAATTGTTGCTGTTTCAGTATTTTTAACGTGTTGTATGACACATTTGTTTCTTTATTCTTTATATTGTCTCACATCTGCCTGAGAGTTTAAAGATTCCCTCCACACATGTACTAAGACATACAAAAATACTCTGCTTGGAACAATAATGCGTGTCTGTCTGATATTGTTTTTTCAGAAAAAATCCTTAAAATGATATCTACTCCTTCTCCCTCATTAAAAATACCAGAATCTATAAATATGCAAATGTGTTTCATCTCATAAGTTTAACTGCTGGACACAAGATGTCTCCTGCTTCACTGAAAAGTCAGTTCTCAGTGTCTGTGCGCTGGAGGCTTCAAGTTTCTACTTCACATTTGTATAAATCATGCTTGTGGGCTCGCCCCTTAAAATCAGACTTTCAATAAGCAGAGAGAAACTTTCCATCTTCAGCAGATGCAACCTTGTAGAGTCAAACTCTACACATATCTGCAAGGTGAAGCCCAAACATCCAAGGGGAAGGAACAAGATGAAAAACATATTTTTGAGCACAGGGAGACTTTAAATAGATTTAAGAGTAATAGATGCCTAAACTAAGCTGGTTGATCTCTGACTTCCCTTTGGAGGTGGAGAAGAAGAAGACCAATCACCATCCATGGAAGAACAAACAGTGCTAATTAAACCATAATACCACAATAATTTCAATAACTTCACACAGAAATAGACACGTGCAAAGCTCCAACCAAACCTCTATTTTATGAAAAATACCTTTACTACACTTACATTGAAATAGATTACATTCAGCATTGAGGACAAACACAAAAACACCAACAGCAGAAACTACAGTGAAGCCAAATGAAGTGTCATATTGTCATATTTACAAAATTATTCTGTATCTGCAGTTACAGGATTTCTTATTAAAACATTTTAGTGTCACTTTTTAAAAGTTTGAAATAATGTATTAAGTATAAAGAGCCACTATTGTACACTTAAATATTTTCAAGAGTCTTTTTTTTTTTTTTTTTAACCCAACAGATATTTTACATGAACGCCTTCAACATATTTACAGTCAGTAACAGTTGTCCATATTGTCCAGCTGGGAAAAGATGCTATAGAGGAAAAGTCAGTGTTTGACTTGGTGACAGTTGTTCTAAACAGACTGTGCTCTCCATAAAACCAATCACCCAAAATCTGGTAAAATGAAAATGATCATAAAATAAAGCAAGATATGACAGTGGTGGCGCATCTAAAAACAAGAATTGGTATGACATTGGATCACTGCAGCAGAACGTAATGGTGTAAACACACTGAATATTATAAACTTAATGTGTAATATATACTTAATTGCATTGTCTCAATAAAAATACAATGCAGCACAAAAGCTTAATTGTCGTTTAATGGTGTGATGGGGCCACTAAAAATGATATGGTGTGGATATCTTAAAACAGGAATGCTGCACAGTTAGCGCATTGTTTTCATGCTAGAAATGTATTAGATGTTTGGGTACCAGAATCCAGTACAAGGCTTTACCATCTGTCAGGGGAAATACTGGGGCAATACTGGTACTTTACCTTCAGTCTCCAGCTGATGATGCTGATAAATTTTCTTCTGGGAGTAAAGTTCATTGATTGAACCTGGAATAAAACCTAATGCTAACCTCGACCAAGCTGTTTTAGCTGCTAACCTGAACAAAACTTTTTATTTGCCAAACTTATCTGTAAACTGATCTGAACCAAACTAATTGTCTGCTAAATCTGTTAGCTAACTTAAATTAAACTGTTTAACCTGCTAAATTGTGTCATTAGCTTAAGTTTAGCCTCTGAACTGTTACCTTTCCTAAACCAAATTGTGTTATCTGTTTAACTTTGTTAGAAAACTGAGGTCCATTGTTTTATCTGCCAAACTGATTCATTACGTTAGTTGACCAAACTATTAAAGCTGCTAAACTGTTCTGTTAGCTCAACTGTAGCAAACTGTTTTAGCTACTGAACTGTCAGCTAACCTGAATCAACTTGTTTTATCAGCTAAACTGATTAGTTAGCAAACCCGAAGCAAATTTGTTTAAGCTACCAAGCTAATCTGTTAGCTCACCTAAAGCTGCTAAACTGTTCCATTAGCTTAATTGTAACAAACTGCTTTAGCTACTGAACTAGCTAACCTAGACCAAAATGTTTTTTCTGCTAAACTGATCCACTAGATAACCTAAACCAAACTGTAAACTGATCTGTTAGCTAACCTGTTTTAAGTGCCAAATAAACAAAGAAGTAACCGATACAAAATACTTTCAGTTACTAATTAACCTAAACCAAACTGCAGATTGTTTGAACTGCAAAATTGAGCTGAAACCTTAAACCTAACCTTCAACCTGTACCAAACCATTTTACTTGATAAAGTAAATCTGTCCAAACAAGCTAATAAATGGAACTGTCAGCTTTATGGGACAGACTGCTGAAAATGTTGCAATCATTAATCTAATAATATCACAGAGGAAATATGCAATCTCCCCATTTATATCCACTACATGTAATTTTTATTTCAGGAAATTGTTAGAGACTGTCTATATTTCACTTCGTACATGACTTCCTGAGTGAATCAAACAGTGTCATTCAGAGAGTCATAAAACTGTGATCACTGGGCCTTTAATGCAGAACTGTAATGCAGTTCTGTACACAGCTGGTCACATAATGAAAACAAGCTTGATGAAAATAAACCGTTTGATAAGGAGCTGCCAGCTGCTGCCACATTTACTTTATTAACATTGATCAGAGTGGAGTCCAACATGTGAAGCAAGATTATGGTGATAAATGGGGCCAAAATTACCCTTTTTAGTGAGGAAAATGTATTTTTTTTTTTCAATCTGGGTGTAATTTATACAGTAAAATAGTCTAAATTATAGAATATTGTAACATAAAGATTTCAGGGACCAATCGTATTTGTGTGACAATTACTAGAAATCTTCCAAATAACTCATAAATTAAATGCTTATTTAGGTAGGCGCACTATTCGTTTTAAGATGTTGGGGCACTAAAGTTAAATTAAATAAATTGCTCACATAAATTCTCAAGTCTTTGCAAGCTTTTAGAGTGTACTGAAATGACTGTAATTCAAATCAACGGCTGCCTGAAATGTGGGAAACCATCTAAAAACTACATAAAACCACAGATAAGGGTGGTTTTTAAAAAACACAAGTTCAGCTATATAGTCCCATGTGTAACCCCAGTGGGGATTTTGTTTTCATTGTGGACTGGAAACCAAAACCCGAGATGGTGCAACAGAATAAAAATGAAACTGACAGTGACGGACAGATTCAGGCGAGTCAGTCCAATGCAGTTCATGTTGCCAACGCCTCGTTGAAGCATCTTTCATCCCAGCTGTCACCAACCGCACCGTCTGTTTCTGGAAGGATCTGGGAAGCGAACAGGAGAGGAGTCTGAAACAAGATGTCTTTGGGTCTCTGGGACACAAACAGAGACTAAGAAGTATGAAAAATTACCATATAGGCAAAAGACCTTACTGTATATCAATACAAACAATACATTTTAACTACAGAATGTACCTGCAAATACTTGAGCATCAGTTTAGTCTGATGACGAGTGTGATGTAATACTCTTCAAAGATAGCTTAATTAAGTCTTTTTCTTTCTAATTTCTATTACACCAGACATGTATTTAAGCAAATAAGTTTAACCAAAAGGTTCTGATCTGTGTTCTGTCTTCAATGTAGCATTGGATACTTAATGGACAAATACCCCTCAGATCTAATTAACTTCAAATAGTGTAAACAGTACTTTACGTTACTGTTGTACTATCAGCTTTTTACCTCCAAACAGCGACTGGTTTCCGCTCATTTCACTGCTCTATGAACAGCAACTATCAGCAAACAGCTAATCTTTAACAGTAAACAGTTTGTCATGTTAATTTAATTTTGTCAAAGTTATTTTTTACATGGTAACATAGTTGTGAGCAAGATCTGAGTCTGCTGCTGAACAGCAACCTTTTGTAATACTTTACACACAAAAAAAATCTCATATGTCCAAGCTTCCTTATATGCACCACCAAGGAGAGCTTTGAAAATGGTCTCAGCTCTCAACTGGCAAATTATCTGTAGAAAGTTTCAAGTCTTGTCAAATTGATTCCATGAAATTAACTGCAACCAGAAGCTGCCTGGAAAATTGGAAATCAACCTAAAAACGGTGTAATTTCCTCCAAATTAAATGACAAAATACGTTGTGTGACCACATGACTCCAGAACAACACATAGATTTTTTTTCTAATTTAGTGCCCTTATCGGCAGGACAACATCATTTGTCTGTTTTCCAAAACCATCAACACCACTGTTAAAAAATAATGATTTTTGATGTGACAACGCTGTGGTTAAGGTCTGGTCAGGTTTAGGGAAAGATCATGGTTTGGTATAAAATGATCACTTTTTTTAAGGTTAGAGAAACATGTGGTGTGGGTTAAAGTTACCACGTCCTTATAGTTAAACCACCTTTGTTGTCATGGTTGCAATAATAACTACGGGGTTAAGGTTAGGACACAATCATAGTTACGCTTATTGAAAAACTGTCTCATTGAAAGATGCAACACATGTGTATTAATCCACCAATGAAATTAATCCCCAACAATTGCACTCCTGTTTGAGCAATGGTTAGCAAAAACTGCAGTGCTCAGCTGATTTAGGAGAGTTTTGAGTAAGAAGCCTAAGAGCTAAATGCTAACATTTGCATGCTAAAATATTCACAATAAAAATGTTAACATGCTGATGCTTAGAAGGTAATGCTTACCATATTCAACACTTTAGCTTAGCATTTGAGCATGCAATCATTCGCTAATTAGCACTAAACACAAAGCATAGCTGAGGCTGATGGGAATATCATTAGTTTTGCAGGTATTTGGTCATAAACCAATGATGCTAGATGAAAAGTCAGGTGATCAAGTTTTGACACTTCATCATGAGGGGAACATGAATACCAAATTTCACGACAATCTGTCGCCAATAGTTGTTGAGATTTCCCTCTAAAAAATGTAAACTTCATGGTGGTGCAAGAGGAAATATCAGGGAATCACCAAGTAATTGGGATTCATCCTCTGAATGTACCAATTTTAGGTGGTGCTAGAGGAAAGGTCAAAGGACACCAAAGGATTTAGCAAGCTAAAATGAAACTATATATTGTGAGCTGTTGTGTCTTCATAGGAACCAATGGACCTGGACAGACACATTGTTGGGTTTGGTCATTTACAGTAATGGCATTTGTTAACTATGTGACAAATATAGAATATGACACCAGCTTCGTCCTTTAACGGGCTAAAACATCTAAAACTGCTGCTCTGGTTCTTTGAAGCGTCCGGTGTGAGAGTTCATACCTGAGCTGCAGCATCACAGGTCGTCTTCCAGATCAGACTGATGCTGCTTTATCTGGAAACAGAGGAAGAAGCTCTTAACGAGACAGTGGGTCAATAAAAACACACCTCCTCCTCCTCTTCATCATCATCATCATCATAACTGCAGCCTCATCTCCACTGGAAGTAATTTATCCCCACACTCTACAAAAAGGCTAATTTTGTGCTCATAGTAACACACTTGTGTTGCACATACACACACACAGACAAAGGGTAATTACAAATACACTCTCCTTTATTCACACACACTCGGTTCCTTCATGGCAGGGAACAATGCAGCAGATTAAGGGCCAGTCTGTTCTCTGCCTCCGCTCAGATTAATGAGGCAGCTTCGCTCTGTCTGGCAGGTAGGAAACCTGCAGGCTAATTCTATATCATTATGTTTCCCTGTAAAGAAACAGCAAACAGCACCGACAGCACCGTTCCCCTGCTCGGCTGATCTGCTTCATACCGGTGAGGTGCTGAATGAAAAGGTGCTGCAAGGCAACGGAAGACATGTCGTCCACCACAGATTATACAAACTGTCTCTTTGCAACTGTGTGCAGTGTGGAGGAATGATAGTCTTCATAACGGAGGTGAACGTACAGACTGAGGAAGTTATGGACTGAGGCAGGTTAATAGTCTCTACCCTGATTTCAGTGTTTCATCTGAGCTGATAGGAGTTGGTGTTAATAATGGATTATCCACAAGAGGGCAGTATTACATTACCTTCTACAGTGGAGATGGAGGTAGTTACTTACCCGGTGCAGGTTAGGATGTACCGTAGTGAGTTACTGTATATATTACGTGGGAGAAGTCGAAGGGTATTAGGGGTATGTTTATCCTACGCTAATACTTGGAGGGTAGTGCGGGTTGTTACTGACCATGTAGAGGTTTTAAAGGGACATACTGTATGTACCCTGTGGGCCTATTAAGGGTATATATTTACATTGTGCAGTAGCTGTAGATATGCAGTATATACCCTGTAGGGGTAGCTTTATGGGTATTAGGGGTATACACATTTACCATGCGGGGGTATAGCCTATTTACCCTTTGGGCATAATAGGTGTATATATTTACCCTGTGGGGGTAGTAGTGGTATATATTTACACTGCCGTGTAATAGGAGTATA